>NW_027529438.1:2675834-2722203 GCF_008692635.1 Crocuta crocuta
AGCAGCTGGGCAAGTACAGGCTGCTGAGGACAGGGCACAACTTGGCTCCTCTCCCAAAGCAAACAATTAGGACGCATTAACTTCCCTTAATGGGCAAAGCAACATTAAGCAGATGGAGACTCAGGCCCGGGTCACTATACACAGAGCCCAAGCTGCGATGAGGCTGCCAGTGTTCGTATGTGACCTCTAAATTGAAACTTAATCGGCCATTAATGGAATTCATCTCATTAAAAACACTTGTAATTAAGCATGAAGGAAAAAAACAGCCTGGGCTGGGGACTTGGAGAAAGCAGAACTACATTTGATATGGTCAATAAACCCATACTTAAGGGCATATTCAACAGCTTCCCATCTCCCCCCATGCAGTACTTGATTACAGCACCTAAGAAAGCCCCCGATAGTGCCATCCACTCCCTGGCTTTCCCCCTCACAATCCAGAAACTTCAGGACCGTTGGCGATAGGAGCTGTGGTAGCTCTGCAGTGTCCCCCAGGAACAAGACGGAAATTGTGAGAAACTGCTGCTATCCTTTGGAACAGATAGATGTTCACCATTTGGAAGCCCAAAGTTTAAGAGGTCCTCCAAGATAAGAATAGAGTTTCACAGGGGTGTCTGGGGGGCTCAGTCAGTAAAGCGTCTGACTAGCTCAGGTCATGATCTCACGGTTCATGGGTTCAAGCCCCACGTCAGGCTCCGTGCTGACAGCTCAGAGCCTGGAGGCTGCCTCGGACTCTGTGTCTCCCTCTCTCTCTGCTCCTCCCCTGATCATGCTCTGTCTCTGTATCTCTCTCAAAAACAAATAAACATTTTTAAAAAAATTTAAAGAATAGAGTTTCACAAACTTATTTTTTGTGCATTTCAAAAATGCAAATATACATAGCACATGGACCTCCAAGGAGGAGGCAAAATGAGAAAATAGATTCTCAGAGAGGTTAAGTCACTTGCCTGATGTCACAGAGCAGAGCATGGCAGAGCCGAGACTTTACGGGAATCCTGCCTGACCTCCCTCATTGAGTCACCAGAAGGATGCAATGAGATTACATGTGTGAAAATTATAACCTGTAAAACTATAAAGTAGGTACCCAGTAGGTCCACTTGAAGCTACTTGGAAAGAAACGATGGCAGCACAAACCCTTACATCACAATACAACCCTTAACGTGTACTCAGAACTTAGCCCGGTGCCGTGCAGTTAGAGAGCAGAACAGGACACCAGTGGAGCGTGCAGGCTTTGGACCTGAGTGTCTGGGCCAGATCCTGACCCTACCCCTTACCTATCAGCTATGTGACCTTTGCAACAGTTACCTCTCTCTAGCTCAGCTTGCCCATCTACAAGATGGAGAGAACAATAGTCCTATAGAATTAAATTAATACATAAAATATTCTTGTGTCTGGCACATAACAAGCACTCATAAGTTAGCTACCATCTTTAATCTGCCAAGATGAACAGCAAGTCCAGTTTTTCCCCAGAGCTCCCCTTCCCTGATACATTCCCAAATTGCCCTGTGTGCTTAGTGGCATGGAGAACAAGATCATCAGTACCTCCTCCCAGCTCAAGCAGAGAGTCAAGATGCTCATGTAGTCCTGGCGGGGGGGGTGGGGTGTAAGAAGCCCTGCGCTACCCCAGGCCAGTGACCTATCTGAACCACCCACTCTGTGCCTTGTGACATCGGGGCAGAGAATGCTACTCCCTCCAGACTGCACCATCCGAAGCACAGCCTGGACTCACCAAACCACAATGCCTTCCCTTCTCAGGGGGGAGCCATTCCGAGACCCCCAGTGAGTGCCTGAAACAGCAGATGGCACCAAAGCCTATATATACTATGCTCTGTCCTATGCACGCATACCTGCGAAGGAGTTTAACTTATAAATTAGGTACCGTAAGAGATGAACAATAATAACTAAGAACTAATAATAAAATAGAACAATTACAATATACTGGGATAAAAATCATATGAATGTGGTCTCTCTCTCTCTCTCTCTCTCTCTCAAAATATGGTACTGTACTGACTCGCCCTTCCTCTGGTGAGGACAGAAGATGATAAAATGCCCATGTAATGAGATGAAAGCAGGGAATGACATAGGCATTGCGACCCAGCGGTATGCTACTATTGATGCTACATCAGAGGGAGGAACCTCCAGGGCGCCTGGGTGACTTAGTTGGTTAATCATCTGATTCTTGATTCCAGCTCAGATCCTGATCTCACAGTCATGAGATCAAGCCCTGCATCAGGCTCTGCTTCCAGATATCGGTTGAGCACAGGTAACTGAAACCCCAGAAAGCGACCCCATGGATAAGAGGCACAACTATAACATAAGCTTAGTTCTGCTCGAGAGTCCCTTAGAGGATTCAGCCTGTCCCTGTCCTTGTCAGCCTACCATGCAGTGGGAGCCATTACAAGCTGCCTGACACCCTAGCATCGGGGTCTTGTCTACTTCTGGCCCAGACTGAGGCAGACACCCAGCCTGCCTATTTCCATCCCAAGACTAAACCCTGTCAGGACCGACTTCACCGGCACATGGCCGATGCAGAAGGGCTCCGTGCTTGGGGCATAGGATGCTCTGTGGTGACCATCTTGAAATTCTTAATAACTTTATCTTTGAATTTATGTTTTGTAAGTGAAGTCCAACAGGACAGTGGAGCGTGTGCTGTGACCTCCCCAGCTCCATGGGACAGGCTCTTGGCCTCCCTCTCCTCACCCCTGCCCCATGACTATGTTGCCTTCTGCCCAGGGTGACCATGTCATCTGGATGGAGGTGGGGAGTAGTCCTGGGGATGATGTCATCTGCATGGGATAGGGTAGTCCTAGGTATGACATCATCTGGATGAGGGTGGGGTGGTCCTAAGCATGACATCATCTGGGTGGGGGTGGGGGTGGCCCGAAGTATGACAGGAGAGTAGGGCAGATGTCCAGGCCAGGGCAGCAGGCATCCCTCCACACCAGGCTGGCAGCACCATAGAGCATTTGGCAGGCACACAGTAGTGACAGGCAGGGCCTTGGTGGGGGGGCTTCTGTCAAGTGTCTGCACCAGGTTGCAATCCCTTGAGGTCCATCTGTCCACCAGGGTTTGGGGCGATGGGGGCCATGGAAAGGGCAGACTGATGCCCCATCCCTGCCCAGGGCCCACATTTTCATTCCGCCTGGGTCGGCAAATTATGTCATGAGCCCTAACACTTTGTAGGATGATTGGCCGTGTAACACCAATCACCTTTTAGGAAAATCCCATTTCTTCCACAGAAATACGGTCGGACTCCATGACCCCAACAAGCCAGGGTTCTTGGATGTTACCTGTGACTATAACAGATACCGTGCCGACAGGAAATCGTGTTATACCACAGGGTTTTGTGTATAATTAAATTCCAAAATGTTGCCTGAAGGTTTCCATCATTTTAGGGCTCCTTTGGGATAATAATAATAATGGGAGGCAGACCTGAGACCCATGGACGGTCTTGATTTGCTGCACAATTGGAAGCAATGAGAGGAAATAATTGTTCAGGACTGTTCTAATGAAAGCAAGGGCTGAGAATACCAAGGTAAGACTTGGTGACACAACAAATCACACAGAGCCTTAGGAAAACAGGAGAATCGTTTTTTAAACACAAAATGAACGTCATCAAAGCCAACATTAGGGGCAATTTCTTTGGCCATAATGTGTCGGAGGCAGCCTGTAGAGCCATGGACACATCACCTCCTATTCTGGAAAATGAACATGACTCAAGACTATGTCTCATCTCACCTGACTCCCCAGAGCTCCCCTGTAGATATTAAGGCTCCTGTTGCCAATTAGGACACCTCCATCTAAAAATGTCTATGGCAGGGGACACTTGGGTGGCTCAGTCAGTTGAACATCTGACTTTGGCTCAGGTCATGTTCTCACAGTTCGTGAGTTTAAGCCCTGCATCAGTCAGAACCTGCTTAGGATTCTCTCTCTCCCTCTCTCTCTGCCTCTCCTCCACTCATGTTTGCTCTCTCTCTCTCTCAAAATAAGTAAATAAACTTAAAAAAAATAAAAATGAAAATGTCTGTGAACAAAGGTAGTCATCCCCACAGGAGGGGACAAATAGAGATATGTCTAAGGAATCTTGCGTTTTCCTGAGAGAATTAGAACTCAAACCAAACCATCTCTTCCCATTTGCTCCCAGTCACCCAAGAGGTAAATATTATTTCTGGTGACACAGAAGCAAAAAACTCCCCATTATGCTTGGAGTGGTCTTTAATGTCGCTATCACAGTATGTGCATGTTGTCCCTTTTACATAATTGTCAAGTTTTTGATGAGGTAGAGTGGCCACCTGCCTTATCTACTTTTTCTGTAGCTTTCGGCCACCCTTTTACTTCCTACGGACCAGCCATGTGACTTGGGCAGAAAGGCAATGGCTGAGAGGGTGAGAATGCTGTAGGGGGCTGGGACAGACAGTAGGGACATTGGTTTAGTAGACCTAAATAGTGGCTCCTCCCCTCCAAAAAGAAAGTTCCCAACTTCCTCCTACACCCAAATTCTTGAAGTCCTAAGTGTCCTCAAGAGATTGTGCTTCTAATTGATCTGTGGGTCGAACCATGTGCCCCTCAATAGTAGAAAATGCATCTTGTCCATCTCTTAATCTCCAGGACATGGCCCAGTGTTGAAATACCTTAGGTACAGAAAAAAATTTGGAAGGAAAGAATTTTCACACCAGCCATCACCAGATGGTGAAGAATGTGAGGTTTTCCCTCCACTAGCTATATAGAATTCTCTGGAAATGAACTTTGAACACAGAGATAAACATGGTAATAACTGAAGACTATGAGCTCCTTGAGGTCCAGCATGTTTAGAATTTCACTACTGAGTGTGGTGCCAGATCTGTAGTAGGGGTCAAGAATTATTGGTGAATTGAAAATATGCCACTTCCTGTGACTGCATTGAGTCAGGTCAGGCCATCCGCCTTTCTTGTTTATATATATATAAGCTTTCTTAGAGTTTATTAATATATTTGGGAGCTGGGCAGAGAGCGAGAATCCCAAGAAGGCTCCACACTGTCAGTGCAGAGCCTGACTTGGGGCTCGAACTCATGAACCATGAGATCATGATCTGAGTTGACATCAAGAGTTGGATACTTAACTGACTGAGCCACCCAGGCGCCCTTCCCCCAGCCCACCTGTTAGATGGATAAAGTCCATCTTTATCACAACTGAACTTCATTGTGTGTCCATGATTTTGGATGCAGGACAAAGACCAAATCACAGAGTCTTTGTGAAGATCAGAGAAGACTCTGCACTGTGGGGCTCCATCTGCCTACCTCATCAGGAACCGAGGGCTCCCCATGTTGGTGAACCTTGCAGACCCCTCCCTTCTTGCTAGCTGAATGACAGCGAGAAGTGCTCACGAGCCAGTCAGGACTCACCTGCGTGGAGCAGGGGCCAGAGGACCCAGCAATCTCTCTCAACCACTTACTTCCCACTCTCTCCTTGCTCTGGGGCCTGAATTACAAGGTCAGAGGAAGTTAAACAACATAATGATGTGCTGTGCACAGCACGAAGGACACCTGGCAACCATTCATGTCTGCAAAGCCCTAATCAGGAAAGGCTCTATTGATCAAGCTGGTTAGCTCGGCCCAGGCACTGCCTGTTCGCAGAAACTCTCCCGATCTGCACCCACGAAGTGCAGCTGCCTGGGTAGAGTTTCGTTCAGGCCTGTTGAAGAAGAACACAGAGCTACGCCCTACATCTGGGGCTGGATTATCCCTGTCACCAGCAGTCCATGATTGGAAGATGGATACCATCTGTCTAATCTAATCTGTTTGTAAGAAATACTAAAATAGAAATGAGAAAGGAGCAGGGTCCAGGTGAACCTGAATCCCTCCCCCATGCAATTCGGGCACCGGAATAGAATTGTTGTGGATAAACTTCCGTTAGGCCCTGATGGAAGTCTCCCTCCACCCACTACCACTGAGAGAGAAAAAGAGATCCCACCCAGGAAAAATCCAGCCATAATCCCTCTGAAGAAAAAACTCTATCAAGATTCCTGAAAACGTATCAAGACATCTAGTTTTAGAGAATACGAACGTTTTCCGCAGCACAAATGCACCACTGTTGTGTAAGGGGCAGTAAACCGGGTGTTGGAAACACCAGCCTGTAACACCGACACTTGACCCATCTCTCGCCCCAAGTGGAAAATGCACCCGAGTTGAGAAAGCTCAATTCAAAGTTTTCCAAGGTCATGCTTTTCCTTGAATGGGTATGTGTATTTGTTACTGCCTCACAGATTTAGAATAGGTAAGAAGCATGACTAATTATTTTTGGTTTTGTTTTGTCTTTGCAAAAATATTCACCATGTGAAAGGCATAATAAGGGAAGGCATCAATTCAAGGCAGGGGTCATTCGTCAACTTCTGATAACAACAACATTATAAACAAAAAGGGCCATTGCTTTTGATGGACAGAGTAGCTCAACGGACCTCAAACTGTGGCCCCTAGATCAACATCAGTATCACCTGAGAGCTTGTTAGAAATGCACATTTCTGGGGACACCTGGGTGGCTCAGTCGGTTAAGCGTCCAACTTCAGCTCAGGTCATGATCTCACGGTCTGTGGGTTCGAGCCCTGCGTCGGGCTCTGTGCTGACAGCTCAGAGCCTGGAGCCTGCTTCAGATTCTGTGTCTCCCTCTCTCTCTGACCCTCCCCTGCTCATGCTGTCTCTATCTCTCTCTCAAAACATAAAATAAAATATTAAAAAAAAAAAAGAAATGCACATTTCTGGGGACACCTGTATGGCTCAGTAGGCTACGTGTTCCACTCTTAATTTCAGTTCAGGTCATGGTCTCACAGGTTGAGTTCGAGCCCTGCATCCAGCTCTGCACTGACATTGTGCAGCCTACTTGGGATTCTCTCTCTCCTCTCTCTGCCCCTCCCCTGCTCATTCTCTCTCTCTCTCAAAAATAAATAAACTTTAAAAAATGCAAATTTCTGGGCCTTGCCTCAAACTCACTGAATTAGAAATTCTGAAGGTGAGACCTGACTATCGTTGTTTGAACAATTCCTCTAGAGTTGCCTGCCCCTCACCCCTAGGGATATTCAATTCAATTGGTATAGGGTGTGATCGGGATTTTTATAAACCCTGAGGTGATCCCATGCGCAGCAAAGTTTGGGAACCACCAAGCTGAGAGTCAAAAATTGACCTCTACCCCGTCTCTGAGAGTTCCTTTGCGCCTGGCTTTTGCAGCCACTTCAATGTTGAAGGCTAACTTTTCAAGGAGTTACTTGCCTTTCAAAACGTTGATGGAAAAACATAGATAGTTAGGCTGCCACCAGGTGAGAGCACTGTCCGGTGGCCCCGCGTTCCTGACATAGTCTCACTTACTGAGTCTGGCGGGACCCTGCGCTCAAACCCTACAGTTAGGTTGCCGTGAACTTGCAGCTCCTTTTTTTAAAAATGAAGACACATTTGTCAAGCCAGGTAAAATCAACAAGTATTAAACAACTGTCAGTTTTGAAAGCAATACTTTAGAACAAAGTTTAAAAGTCTTTTGTACGCAAGAGTCACTTCCCCACTAATGTTTCACTCTTGAGAACTCATCGCATATCATTTTAGGATCAAAAACTGTCTTCATAATTTAACTTTAACTTCCAGGTAGCTCCGCCTGAAAGTGACCACTCTATTGTAAGGATACATGTAAACCTGACTTCAGTGAGAGGCAGTCTAGCTCATGGCTTATAGGCCTTGAGTTCAAGGAGGAGATGTCCTACTTGGCCTTGGGTAGCGGCAAGATGGAAACTTCTAGGAGACACTGGACCTGGGAGTTGGACAGTCCCAGAGGGGTAGAGGGTCCCAGAATGAGTGCAGAGGCAGAAGGTGACACCAGATCAAGTAAGTCGGGATCAGCATGTGGGGAACAATGCAGTGCCAATCAGTGATTCGATCCAGGGATCTAGATGATACGCTAAGTCAGGGAAAACTTAAAGGTAGATGGGAGCACAGGCCTCCGCAGACAGAATGCCAGGACTCAAGAGCTTAGAAACAGGCCAAATCCAAATACCGAATGACAACAAGACATAGATGTTTGTAGTATAAATGGCCCTGATCCTGATCCAGTTTGAAACCAAACGTGGCTTATACCAGGACAAGGAGACTGAAGAGAACCGGGTCCCGGAGCCCAGGCCACCAGGGTAGCAGACAATGGAAATATTCCATCGGGTTTATCGAGTGAATAGAATTTCAAAATCATTCCGGGTTGTACTTCTCTACCAGTGACCATGGTGAGTTTACCACACTCTCTGTTAGACCTGGATCTATCACGGGGGCATCTGGGCGGCGCAGTAGGTTAAAAGTCCAACCCTCGATTTCAGCTCAGGTCATGATCTCGCAGTTCGTGATTTCAAGCCCCAGCATCAAGCTCCGCGCTGACAGCACAGAGCCTGCTTCGAATTCTGTCTCCTTCCCTCTCTACCCCTCCCCTGCTTGCTCTTGCTCTCTCTCTCTCTCAAAATAAATAAAAAGAAACTTAAAAAAAAAAGAAAAGAAAGAAGAAATGAATCTATCATAGCCGCTGGAGGGCAGTATGTAAGTTTAGGTGTGCTTTAGGGTAGAAAACACCAAGCTATGGACTAGGAAATCTGGATTTGGACCCCAGCTCTGCTTCTAACTGCGTAGCTCCGGGCAAGTTCCTTCCTGCCTCTGCCTTGCAGATCCTCGTGCAGACAATGAGGTAATGAGGACGGGGATATCTGCTCCAGGATCTCTAAAGCATGTCTCAACTCTTAAACCTCTGGCTCCGCACACCAGTGACATTCCTAAAAACCCATATCGAAGACCGATCTGTCACGTCAGCTTACACAGGGCGCCTGCCTAGTACTGGCTCCCCGCAGCCGGTGATCTTCCGGACATTCTCAAGGCCTCCACGGTCAATGGGAAGTAAATCTGACCTCTTGGGGGTGTTCGTCAGCCAAAGGGCAACCCTGTGGATATACTGGTGCCAGCCTTAGGGGGCTTGGCTTGGCTACGGTTAATTGGAAGTCCTGCAGGCTTTACCTAAGCAAAGCCCTTCACTCTGCCATCACAGGGCAGGGGGACCAGAAATCAGAGGCGCAGATGTCTGGTTTCAGCTCTGGTCTTTGTGCACTGGGGTCAGAGGTCGGGGCGGGGGGCAGCAGGGCAGCGGGGGGTGGGGTGGGGNTCCTCCAGAGGGCCAAGCCCGCCCCCGGGCCGCTACGTGCTCCGCGGCACTCTCAGCCAGATGCAGGTTGGCCCGAGGGGCAGCCATCTGGACTGGAAAGCCAATTATAGCCACGACAGGCAGCTGAATCTCGTTATACACGACAGCCTCTCCCAGCCTGCATGTCTCAAGCTGGAAATCACACACTTAGGAAGCATCTGCTTGGGACACGAGACACCGCTCCCATGGGGACCGAGAGGGAAGGATGTGGGGCCGTGGACGCGGGCTCACAGGCTGCTGATAGAAGCAGGTTCTGGGCAAGGTGTACCGGCTCCTTCCCCCGCTCTCTCATCTTCTCTCGCCTCCCTGGAAGGAGCATGTGCATCCAGGACTGTCCAGCAAAGAGCACTGGGAATAGTCACATCCACAGACCATCTGAGCCTTAGAGGAGAGGGGGCCATTCTGGGGCTGCGGAGGCCCTCAGCAGGGGCGCAGAGAAAACCCGGGGCTCACCTCCACAGCCCTTCTTCCGCAAACCTACAGAGGACCCCATGCAGTGTCCAAAGGCCGATGGCCCTACAGAGGATGGGACGCACAGGAACAAATCCCACCTTCCTCTGCCCCAGGCGCCATGGCCCTCCAATGGGCCTCCCTTCCCCAGGATGGGTTGGGGTCCCCCCTCAGCCCAAGTAGGCCTGATGTCCCAAATAGAAGACCAGGACAAGCGTCCTGAGAAGTCAGGAGTGTCCCCAGCCCCTGCCTCCCATGCCTGGGNCACCGTCGTGTTCTCCTGCCTCCACGACCAGCACAGCCCCAGCTCTCTTCCTGGAATGTCCTCTGCTCCGCCCACCTCGTCAGCGTGCTGGAAGCAGGCAAGGGGGCAAGAACACCGCCTCTGAGTGCCGGATGTCCTGGGCTCAAAACCTAGCTTGGCCACGTTTTGCCGATGCCTCCCTGGCCTCTCTGCCCCTTACTTTCCTTTCCCGGAGTGTGAGGGTGATGAGGACACCTCAGTTACTTCACACGGCTGCTTTGAGAATTAAATAAGCCAGGGTGCCTGGCTGACTCAGCAAGTGGAGCATGCAACTCTGCATCTCAGGTTTGTGAGTTCGAGTCCCACGCTGGGTGTAGAGATTAGTTAAAAAAATAAATCTTCAAAAAAATTAAAAAATTAAATAAGCTAATACCGATAAAAGATTTTTTAAGTGTATTTATTCATTTTTGAGAGAGAGCAGGGGAGTGGCAGAGAGAGAGAGAGAGAGAGAGAGAGAGAGATTCCCAAGCAGGCTCCACGTTGTCAGTGGCTCAGATGCAGGGCTCAGTCTCAGGAACCATGAGATCATGACCTGAGCCGAAATCAAGAGCTGGACGCTTAGCCAACAGAACTGCCCAGGCGCCGCCTGGGAAAGATTTAAAGCAGCACCTGCCCCATAGGAAACACAGGATGGCTTTTTCCTGGTCTTTTTCCAGGAACAGCCCCCTGACTCCTCACGCTCTCTCGCCACTTCCCCTAACAATTCCTAAGTAGAGCCATCACACTGTTTCTCCATCATTAGTTCGGATGCCTGTCTGCTGCTCTGAGTTTCTCAGGGAAAGAGATGGTGACTTACTCATATTCCCATCTCCAGTACAAAGTGATGGGCATCAAGCAGGGATTTGAAAGGAAGAGTACTGAGTTAAACTGGATGGGAAACTACTAATAATGCCTTTCATTCAATGGGTGGTGCCCACACGCAGGACATGTTGCTAAGAAGTTTATTTGTATTAATATGTAGTTCCTTTCAATTTCATTTCCTATGTTCTTGTAGCTCACGAGTTTGGCTTTCAGAAGCACGACGAAACATTGCTACTATAAACCAAACTTTGAGGACCTAAGGGAAAAGAACCGGAAAAGTAGAAATCAAGACACAGGGCGCCTGGGGGGCTCAGTCGGTTAAGCGTCTGGCTTTGGTCTGAGATCAGGTCATGATCTCACAGTTCGTGAGTTGGAGCGCCGTGTCGGGCTCTGTGCTGACAGCTCAGAGCCTGGAGCCTGCTTCGGATCCTGTCTCCCTCTCTCTCCACCCCTCCCCCACTCACACTTTGTCTCTCAAAAATAAACATTAAAAAATTAAAAACTAAAAAATAAAGACACCTGGTGGCCCTCTGTGGAGAGAAAGATGCAGCAGAACTGTCACCTTGGAGTCTATTACCAAACAAAGGAGATTCTGTGTGGCCACATGAGCTCTCAGGAAAGCAGACCTGAGTCCAGAAAAGAAATATATAACCAGACAGATATCTAAAAAGAGTGGAAGGAAGCTCCTCAAAATAACAGAAAAGTAAGTTCAGGGGATCAGCACAAAACAAACCAAAGTAGATGGATGGGAGGCTCTCTATATTACATATGTACACAATATACATAGATATATGTGCACACAGGGATATATGTCTATGTCCCTGCATATATTATATACATGTCTCTATGTTATGTAATATACATTATATTAGTTGCAGTGTTACAGTTATGTATATTATATAATCTTCATCTTTTCGTATTTGATGTACTAAATATTAATACAATAATCTATTTTATATACACATAAAATAATAATACTATCAAATAAGGAGCCACAAAATGGAAGTAGCTCAGTCTGCCTCCTCTGTGGCCTGGGGCTGTGGGGACAGGGGTCANGTTTGTTCTCAGCATTCAAAGTCTAAGGAGGCTCTTTTCTGACACGGAACAGGTGCTGGGCCAGGGGGACCCGCAGCTTAGGAAGGGCGCTGTCTGGTCGGATGACACGGACTCTGTGTCTCTCTCCTGTGAGGACAAGCATCGGCCAGTTAGGAACTGGGGACAAGCTTCATGGAAAGCGCTGATGACCAAAATAAGTGAAATGATAGTAACGAAGTCCTCAGCGACTTGAAAGAACAGAACCCACTTGCCCGGGGCCAATTTTGTAATGACAATCATCATTTTTTGGCTTTTAAAAAGTCCTGTCTGTTATTTGATGCAGTTACCTTCAAAATGGCTTTAGTGGTTCAGGCTGGAGTTGATGTGAGTCTATGGTCTGGGCCGTGCAGAAGTACTTCTTAGACACAGAAAAGTCATCTTAATTTCACTCTCACATCAGAGAGTATCAAATCACGTGGCATCGTTTTACCATTTAAAAAAGGTGTTTTTTAATGTATCCCAACTTCTAGAATGAAAAAAAATATTGCTGCAGCATAAGTCACATTGAAAAAAAATGAACCCCTCCCCCAAATGAATACCCATTTCACAAAACGGGATCTGGGGGGCTGCAGGACGGACAAACGTTCAGTGTAGGGAAAAGGTGGAGGGAGGGTCCGCTCGCTGGTGGGAACCCGGCTCAGCCCCGCTCTCGCCTCCCCCCACCCCAGGCATTTCCATCGCCCTGGGCGGCGCAGAGGCCTGAGCGCCGAGCGAGTGGTTTAGCAGCGCCACCCGGTGTCGGATTCAGAAACCACAACAAGTTTTCACGTGAAAGGCTGTAATGGGAGGCATCCGCCTGAAATTCGGAGTGTACACTAACTTCTTGCCAGGGGTTCTTTCTGGAGCGCATGCAGCCTAATTCCAACACACACACATCTGTATAGGATGATTCACAGAACTTTCTGAAGGCCAAATAGGGACTGGCTATCATCATCATCATCGATCATGAAGTGCTCCCTTGATGATGCAGACACGTGGCCTAAAGATTCAGGTGTTTCAAAGGAAGCCCTCTCATTTCCTGTGTTAGTGTCCTTGAGCTTTGTCTTCAAACCCTCCCCAACCTTCACACCCTACACCCGAGGGAATAAGAAAGCCTCACCCCAAGCCCTTCTTGTGTCTTGAAAATTGTGCCCCCTCAGACATCAGTTGAAACTCCAAGGCATTCTCCTTGGTCCAAATTTTGCTGAATTTGGAATCGGGAAAGGATGAGGCGTGGTCCTAGGGATGCAGAAAGGAACTAGAAGATGGCTTAGGGGTGGGGGCGGGCAGGAGTGGGCGCACAGCAGGGGCGGGGGACAGAGCCTGGAGAGAAAAACAGGTGTTTCAGCTTCAAGGCACCTCTCTACCGTGTTTCCCCCCTAATTCACCTAAAATGTTAACCCACTTGGTGCCTTAGGACTTAATCTTCTTCCAGTGACCCTGTAGATCAACCTCTATATTCCTTGTAAGAACAAACCAAAAAAGTCCTTAGCTCTACTTGCAAAACAGTAACCCTGACCTTATTGTGTTAAAAGTAAATCTCACTTCTTCTTTTCTTGGTTTTAATTACAAAAGGTCCCCACGTTAACTCGGATACTTCTGCTGATTCCGGAACAGACGGCCCTTTATTCCAGTCATTTCTCTCTGGTCATAATTTTCCCAAACATGTGACCTGTTTTTGTTCCAAGTTCCTGGTACATACAGTACCTTAAAAAGGTGAACAAACTTAATTTTGGAGTCTCTTCATCTTTCTAACTGCTACTACCCCCCCCAACCTGATTTTCACTTCCTCGAGGCAAGATTTATTTTTACCTTTCCCCACAGCTCTCCCACTACCGAGCACAGCGTAATGCTCAATGCATGTATATGTTGAACAAACCCACAAAGAATGACAGTTGATGTGGAGGAGACTTCTTGATAGTGGCAGTGACAGAACTCCAGAACAGGCGGCCAAGGGCAGAAACAGAATCCCCAGCTCTGAGGCTCCTTAAGAAGTGAGCAGATGTCAGATGTGAGGGCAAGAAGTGCAAAAATATCAAGAAAGGACTCTAGCTTCTCAAACAGTAACCTCTTTGGATCAATAACCCAGGAATTTGCAGCCTGTGAACCGCTGCCCAATGCAGAGACGAAGGAAATGAGGAGGAGATGGAAGTAGAGGGAGAGACGTGCAGGGAAGAGCCTGGAAGGTATGTCCATCTTCTGCCTGTGAGGAGACACTGATACACACTCTGCCATGGTCGTTTCCATTTTCCTCCGGGAGCTTCCAAGTTCAGTTGCTTGCATCCCCAAAGCCATTACCAGGTTTCTCTTCCTTTTTTATTATTTATTTATGAGAGAGAGAGACAGAGCATGAGCAGGGGAGGGGCAGAGAGAGAGGGAGACACAGAATCCAAAGCAGGCTCCAGGCTCCGAGCTGTCAGCACAGAACCCGACGCGAGGCTTGAACCCACCAACCGTGAGGTCATGACCCGAGCTGAAGTCAGATGCTTAACCGACTGAGCCACCCAGGCGCCCCAAGGTTCCTCTTCTTTTTTTTTTTTATTGTTTTTTTTTTTTATTGTTTTATTTATTTCTAGGAGAGGGAGAGAGAGACAGCGTGAGCAGGGGAGGGTCAGAGAGAGAGGGAGTCACAGACTGAAACAGGCTCCAGGCTCTGAGCCGGCAGTCAGCACAGAGCCCGACGCGGGGCTCGAACCCACGAACCGCGAGATCATGACCCAAGCGAAAGTCGGACGCTTAACCGACTAAGCCACCCAGGCGCCCCCCAAGGTTTCTCTTCTTAATGAAGGGAAGGTTGAATGGATCTTCGAAGCCAAGGACGTCTTTAATTTGTCCGTTTCAGGGACGAGGTCAGATGATCATAAAGAGGGACATCAGCTTTTCTGCAAGGGGAATTGAGTTCAAAGTTGAATTCGTCTTCCTAGAAGCAAGAGGGGAGGTCAGAATGTTTGGAGATGCCTGTAGGTCTCAATAGAGAGAGGCCAGAACCCTCCTGTCATGTTCTTGCATCCCATCCCACCCTTGAAGAGCTCTAGGAAGGTTCACAGGTGGTGCTGGTCTGTAATCTCCTTCCTTCCTTTCTGTCCAGCAGGTGGCGCAATAAGAGCCAAGATGGTTTGGAAAATCCTCAAGACCCCAACTCCTCTGAATTGGGGAGAAGCCTCAACTCAGCTCCGAGACATGAGAAAAGAATGTGTGGACAACACTGAACATGGAATCAGCATGTATTGGCTAAGTTACAATAGTCCGAGACTGAAGAGGCAGGGATAGTAAGAGGGATAAGGAAGTCTGTGGTGGCCTGGATAGAGAAACATTGCATTAGACAGTTTTCCTCCCTAACAACTAGACAGAAGCACTTCAAAATGCTAATAGGTTGATGAGACCACAGGTGGTTTTTCCACTGTTTTACCTACACAAAATTTTCCAAATTTTCTGCACAAAGTGGCTCTTAATTTCATACCTACCAAATATTAAATATTATTACAAAAATCTCTCTTATATCAACATTGATTCAATATCTAGGGTATCCCGATTCTATTATCAATGCTTGTAAGCAGCGAGTGACAAAATCTGACGTTTCTCAGATGATGGGGCATGTGAGAGATCATTGCATCCATTGCTATAAATGTCACGTGCCCTGACATCATGTTGGTGAGACACCGAACATGAACCCTTCTGTCACCCACACCATAGAGTTGTTTCCACGTCAAGCTTCTGACTCTCCCAAGGTTAAAGCATTTCTTTCATTTATCAAACAAAGACATATTCTAGAAAGGTTTTAAACAATGAGGTCACATGAATACTAATCCGGTGGTGTGAGCAGAGACCAAGGATGGGAAATCAGTTAGGAGTCCATTATCATGGTTTAGGCGTAAGGAGTCAAGAGCCTGATGGCTGTGAGTGTTAAGGAGGAAATGGAAGCGAGAGATATTCTAACGGAGAAGCAGGTCAGGGGGCAAAGAGGAATCGGTGATGGTGACAAGGCCAAGCAGCTAGAAAAATTAGCATACTGGCGACAGAAATAAGTAAGTCAAATGGTGAAGATGGTGCATTAAGGCACGTGTCATGTTACTGGAAGTTTTAAAATAGATTAACAGGTTATGTTGGGTCATTGAAATAGTGTAACTCCCAGTAGTGAATATAGTAAACATTAGAATTACAGCAATTTTTGGTGGGCGCCTGGGTGACTCAGTTGGCTAAGCATCTGACTTCGGCTCAGGTCATGATCTCACGGTTCATGAGCTCGAGTCCCACATCAGGCTCCATGCTGACAGCTCAGAGCCTGGAGCCTGCTTTGGATTCTGTGTCTTCCTCTTTCTGCCCCTCTGCCTCTTGCTCTCTCTCTCTCTCTCTCTCTCAAAAGTAAATAAACATTTAAAAACTATACATGTACAAATTATCTATTTGTAAAAATTAGAAATAAAAAATTTATTAACACTGACCCAAAAGAAAGGGCTCCATAGGACTTCCCTGGTCCCCATTAATGTCACCTTACTTCAAAATAAGCTCTCTGCAGATGTAATCGATTTAAGATGTGTTCATATGGAATCAGGTGGGCCCTAACCTGTTGTGACCAGAGTCCTTATAAGACAAGAAAAGACATAAAAACAGACACAGAAGGGAGACAGCCAGCAGAGGATGGAGACAGAGATCAGCAGTACACTGCCGTGTGGTGGGGGGAGGTGTCCGGGGCCACCGGAAGGTGGGAGCATCTTCCTCCAGAGGCGTAGGAAACAGCATGGTTTGCCTACACCTTGATTTCAGACTTGTAGCCTCCAAAGCTATGAGAGAATAAATTCCTGTTGTTTTCAACTGCCTGCCTTGTTATGGCTGTTCTAGAAACTAACACAGCCCCTCTAGAGCCCTCAGAGCACGAGAGGAGAGGTAGATGTTTAGTTCTGTAGGCGGGGTGGATATTACAGGATTGTGTCACTATGGAGATCCACACACAGGGTAAAGTTACCCATTAAACAGATGGGGAGATTAGGAGTGTGTTAGTTCAATAACTCTGTGTACTTTTCTTGAGAAGGGCGGCCGCTGCTGTTATCACTGTGTGATGAGGGCTGAAGCCTCATTACCAGAAATAAAGAGGTGTTTGCCCAGCCCACTGGCCTAGCACATCCCAGCCCCACCAAAGAAACACATCTCAGGAGCCTCAGTGGACCCCTTCCTCCCTGGTGAAGGCTGCTGGGTTTGGGAAACCCAACAAGCTCACAAAATGCTCCAACATAACACAGGAAGACAAAAGAAGAAGAAGAAGGAGAAGAAGAAAAGAAGAAGAAGAAGAAGACGACGACGAAGAAGACGAAGACGAAGACGAAGACGAAGAAGAAGAAGAAGAAGAAGAAGAAGAAGAAGAAGAAGAAGAAGCAGAAGCAGAAGCTCAACTATAAATCGAGAAAGAGCCAGTTGTGGGAGACAAAAGGGGAAATGGAGTCAATTTTCATAGAGATGACCATTACAAGCACAGAGGTGCCCAAAGGCTATGGTCTTCCCCGCTCAAAATATTAGTAAAACATTTGGCATTATCTTAAAAAAAAAAACAAACAAAACACTCTCACCTTTTCAGTTGGGTACGAGAAGCCCTAATGTCCTCTTGGTTATTAATTCACAGGAAAATCTGAAGTTTGAGGTGTGTGCCTTTCCAGGGGAGATTATTTAACTTGTAGAGTATTTTTTTTTTTCTAAAGAAATTTTAATTCGGCAAACACGCTCCGGAACACCTATTGTGAGGCAGGCACTATGCTACGTGCTGAGGACGCCAAGAACTTTTTTCAAGTCTCTTCTCTCAAGGAGCAGGCACACCAGTGGGAGCAACGGACAAATAAATAGAGGCTACTGACATTTTTAAGAACTGCAGTGTGGGGCACCTGGGGGGCTCAGTCGGTTCAGCGTCCGACTTCTGCTCAGGTCATGATCTCACGGCTCGTGGTTCGAGCCCCGTGTCGGGTTCTGTGCTGACAGCTATCTCAGAGCCTGGAGCCTGTTTCAGATTCCGTGTCTCCCTCTCTCTCTGACCCTCCCCTGTTCACGCTGTCTGCTTCTCTCTCTCAAAAATAAATAAAACATTAAAAAATAAAAGAATTGCGGTGTAATAATGGCTCCCGTTGGAAGGGGTAATAACACTAATGATGATGACGTTGAAGGTACTATATGTTTTATGTGTGTTAAGGGAGCAGAGAGAAAAGTGTGCCCAGCTCCCTCTGGAGAGATAAGCGTGTCTGTCTGTCCCCCTGGCAAACTCCTATTCCTCCAAGGGGGCAAAGAGCCAAGAGAGAGAGACATGAGCCCGCAAGAGGCCTGGAGCCTTACGAACTCATGTGGTCTTTGCAGAAATGCAGGCAGCACAGGAGAGATGTAGGAGAGTGGGACACGGGGCCGGGGCCATATCTTGAAAACCTGTGTGTAAGCATAATTCTCTGAGCCAGGTATTTGCAAACTGGTGTCCCTAAACACACGGGGGGATTCTGAACTTCTCCATAAAAACGCACGTGTGCGCGTGATTGTGCTTTGTTTCAAATACAATGTAAAAAAATTCTATTCACATATTCTGACCATCTGGATAAACCACCTTAAAAGAGAGCATTGCCGGTGATTTTAGGCTTTGCATTCGCATTTATAATAACCTTTGTACTAAGTAGTGCTTGTTTGATTGTAGCCTGTCACGTATTAAGAGGGGTGAACATTCAGTAACGCTCGGCTGTCTGTGTCTATATAGTAGTCGTAGTAGTATCTGGGACAGAAAGTACTGGCTGTTTCCTAATGTAAGTTTCTCCTTCTTTCAAAGTAAGGAAACCCCAGAGACTTAGGCAGGCACACAGCTGTCCAGAAAACTAACAAAAAAAACAAACAAAAACCACATCGCCCAATTTTTTTGAAGCTAGCTCAAGTTCAAGTCAACAAGTTAGTTGTAAGCAGAAGTATCTCGTGGCAGCATCTGGGAACCTTTCTTTAAAAAATGTTTTTATGCATTTCTTTATTTTGGGAGAGAGAGAGAGAGCAAGTGAGGGATAGGCAAAGAGAGAAGGAGAGAAGGAATCCCAAGCAGGCTTTGCACTAACAGCACAGAGCCTGACATGGGGCTCAATCCCACAAACAAAGTGATCATGACCTGAGCCAAAATCAAGAGTCAAGATGCTTTACCCACTGAGCCACCCAGACGACCCAGGGAACCTTTCTTAACAGCAAGGTGATTTTCTCTATATGTTCATAAGTTTAAGTTTACCAGTATGTTGTTCAAATGCACCATGCTCTTACTGACAACTGATTCTGTTAATTACTGATAGAGGCGAATTAACCTTTTCCACTGTGATTCTGGATGTCTGGTTTTTTCTTATACTTATTTCAATTTTCACCTTATAAATATCAAGTTCATGTTTGAGAGAGCAATATTAAAATATTTGGATCTTCTCAGTAACCATCATTTCATAGAGAAATTCCATGTGATTTCCTTGTTTCCATTTGTGTTTATATTTATAACCATTTCGGTGCCAGAAGTACTCTTTAACAAAAAAAAAAAGACTCAGTCTTTTAATTAGAGCATTTAGTCATCTATATACACAATTCCTGATATATATTTGGACTTAAATTCCCAGCTTATTTTGTACATTCTGCTTTCCTCCATCTTTCTATCTCCCTTTTTAGATGTTTTTTTCCATGCAATTCTTATCCTGTACTGGTTTGTAAATCATACTCTCTTATTTAATCCTTTTATTAGTTATCCCGGACATGATGACATGAATCTTAGTTTACGGGCATGCAATGTTAATAAGTGTTTTTATTCTTCTCTTGGATGATGGAAAATACTCAGAACACTTCACCACTCTTCCTCCTTTGAAAGCCCCATACTTTATTACTGTGCATTACATATCTTATTTTCCAAATCTGTTTTATACAGTCTGTATTCATTTAGATGTGTTCATATGTTTATACTCTGTCCTTCATTCCTTCCTGCATGTTGGTCTTACATCTAGGAACATTTCCTTCTGCCTTAAGTACATCCTTTAGAATCTTATTTAGTGCAGAACGAAGTCTCTGTTCTATTTGTCTGAAAATATCTTTATTTTACGATGCCTAGAATTTTAGGCTGAGGGAGCCTGGGTGGCTGTCATTAAGCATCTGACTTTGGCTCAGATCATACTCACAGTTGGTGAGTTCGAGTCCCACTCGGGTGATCATGATCATCGGGTGAGCATGATCCCTGCTTTGGGTAAAAACACAAGCCCCAGGTGAGCCCCGTCTCTCTCTCTTCCCCCACCCCCCTCTCTTTTTCTGTCCCTAGCTCTCTTGTGCCCTCTCTCTTGAAAAAAAAAGAAAAAAGATTTTAGATTGACACATATTCTCTTTCAGGACATTAAAGATATCCCACTGTTTTCTGGTTTCCATTATTGCTGTTTAAAACTCAGCTAAAAGCATACCCATCACTCCTTTGAATATAATAAGTCTTCCCCTCAATCTGGCTGCCTCAAAAAAAATTGTAACTACTTATTATGGAAAATTTAAAACATGTTCATAATTAGAAAGGCTCATCTAATAAACCCTTTTGTGCTCACATCCCAGCTTCAATAATTATCAACATTTTTCCACTTTTGCGTCATCTCTTCCCACATCTGCAGACACTTCGGCACTAGTTTTAGGATTTTATTTTTACTGGCATATTTTAGAACAGATCCCAAAAAATATTATCTCACACCTTTTCATCTGTAAACACTTCAATACGTTCCTCTGATAAGGACTTTATTGACATAAGCACCACACCATTATCACAACCAGTCAAATCAACAAAACACCTTAACTCTTCTAATACCCATTTTCTGTTCAAATTTCCCGCCTGTCCCCAAGGTGCTTTTTGTCTCCCCTTGCTATACGTTTGTCAGAAAAAAAAACAACAACAACAAAAAAAACAGATCATTCTTTAGAAAGGCCCACATTCTGGATTTGGTTGTCTTAAGTCATTGGTTAATTTCTTCACTTTGGTATGAATTGTCCGTCAGACCTAGATGTTTGATTAGGTTCAGGTTCAGTATATTTTAGGCAAGTGAGCTTTTTCAATGTATTCATGATAAAGAAAACTGTTGCTTTCCCTTTGGTTTAGAGGCTCTAAGATTAAACATTGGTTTCAAAGTGTGTCAGTTGACTCCTTATGAAGTCCCCCCCTGGACCTTCTAGCCAAGGTATTAGAACCACTGAGCACTGTTGCCTAGATGGGTGACTTCAACAGAGATTGAAAAGCGTTGGTTTTCTAACTGCTAGCATTCCTTCTGATCAAGCAGCTGCAGCTCTCCTAAAAAACCTTTCCTCTATCTACTCTTTCATCATCCTAAAAGTATAGGTTGTGCAGGAAAGACAGCATAGATGCTGGATCCTTTCCCTCTGTGAATTTTCAGGATAGAGTTGCTCCCTAAGCCACCTCCAAATACAGTTGGTCTGTAGAGGCTTTTCGTAAGGATTCTTGTGTCTTTTTTTTTTTTAATCAGCTTTACTTTAATGTTCATCCAATAAAATTCACCCATGTTGAGTATACAGTTTGAGGAGTTCTGATAATGAAATTATTTATGCAAACACACCACAGTCAGGATTAGAACATCTGGGAGCACCTGGGTGGCTCAGTTGGTTAAGCATCGGACTCTTAATTTTGGCTCAGGTTATGATCTCACAGTTCGTGGGATCGAGCCATATGTCAGGCTCCATACTGACAGCACAGAGCCTGCTTGGGACTCTCATTCTCCGGCCCCCCCCCCGCTCCTCCCCCGATCTCTCTTTCAATAAATAAATAAATAAATAGATAAATAAATAAATAAATGATTTTTTAAAGTTTAGAACATCTCCAGGAACTCCCCCGGCCAAAAAAACTTTTCTCTTTTCCTTTCAAGTCAATCCATGCTCCCCATCCCTGCTCCAAGCAGCCTCTGTCTACTTTCTAGCACATTGTCTACCTTTTCTAGAATGTTCTGTAAATGAAATCACCCAGATTTAGTCTTTTCTATGGGCATCTTTCTCTTAGCATAATGCTTTTGAGATTAATCTATGTTGTTCCATGCCTTGGTAGTTCTTTTTATATGATTGTATCCCATTTTCTTTACTAATCCACAGTTTTATTGGACATTATATGTTTGCATGAGTAGATCAATATTCCACCAGACTCAAAGGGACCCCTCTGCAGATCTCCGAACCCCCTGCCCCGTACCACATATTTACCTCCTGTCTGGTACTCTGTTCTGCACATCTACCCTCCACAGCCAGCCCAAACTCCAATGTCTGGATGCTTAACTCAAAGGGACAGCTAGGCTCTGTTTTGGTTGCTCCCTCCTATACCACAGCCTGAAAATTATTTCCAGGCACTACTTTGGGGCACTTACAGAGCTCACCTTGTTTGTATCTTATCTCAGGGGGAATCCCAAGCATGCATTGCCTGTTGTCCAGTGTCTGAAAATAGTCACTTTATATATTTTGTTTAGTCTTCCCTGTTTTTAAGGGAGAAGGGCAATTCCCATAGAAGTCGATCCTTCATGGAGGAAGCAGAAGTCTCCTGAATCTTTCTGACAAGTTGAAATTAGTTATTTTTTCAATCAGTTATACTGAGGTATAATTTATATACTTTAAAATTCACAGTTGATGTCTCCAGGTTGTTGGTTTTGACAAATGTATGCAACATATAATCACCTCTGTCTCCCCCAGAAAGTTTTCTCATTCCTTTCTGCAGTTAGTCTTCATCCACACCTCTCCACGTGGGCAACCACTTACCTAATCTCTGTCACTACAGTAATTGCATCTGTCCTAATATTAAATATGAAGAATCAGTTTCTTTTTTATAACTGGCTTTCTTCACCAGTATCATGTTTGTAAGATTTATTCACGTCATTGTATGTATCAATGTTTTGGTTTCTTTTTTTTTTTTTATTTGCTGGGTACATGCTTTCATTTCTTTTGGTTAAATACCTAGGAGTGGAATTACTGGGTCTTATGTAAGTATATGCTAAATTTTATGAGAAATTGCCAAACTCTTTCCCAAAATGGTTACACAATTTTACATTTCCAGCAGCAATGCCTGAAAGTTTCAATTGCTCTGTATTATCACCAAGAATGGTTTTGCCACTTTTTAAAACTTCAGTTAATCTGAATACTGAATATAAGTGGTGAAGGTAGACATCTTTGCCTGGTCTGTGGTCTTAAGAGAAAGAATTCAATCTGTCACAATTAAAAACGATTGCTAGCTGTCAGCTTTTCATGAATATCCTTTACAAGACTGCGTAAGTTCCCTTTTGGTCTTGGTTTGCTAAGAGATTTTACCAAGAAGGAATTTTGGATTTTGTCATATCCTTTTTCTTTATCTAGCGAGCTAATCATATACTTTTCTTTTTTAGTCTATTACTATGATGGTCCATATTAATTTATTTTTCCATGTTAACCACCCTTCTATTCTTGGGATAACCACATTTGATTATAATGAATTATCCTTTTATATATTTTATATATTAGATATGATAGACCTTTACATTTATGATCATGAAGAATGTTGGGTCACCTGGATGATTTCAGTCAGTTAAGTGTCCAACTTAGGCTCAGGTCATGATCTCAGGGTCGAGGAGTTCAAGCCCCATGTCAGGCTCAGAGCCTGGAGCCTGCTTCAGATGCTGTGTGTGTGTCTCTCTCTCAAAAAAAGAATAGACAGTTAAAAAAATCTTTTTTTAAAGACTGTTGTTCTATAGTATTCATTTCTTATAATGTCTTTTTCTGGTTATGGTATCAAGGTTAGGCTAACCTCATAAAAATAATTGGAAAATAATGCCTCCTTTTCAATTTTCTGGGAGAGTTTCTGTAAAATTGGTATTAGTTCTTCCTTAAATATTTGGTAGAATTGCCCAGTTTACTTTGTGGGAAGATTTTAACTACAAATTTAGTTTCTTTCATCTGTATAAGGGTATTTAGTTGATCTATGTCTTTTTGAATGATCTTTGGCATTTTATGTCTTTCAAGGAATGTATCTTTTTCATCCAGTTTGTCAGGTTGTTGGTGTAAACCTGTTTATAATATCCTATTAGCTTTTTACTGTCTATAGAGTCTGTAGTGATGTCCCCTCTCTTATTTCTGATTTTGGTAAATGTTCTCTTCTCTCTTTCTTTATTCATTTTTTTTCAGCAGTTAGATTTTGTATATGTTGGAGTCATTTTATGTGTGTTTCTTTTGCTTGGGATTCATTGATCTTCTTGAATGTGGTACTCCACCCTGCTGATCCTAACCACCTTGCTTTACTGGACGTCTGGCTCTGTCGATAGTCAACTCAGGGAATTCACTGCCTGCCTGCCCATCCCTATGATGTGGCCTGAAAACTCTTTGCATCAGTAAGCTGTGGCAGTAATAGAGATCTCTGGTTTGTTTCTGCTCTCAGGGACTGCTACCCTATCTGTCTGATGTCCAGTGTAACAAAAAAAAAAAATCATTTCATGAATTTTGTCTGATTTTTAAATTGTTTCATATAGAAGAATAAATCTGGTTCCTATTACTCCATCTTTGTAGGAAACCAGGAACTAACTTTTATTGAATATCTACTATACACAAACACTTTTCATCTATTTTTCATTGAATTCTATTAGAAGTCCCATGCTGAACACACACTATTAATCCTTTTCACAGATAAGGAAACTGGGGGATATGACAAATTAATGAATAAAGTCATACATCCTATTAAATGGTAGAGCAAGGGGTACTTGGGTGGCTCAGTAGGTTAAGTGTCTGAGCTGACAGCACAGAGCCTGCTTGGAATTCTCTCTCCTTCTCTCTTGGTCCCTCCCCTGTCTGTGGTTTCTCTCTAAATAAATAAATAAATAACAGAATTATTTGATCACAGATGTGTTTTACTACAAAAGGATGCTACTTCCATATAAACAGAGAGATAGAACAGTTCATAAATGCAAATACATAACATCGATCCTGTGAACCTCATTTTAATCACGTAAATGATCAGTTGAAACCTTCCCTTTCCCTAGTAGTAAAAGCAAGACATGACCTAAGAATGACAATTTTATATTTCCAATCACTGTCTTTGATGATGTTCCTTTCTTGTCCCTTAATGGTATCATGGGCAGATTCTCCACATTTCTGGCCATTTTGGTTACAAGAAGGCCAATCTTCTTTGAAGTTCCAGTCCCATATACAATTTCAACCTTTCCCTCACTAGACTCCAAGGGACTTGGAGAGAAGGGCAGATCGTCTGCTTTACCAGTCTTCCTTCTCCAACCCCTTGGGTGGCATGGGGAACGTGGTCTTGTTTTGTGTACTTCCCCTCCCTGTCTTCTCAATACCTAACCCCTCCGAGGCTGTGGGGTCGAAGGAAACAGAAGAGGCAGAGCTCTTCCTGTATAAGAGCTGCTGGGGTGGTGCTGAGGCATCACTGGTGTTTCCCTGACCTGTGACGTTCGTGTTTTCCTGCCGTCCTCTGCTCTGAACATGTATTTTCATGAGGAAGTTCACCTTCAGTCAGATCTCTCTGTCCCTGCTCCTTTGGCCCTGCCTGTGGCTCTACACGCACTCTGGTGAAGGATTACCTCATCTGACCTGGAATCTTCCATGGTTCCTGCTTCCCTCACACGGAGGGCCCTCTGCTCCCTCACACGGAGCCGGGAAGCTGCCGCAGTCCTCTTAGGCGCTCTCCAAGGACCAAGGGGACCCAGGATGGGTTTGGCCACCATTCCCTTCCACAGCCACCACACTAAGGCTCGTTCTTGTCCTCAGCCTTGGATTGTTGCTCCAAGTGTCCCTTCTCAGCTCTGTGTCAAGATGACGTGGAGTAACCAGCTTTTCTGAGAAACCCCTCACCCTCACCAGCCCTGGCGACAGCGAAGGGGACCGCTTCTGTGGGTCATCGCTCCAGCTGGGGAGCGAGCTGCCAGTCTCTCCCCCTGTTGGCACTTTAAGCTCTAGGTTGGTATTCTTGGAACCCTACCTGATTCATTTACATTCTGTAGGTGAGAGAATTACCTCATGGGAAGGGAGGGAAAGGAATTCCCTCCTACTGAGAGAATAATGGCTTTCCATCTCCCTCTCCCCAGTAATCTCTTCATAATAGCTTGTTTGCTAGGTGATGACTGTGGGTAATAGGGCTGTTTAGCTCCTCTCAGTAAGCTCTGAAGGGGGAGGGATTAGCAGGCCCTTGTGCTGGCAGTTCTCATTAGGCCATGGCACTGAAGTGCCTCTTGTTTTCCGGTGAAGCTCCCCGGGCCCCCCAACGGTAAAAACCCCCACTTAATATCCTGTTCTATAATCCGTAGTTCAAACGTCCTTCTGCTGCACCGGTCCAAACTCTGATCACAAAAGTCAACTTCAAGTTCAGTTTGCCTAATTCCGTGGTCACAACGGAAAATCTTAATAAGCTATGAAGTGCATGACACGGGTAGAAGCCCGAGAAAAGTCAGTAGGGTGTGCAGCAATGCAGAATGAAAAACTGAACTGCTCTCACCCACAAAATGTGCACCATCTGACCAGGACAAGAACCAAAACCAATACTGGGTGCCTCTCGGGGGGCGTGATTTCCAAGAAGTAGGAAGGAGTGTGGTGGGTGGGGGGAAGGATGGGTATGGCAAACTAGGAGGAAAAGGAGAAGGGGGTGGGGAAGGAGAGAGACTGTGAGTAGGGCAAGACACTCTTGGCTTTCATTCTTGGCTCCCATGGACACAACCCAAAAGGAGTCCTGTGGGCCCCTCTCTGGGAGGGATGGCAGCTGGCCACCTTCCTTCATTCACAGAGCTATTTAGAACACTGGGATTGGTGCCCATGTCCAAGGAGTCAGCATTCCCGCCTAGGGGAGGTGGCATGGGAGAGAGCTTTCAAGTGTACTCAACATTCTCCCCCACGGCCTCTCCCTCCTGACTCCTCAACACCGAACTGCTAACTGTTCCAAAGGAAAACAAGCTCATTAATCCAGTCTCAGCCTGACACAGCAAAAGATATAAGCAGCGTTCTCCCGGGGAGCAGCCTGGCTTTGTAGGTAAGTGCCACTCCCCTGTCCTTCGGTTAAAGTTCAGTCTACACCTAGACTATAAAGCAAGCTGTCTTAACACGTCTTTCCTGGGTCCTGGCTTTATCCTCCCTTTCAATGTTAAGCTTTCTCCTGCATTATTATCACCAAATTTCCATCGATAGCAACCCATTTATATCCTGGGGACATATTGTGCTCTTAGCATTGAAATAAGTATTGTGAAGGACTCCAAGACGAGGAAGGTGTGTCGTGCCTATGCGTGCGATAGAGGCCCCGAGGAGGAAGCCAGCTTGGTCTTGGTCATCAGGGGACAATAAGGGCAGAGACCATGGGGCTCTGAAAAGACGGGTGAGGGCGTCCAACCAATGGTGCCCAGATGGCCGGTGTGGGATGCCTGCACTGTTTTGTGACCAGTAGGTGCCTACTCTTCCCGTATTCGAAATGTTGATGGTTCAGATTTGGTGTGCGTCCTTCGATTCCATAGTCACAAATCTGAAAGCCCCCTTGGGAGTGGACACTGGGACTCAGTCATCTCTACCCTCAGCCCTCAGCACAGCACCCAGCCCCTGATAGGCTACGGGCTTCGTGGACACATGCATGTGTGTGAATGAATGAGCAGAAGGAGCCCCAGAATGGCTCTGCCTTAAGTCCCAGATCCTCTCCAGACCCCTGAGCAGGCTTTCTGAGGAGGCTTTAAGGAATCATCTTTTATTGGGTGCATAATGCCCTGTAGATGTAAAGTGTTTCCATTTTTTTCCCCAAAGCGTTATGTGTATGCTTGATCTCTATGGCCATCCGACTGGGGCCCTGTGGGGAGCCTATCATCTATCACCTATCACTACGTTATTGACAAGGACACTGAGCCTCAGAGCCATGACTTTGCCCTCAATCCTCTGTGTCACCCTGGGAATTCATGAGTGTAGGGCCAAATTTCCCAACTTCATCTAGCATTGATTCCCAACTTGTGACTTCATCAAGCATTGAAACCTGATTAAAAGCCAGGGGTCTGGGCCCCCAACTGGCTCTATCGGGTGAATCGTGGGGCCTGGGAGAATCTTGTTTTGCTGTCCCTAGGTCATGAAGAGGGTGGAGAGGCACGCGGTCAGGGGGTCTCTGTATAAGCACTTTGACTGGGAGAAGAAGAATGCCAGGCAGGCAGAAGCCAGGCTCAGCCAGAGACTGCAAGGACTGGAACACCTCTGCGTGTGCCACATGAAGGGGCTGAGCCGCGAGCAGAGACAGCTCCAGAAAGATCTGCAGAGGCTGCGGGAAGGTGAGGCCTCGGGCTCTGGGGAGATGGGGAGAAGCGGGGCGGCCAGTCACCGGGCTGAGGTCGGAGTGCCACCCTCACCTCCTAACAAGGGCTCTTTTAGACACCCGACTGCCAAGGGAGCAAGCACCTGACGCCCCCAGGATTTCAGGCCGCCCTGCCTTCCACAGCCCTCCTTCCTCACTGACGCAGCCCTCCAGAGAGGCTCACACACGCACCTCTCTGAGCTCATACCTCTCAGGCTTCCAGTCACTTCTGTGTCTCACATGAGCTCTCTCTTGCCTAAGTTCTTCATTTTCCTCTTTCTTATGTCTCCTTCCGCTTATGTCCTTTCGCTACGTCTGGGTTGATTTGGTTTCACCTCTTTTTTTACACCTGGTCCACAACCACTGATTGAGCAACTGTTAATGTGCAAGTCACCTTGGGAAGGCGCAAGTAAAAACAGCCAAAAAACCAGATCCCCAGGATGAGCGACCGCAGAGTGGTTATCCTTGAACTGATGGCCACCTTCTGATAGAGCTGAGAACAGAGCATTTTCAACACTCACCAATGAGACCCAGGGCCTCCCTGCCTTCTGTGCAAAATGAACTTCTCAACCACCCTTCTTCTATTTTAACCTGCATTCACACTAGAGCCTGCAGATTTGGTTCCGATTAGAAAATTTCAAGTAAGCCATTGTGATGTATTGGCACTGTGTTTTCCTTGACTCCATAGGGCTGAATACTTCTGTAATTTTCCCAAAGAGGCCTCTTTACCCATAAGCTGTGTGCTCATATTCTGTTTTTTTTTAATGTTTTATTTACTTTTGAGAGAGAGAGAAAGAGAGGGAGAGAGACAGCATGAGCAGGGGAGGGTCAGAGAGAGAAGGAGACACAGAATCTGAAGCAGACTCCAGGCTCTGAGCTGGCTGTCAGCACAAAGCCTGTCGCGGGACTCGAACCCACAAACCATGAGATCATGACCTGAGCCGAAGTCAGATGCTTAACCTAACAGAGCCACCCAGGCGCCCCTGTGTGCTCATATTCTTTATATGTTGCTCTTCCAAAACACCTCCAGTCTCCACAGAATAACCCTTTCCAAATGTATACACCACTTAGAAGGCTATCCAGTTAACGGAGACTACAGAGTGAAGTTGTGATAACAAAAAGAATGTAATTAACTTGAAAAACTAGTTTCTAGTTAGTAGCTACTGATCATCCCAAAATAAAGGACTATACAGTGGTGTCTGGATTCTCAGAACTTGCAAAGCTGTCTACCCCATTCAGTGAAAACTGAGAAAAAAAATTCCCTTCTCAATGATCCCGTTAAAACATGGTGGCTTGGGGCGCCTGGGGGGCTCGGTCAGTTGAACCTCCGACTCTTGATTTCGGCTCAGGTCATATCATGGTTGGTGAGTTTGAGCCCCACATTGGGCTCTGCGCTGACAGCAGTCTCTGTCTCTCCCTCTTTCTGCCCCTCCCCTGCTTGCTCTCTATAGCTCTCAAAATAAATGAAAATAAACTTAAAAAAAAAAAAACATGGTGGCTAAGGACACAGACTCTGGACCCAGACTGACAGGGTCAGAATCCTGACTCTATCACTTACTGGCGGTGAGGCCTTGCATGGCTCACTGGACCTGTCTGTGCCTCCGTTTGCTCACATGTAAAATGGGAATGATGATCCCCACCTCGTGAGGTTATCTGAGGATTCAGCAAGCCCTTGGAATAGCACCTAAACACAAAATCAGTGTCGTGTAAGTGCTTGCTCTTATCCCTTAATCAATCAGTCAATAAAAGATGGTTCCAGGATTAACATTGCTGCCGCTTTGTTGAAAATTACCACCGTTGTATAGTTTGTAGAAACCATATCCGTCCTCAAAATAATTAGATTTTGATATGACTTCAAAATTCACCGTGGAAGGATCCACCCCATCTCGGCAAAACTACAGCCCCTTCTCGCTGACAGCAGGTGCCGGAACTCAGAAGCTCTGAGAACACTGCAGCATGTTCCAGAGGAAAGCCAGGTGTCGCGAATCAACGTAAACATGTTTAGGTCTACACCGCTAACCCCAGGATTGAGGAGTAATATACAAATGGCTGGCCTGGAGGTGATTCTAACCTCCAGCTTTGGGTCTAAAAGATGAGTCTGAGCAAGCATTCCTATTTCCCTCTCCGGAGTAAATGGTTACGACAAACCAGAATAAGAGCTCACACACTGGAAAAGAAACTTAGAAGCCATCTGGCTGAATCTATTCTCAGAAAGGACTCTGAAGGCCATATACCTATTTTCGGGTGGGGTGGGGGTATCCTGCAAAAGGCCAGGCCTGAGGTAGGTAGCCATGCTGGCTAAGTAGAGACTTTGCCTCGATGGCAGGTGGTGTGGGAAAAATCTGGACCAGGAAGCATAAAACTGATTCAGGGGCCTCCATCTCTATGTCCTTTAGAAAGCTATATCCTCTCTAACTTTGAGACTTCTAGACAGTAAAGTTAAGGCAAAGAGGAGGAAATGATATACATTGAGCCTCAGTATTTCTCAGGCACTGTACTAGGCAGTATTTTCCCATGATTTCCTTACCAAAATTGTTACTGAGATTCAACTATATGCCGGTGGATGGACTGTTTAAAGTGCATCCTCTCAGCCCTCATCTGTCAAGATCTGGATTGGCAGGTTGGGAATTAGGCTCAAAACATCTACATTCATAACGGAGATGATTATTCTGGGACAGATGTTTCGTAGACCAGACTTTACAACACGCTGTGACAGCCCCTCTAATAGATGAAGGAAAGTAAATGTGATAAAACATGGTCTGCGCCCCTTAGATGCTCACACTTGATTTGGAAGGTAGCTGTGCCTGTGAATAATTGTAATGCGAGATACTAATTACTAAATTAGAGTTATTTGCATAGTAGGGCAGGAGTGTAAGATTTCTGTGTCTATCGAAGGGCCTCAGGTAAGATGTCCCCAAAGAAGCAGTGTGTAAGCGGAATCTTAGAGGAGGAGATTGAAGGGGTGGGCGTGGGGGAGGGGTTTGTCATGAGCACATGGGGTGTGAGGCCGAGCTTGTGAGAAGGAACAGTGTGTACAAACGCATGTGCGTGAGCCGGACAAACAGCCCAGCACTGAGGAGGCTAAGGGGCAAGGACGAGATAAGGTGCTATAGAGGCAAAGCAGTGTAGGCAGCATCTCTGACCGTGGAGGGCGTCATGGGTCTTCTGAAAGAGCTTGGATTTCACCCTATAGGGTCTGGGAGTGGAAGATTACATGTTCCCTCTGGCTGCAATGTTTAGGACAATTCCAAAGTCCACACCCAACCGAGGGAATTGGCCAAGTGAGGAAAAGGAGTGTTTTGAGATATTCATGAAGTGGAATCGTCAGAGCTTTGTGATTAATTATATGTCCAGGAGGAAATAACACCAGAGTCAACGGTATGTTGCCTGGAACAGAGGAGGCACCCAAACCTCCTTGTGGGGTTGGATAGCTGGATGCACGCACGTGCCACGCCTCCCCAGGAGAACACTGGAGAAAGATTGAGTTCCAGAGAAAAGATACATTCATTCCTGATTCTGTTGGCCCATCGGGTCTAAACTGCAGAAGAGTGGCCTGGCTGGGAGAAGTAGCCTGAAATCTCTTGGCTGATAGGAAATAGAGGAAGTCCTTACGTGGATGAGACCTACACGCATACACGCAGCCAGGATACGGCAGAAGAAGGGCTCACAAAAGAATGTGTCTTGTCAGGACTACCTCACAAGGCAATGATCAGATGAAACAGGATTAGGAGATTAATGTGAATTCTAGTCCCCTTATATCTGGATTTCTCCCCTCTGCCTGGTGCCTGCTAGCCCCAGCGCAGATTCAGGGAACTCACTCCCATTAAAGCAAACACCCCAAGTGACTGACTCGTGAGGTTCCTTGAAAAGAAACTGGGTCCTCTACAGCAGCCCTGACTACAAGATGCCGAAACATTTACTCCAAGAGTGAAAACCGCACTTAATCATAGCCAGCGGTTGTCCCTCATGGTTTAGGCGAGTAGGAGGTCACATAATTGAGGTGAATGAAACAACCAGACACCATCTCTGGGTATCGCCCACATCCAGTTATCTTGCCTTGAAAACACCACGCTTGCCAAAGAAGACATTCAAAAGCAAAACCTCCATGGGCCTCATGGCCAGTTTAAACCTCTGATCTCAATGTTTCTAAGCCCTTGTTAATGATTCTAGGTCACCCGACACTGGGGAACAGCTGTGCATTTTTCTGTCTTCATCCAACATGGCAGATCAACCTCGTGTGTATGTGGTTGGAGCATATTGACATGCTCTTTCTTTGCCCAGTGCCCAGCATCCTTTCCCTCTTCTTACTAGGTTGGTTTTGGGGCTTCCATAAGAGAGAACCACTAACTGGGTGGCTTATTCATTGCCACATGAATTGTGGAGGCTACAAGTCCAAGATCAAGGTGAATGGGGGGTTGGTTCCTTCTGAGGCTGTGTGGGAAGGACTTCTTCCAGGCCTCTCTCCTTAGACTGTCGACAGCTGTCTTTCCCGTACATCTCTTCACACTGTCTTCCTTCTCTCTGTGTTTCTGGGTCCAAATTTCCCCTTTTTTAAGGATACCAGTCCTATGGAGAAGAGCTCCCCCTAACGACCTCATCTTAACTTGACTATCTCTGCAGTGGCCCTATTTCCCAAGAAGGTCACATTCTGAGGTGCTGTGGGGGTTAGGACTTCAACATGTGACATTTGGGGAAGACACAATTCAACCTATAACACTTATTCCTTCACTCAAAGTAGATATTGTCAAGAAGAAGCTCTCCTCTTATTTGGGGAATGGAATTCAAAAGAGACCAGAAGATGTCCTTGTGGCCTCACCACCGACAGGGAAGAAGCATGGAGGTCCACACACGAATAACGTTAGGTAAGAAAATGCTGCCTAAACCCATGGAGATGCCATTGAATCCCTCTTCCCAACTGACCTCCCAAATCATCCTCTCCCTGAGAAAATGCTGTCTTTCCTTCTTAAGCCACAGAACACTACCCCATAGTGTGACCACCCCCTCCTCAGCCACTTCATTCCCTCAGCCAATACCACCTGAAGGGGACCATGGTCTAAAAACTGGGAAATTCAAAAGATGAGCCTTCTTGTTGGTTTTCATAGATCTTTCTCTTTCTGCCTCCTTCCCCAGAGCACTGGCCACCAACATGACCCAAGAAATACATAGAACCAAGTCCCAGATGTCTCTTTCCCATCAAGCTGGCCTCAAAGACCCAATGAAAAGCAAAGAGCAGTCGCTATCTCGAAATCACAGAGCTTCTCACTTCACAGCAGAGAAGCCACAAGCCCAAGAAAAAGATTTTATGAGCCCATCAAAGGGCAAAGACTCCAACAAGGGCATCTCTATTCTATGTCAACACCAAGACGTCTCCATCGAAACCCTAGACCAAGCTGGCTCCAGCCCCACTTGCGAAAGTGGAACCCAGCATATTGACGAGACCAGACCAAAGGATGCCAGCCTAAAGCCAGACCCCAGTGCTGGGAATCAAAGTCCCCTGAATCCCATGGAATGTGCAGGAAATTTGAAAGATGAGTCCATAACACCCACCTTCTTAGAGCTGTTTGCTAAGGTCAGAAATGCCCACTACCTCCGGCACAGGGTTCCCCCTGAGTCTGAGAGATTGCTTAGCATTGGGGAGATATTTGGGCACAAGGAATCCTTACAGCCCAGACCAGGACAGTAAGGTAAGAACAGGGTGAGCATCTAATTTCCTTCCTCTCTAACCACCTAGTATAACCTCACAATAACCTGCTAAAAAGAGGCAGTCCTCAAGTAACTGTATATATACATACATATATAGGTACACACACACACGTATATATATACATATATGTCTATTTTATTTTCAACCCTCGGGTTTTTCTGGTTTTCCTTTTACAGGGATATAATCTCTCACTGAATGAGCAATTCAAGTATATGAAAAAGGAGAGAAAGAGATGAATCTTCTGAGAACATGTTAAGGGGTGCGCATTTGTTGTTGACATCATCACAAATATGAATCTACATTGATGACTAGGCTCTTTTTGAAAGGAAAAATATGAAGGGGCTCCGCTCACGTTGGCCACCCTTTTCCTATAGGAAGTTCTTAGGTGCCACCTGCTGGCCAAATGACATAGCTCTTCTCTTCAAGTTCACATATAACATCTATGTGAGAAGAGGAACTCAGTTGGCAATAGGTACCATCACACGGTCTATCATTAAAACCTGCTCTCACCTGCCACAGCCCTGGACTTACTTGGAAGTAACCTTCCCTCACCTCTTTCCTTTCCACGTGGCTCCATTTTAGTTTTCTCGTTCTCGCTTTCTACCTGCTCATATCTCACTTCTTGGATCCTATTAAAAGAATAAGAAACGATGGGGCGCCTGGGTGGCTCAGTCAGTTAAGCGTCCGACTTTGGCTCAGGTCATGATCTCACAGTTTGTGGGTTCGAGCCCCACGTCGGGCTCTGTGCTGACAGCTCGGAGCCTGGAGCCTGTTTCGGAGTCTGTCTCTCTCTCTCTCTCTGACCCTCCCCTGCTCACGCTGTCTCTCTCTCTCTCTCTCGGAAATAAATAAAAACATTAAAAAATTAAAAAAGAAGAAGAAGAAGAAACGATTTACAACATTTCCTCTAACATCTAACATCTGTCTCCAGAAGCAAAGCACCAGAGGAAGGCAGGCTGGGACGACAAAATTGATCCGTGGATCAATACTTCATGTATTCACACTGGCCCGTGACCGGGGTAGTAGGAACAGGGTCACATCGTTCACAGAACCATCTGCAAAGTGCCCCCAGCCCCTTCTTTTATGTCCTTCTCCCTTCCTCCTCCTTGCCTTCTGCTTAAACTCCATCTGTCTCCATTACAATCACCCTCCAAGGATGAGTTTCCAAAAATGACTTATCCTACTTGTATGTGAGCCTTTTCTCTGGCTCAGCCACTGGACAAGGGGCCACCACCACCATGACAGCCGGGAGCGTGGCCCCAGCCTGGGCCTCTGCTCCATGCACGCCATCAAACCTTCCACTCCAAGTACATACACCGCAGTCCTGTGAGCTTGAAAATTAAACATTCTGCACTTTCCTCCTCTTAATTGTGCTGTGTCTTCATAGATCTGATGGGCTCAGATCTGTCTGTGCTTCTAACACCATTTTAGACACTCTGCTTCAATGACATGTCATATGTTGCCACAGAATTGTGCCATTACAGGGGCGCCTGGGTGGCTCGGTTGGTTAAGCGTCTGACTTCAGCTCAGGTCATGATCTCACAGTTTGGGAGTTCGAGCCCCTCGTTGGGCTCTGTGCTGACAACTCAGAGCCTGGAGCCTGTTTCAGATTCTGTGTCTCCCTCTCTCTCTGCCCCTCCCCTGCTTGTGCTCTGCCTCTCTCTCTCTCAAAAACAAATAAAAAACATTTTTAAAAAAGCACAATTGAATCCCTGTCCTTCGTGAGGCATACTGAGCTCCAGAATGGTTTGCACCCAATCAGCTTAAAGTCATTCGTTCATACTCTAACCTCAGCTGGGGGTACAAGTGCTCCCCCAAAAATACCCAGAAGTGTCCAGAGACAATTCTAGTTGTCACAAGCCAGGTGATGGGGTTTAAAAACCCCAACCTATATACGATTGCATTAAATCTTTGCAAAACCCTCTGAAGGGTAGGAAATCCATACCTGTGTTTTACAGAAAAGAACACTGAGGCTCATGATAAGCCAAGCGACTCTCTCGGTACCAGAGTGCAAATGAGGCGCAAGGGCCAGGTTGCTGCTTTCCTGTCCTACCTTCTCTCTCAAAAAGGGGGCGGGGGGTTGTGGCACAATTGCCCAATGGCTTGTGACCTCATTTTCACTTTGAAATACTTTCTGACGCTATAAATAAAACTCTTAAACAATAAAATTAGAAATAAATGGTGAAAAGGAAAACTCCGTACTTCAATTTCGAGGGAATGTGACACTTTTTACTTTTATTTCACTTATTTTTTTAAATTTTCATTTATTCAGACGTATATTGAGAAGAATGTCTTCTCCATTTAGTCGCCCCTAAGGAAAAGGGGGCTTTCACCTTGATACCTGAACCCATCCAATGGGCAGGGGACCCATGCTTCACCTGTAGGCAGAGGCACCCGAAAATGCTGAGGTGGTTCCTCAGCCTCTTATCCAGAGTCCTGAGGTTCTGGATGCTGTTGAGAGAGACCCCAAAGGTCCCCACAACCATCAGTGATTGAGTAAGTTGCTGCCTGTAACTCTGGAGCAACAGCCCCCCCTGAGGGTGAAAGAGCCTGAAGGCAAGGTGAAGGGAGAAGAACTTGAAGGCTTCACCCCCACACCAAGAACCCCAGGACAGTGGAGGCTTGGTCCCAACCAAACAGAAGTCAACGATCCTACATCACCAACGACAGCCACCAGCGTAGCAAGAACTGCTGAAAACCAAAGGAAAGCCAGGGTGCCTGGGTGGCTCAGTTGGTTGATCGTCTGACTCTTGATTTTGGCTCGGGACATGATCTCAAGGTCGTAGGATCTACGCTAAGCATGTGTCAGGCTCTATGCTAAGCATGGAGCTTGCTTGAGATTTTTCCTTCTCCCCCATTTGTGCTCGCTCGCTCTCTCTCTCTCTAAAATAAATTTTAAAAATTTAAAAACAAAGGGAATCCAGAGATGTGTGAGCCAAGTCCTTCCCTTGCCTGACCCCACCCGACCCCAGCCCTGCGCAGGCACTCGGACCCTGAGGGCAGAAGGAGGGAGATGGGGAGGCCCAGCCTCATGCTTGTGCTGAGCCCAAGCTGCCCTGGGGTGGGAAAGAAAGATTTTAAACTGGACAAGGACCCTAAGTAATAATACCTAATGCAGTTGAAGAATGTCTACCAGAAATAAAACATAAAACAGAAGTGACTGGAAGTTGTTGGATCAGAGGGAGATGGTATTAAGCCAAGTTGGTAGCAATTACCGGGAGAAAAGCTCTCCCCCGCTGCCCCCCCGCATCCCATGGTGACATGTCATCAAGCTGGGATTTCTCAGTCTAATCTACGTGGAGCAACATCGCACTGAGAAACATTCACTACAAGGAATACAGGTGCTTATTATACAACCTCATCTCGGGTGCGGCTCACCTGATATTTACAAGACGAAATTCCTAATTAGATGTTAAATGAACTAGACACCAGTTCTCCTGTCATCCCGCCATGGCTGGGGACGTGCTCTGGGTCCCAACAGCCGGCATCACTTCGAAACTGTGGATGAGATTTAATGTAATTAGTTCAATTACTTTGAATCACTCAAGTTTAATTCCTTTCAAGTTGTAGCAGGAAGCTGGGCAAGGTTTCTTCCCAGTAAACGAAAACACATACGACTATACACATAAAGACTCCAAACACACTAAACGCATGTTGCTTGGAATCAAACCCAGTCCTAGCATGGAGCTCCTTAACATAAAACTATTTGTAATAAAATATTATTCCAAAAGTATGGGACAAAGAGAAGATGGAGGCAAGCTATTTATAAGGAGATCTAATTCTGCAATTCACTACTGGAAATTTTTTAAATGTTTATTTTTGAGAGAGAACATGGAGGAGGGGCAGAGCGCATAGGGGATAGAGGATCCCAAGTGGGCTCTGAGCTATCAGCACAGAGCCCGATGTGGGGCTCGAACTCACGAACCATGAGATCATGACCTGAGTGGAAGTTGGAAGCTCAACCAGCTGAGCCACCCAGGCACCCCACCACTGGGAAATTTTTGAACACTCTTGCTGAGGACTATCTGTTCATGTTGAGGCAAAAGAAATGAGACAACAGACAATATGTTCAAAAGCAAAGGATAAAAGCTAAAACTGCCAGAACGGGACTGACAGGGCTGGAGAAGCCACCGGAAGTGGGAAGTGGGCTCCTCCGTGGCCATCGCTGGGGCCTCCGCCTGCTCCCTCTCAGGCTAAGCCCTAGCAGATAGTATAGTATGAGCAAAACAATGAGTGATTCCAACAGTTATCTTAATAGCATTACATAAAAGATTAGGTAGAACTCTGTAGATGAAGGGTAAGCATTCATATTTGAACGATATTTTCCCTAAAGACTTGTCCTTCATTTTCTTAGGGGGTACACACTCACACAAACACTCACACACAACACCCTCCTCACCTGCCCATGGTCTCAGGGCACCTGGGCTGGTTCACTACAAACCCTCCCACTAACAACATGGCAGCTCTGGGCATGCGCGTGGGAGGTGGTGGTGTTTCAGGGAGCTCCGTCCTCAGTTTCCGAAATGAGATGTGAATACTTGACCTAATATATTTTTCACATGCTAGCAAATTTGGTAACATTTTTTACCAGTGTCTTCATCCAGGTCCATCTGTAAATGAAAGCAAAAATAGATATACCTTGGGTCTTGGAATTAAAGGAAAATGAGATTAATAAAACTTGGGTTAAAAAGGAAGGCATTTAACATGTATACGAAGAGTGGGAAGCTATGGATAAGAGAGATCAGCTAGTTGGGCTCCTCTAGGAGTTACTGGAAATTGAAGACATGTGATCTCCTGGTCCTGACCCTGTCCTTTAACAGGTCACCTGGGACCCTCAGAAGCAGAAAAACTGACAGATCTGAACTCTGCTGCCCGTAATGTCCTTGTACTGGGACAGAAGCTAACTGCTGGTGTCATGACCCAGGAAGAGACAAGCCCCTGTATTAAAAATGCAGCAAGGACCTCAATTCTAAAATCAAGACTTGTTCGTAATTATCTGAGCAACTATAAGTAAACTTTTTTCCTATTACAACTGATTCTCAACAGGCATGCTTTGAGTATAGAAAATAAGCAATAAATGTTGGGGCGCCTGGGTGGCTCAGCTGGTTAAGTGTCTGACTCTTGATTTCAGCTCAGATCTTGAACTCACTCTTGGATCTCATGGTTTGTGAGTTTGAGCCCCATGTCGGGCTCTGGGCTGACAGCAAAGGACCTGCTTAGGATTTTCTCTCTCTTCCTCTCTCTGCCCCTCCCCCACTCAACTCTCCCCAAAGTAAATAAACACTAAAAAAAAAAAGAAAAGAAGCAATAATTGCTCACCACATCTACTATACTTTGCCTCAGAGGCAGCCTTGCAGAGGCTGTAAATGATTCACACTCAAGAAATAACTCACACTCTCTGAAATCCAACTCAGAGTGATCAGAATCCCTAGGTTGAAGGGTTCTACAGCTCACCCCTACTTTACTGTTTAACCCTAAATATCACTTTAAAAAAAAAAGAAAGAAAGCCAGTGTTTGATAAAATAGAAATAACCATCTTATTTATACTCATCTTGGAGTTTTTCATAAGATTTTGGAGTTGGGAAAGGCTTTGGGCATGAACCAGTTTGAGCTCAGTCCAAAGGTGTAAGATGGCCTCTTCACCAATGATCTTCCCTTGTGGGCAAGATGGTAGGAGGTCTGAGCATATAACCTTGAGAGCCAGGGATTTCATTATTAGACTAACATGATTTCCTAGAAGGTATTCCCAAAGATGTTGCTGAGTGCTAGAGGAAAAAAAGGACTCTGGGTTAAAATACGTTTGGGGGAACGTGGGTTAAACAATGAAAACATGTCTCTTTCCGATGGGACCTAAGTCTTTAATATGCTAAGGTTGTGATGGATGTCTGAGGGGAAATTATGTCAGGCTGAATTCCCCTAAATGACACAATCATGAAATTTTTGTATGTAAATCATCTTTAGGTGCTACGATCATTCGCGACCCACACTTTAGAAATTATCTTGGAATAAAAACTAGAATCAGAGAGGTTTTTCATCAGGTCGGTCAAATAGTCAACAAAAAATCTTACAAATTCCAGATGGCTGTAGCAGGAATGACACTTTTTGTAGAGATTATTTCCTTTTAGGTATCCCTGCTTGTGTGCGCGTGCACACACACACACACACACACACAAATGTGACAAACGCCTCACTCAAAAGATTTCTTCGGCTACAAGGACAAAAACGGTAAGAAGGCGAGGCAACATTTGTGGCTCCACTTTATATAGTTTACATGTGTTGGCAGTAATCTTTGCTTCATGTCACAGGTAAAAAATCCAAATTCTGCTTCCTGCATAGGCAATAAATACAGAACTGGGATCAATCCTCTTTCTGTCCGCATTACAGAACCTTGCTTACTTTCATCCAAAAGTTCAACAACAATAATCGCTAATTCCAAGCATTGGGCTGAGGGCGCCAGCACAGGTGCTGGCCCCGTGGAGTTTGCCATTGAGGGAAACATACAGACCCAAAGACAAATTCAGTGAAAGTCGGTGTTGTAGTCACAACTGGGCTCTGTTCTCCAACATCTGTTCTACCCGTGTGAGAAAACAAAACGAGTCGTGGTCATCCGATTCTGCCTGCAGGGAACTCATTCAGGACAGAGCATGTGACCCGATCCTTGCCAATCAGACATGAGAAGTCAGCTGGGGGCTCTGGAACAGGTCTCCGCAGTCCCCAGAAATCAACACAGAGAAAACAGTGGTGCATCTTTTAGACACTGTCCTACGTGCACATGATTCCCAGAATGGCTGCCATCATCCTGCTGGAGACTGAGGAGGCAGCCCCGGTGGGTAGGAGGCAGATCATAAAAGGCTTTGTGTTTTCGGTGATTATAGAAGGTACCATCCAATCTGGAGCACTTCTGAGAGTGAGCTCAGGGAAGCTGCTACTAAATATGCTGAGCTAACAGGCACAAAAGGGACAGATCTTCTCACATCCCATGCCAAGGAGTGTGGGTTTTGCCTGGGTCTGGGTACTTCACAGCTTTTAAGGAAAAAAGGTTGAATCCCCGTCTGCAGCTTAGTTACACCTTTTTGGCCACCATGAAGAGAAGAGGTTGATGGAACAGGACGAGCATTGGGATAAAACTGGAGCCATGGTCCATAGGAGACAGGCTGAAGGGCTGGCCAAGAGCAGGTCGTAGAGATGAAAAGGATGAAAAATGTTTAGAAAGAAAATAATTAGGAGAACCTGGAGGCTGAGTAGCTCTGAAGGAAAAAGATGAGATTCTGAGGACGGAGTCCAGTTCCTGGTATGGACGTCTACATGAAAGATGGCGCCACTTCCCAGGACTGGGGCCACACGAAGGGCACGGTCCTCATCTCACCTCGGGGAAAGCCTCAGTGACCATGCTCTGCAGACTGGGGTAAGCTGAGCTCACCTGGACCTGCTAAATAGGCTTGTGCGGGAGATGGCATCTTGATGGGAATCGTGGAAAGTAAATTAGGGGCGGGGGAAATTGTTCATTCTGACAAAGATTAAGAGTGAGAGAGAAATTTGAGGGACGGGAATCAATTAGTGGCTCATCTATGGGACTGTCAACAATAAAAGGCTGACGGCCACCTCTTGTAATGTGCCCGAGGCCCAGGACACATCAAGGAGACAAAACCTCTCTTCGTGCCCGGATTTTAGATCACATGCTGTGGCTCTGCTCAAATCATTCCCTTTCTCCCAAGTACCAATCCATCTCTCCCTCCTTTCCTCTCCTTGTTATCTTATTTGTTTTAAGATAACAAGGAGAGGGGGCCCGACTTTTATTAAGCATTTCAATACCTGGCCGAGGCAACATATGCAATGTGCTGGTTACTGGCCAGGGGATAAAACACCTACTGCCCTATTGCATGGGAATTCATTAATTCATTCATTTAACAAACACCTCTACTCAACATCATTATGTGATAGGTCTGTCCTTTTGTCACAGAGAACAGAAAACAAGGCATGGTCAGTCCATGTACGATCAGCCTCCAGGCTATTTGTCCATGCCTGTAATCTAATCCAATAAGAACATCTGATAGGCTGGTGTTTGTCCAGAAAACACACCCCTCTCTCTCTCCTCTCAATTTCCCGTCCAAATCAATGACCGTATTACGACATAGTCTACAACAGCCAAAGAGAAAACATGAAGAAGTTAACTGAAGTTGGCCTTGAGTGTGACCACGAACAAATAACACACAGTTTTTGTAGGCTAACGATGAGTTTTCTCTTTTCCTATTGTAGCTCATTTTGCAAAAGACCCTTCGGAGCCTAAGAAGACCTTCCCTCCTTCTGTATTCCATCTTCAGTGCCTTCAAGACAGCATCTGTCACAGCATCTGTCACAAACTATCGTGGCTGGTGGTGCTCAAAGTGAGAGTGGCCTTAGGATGACTTAAAAGTAGTTCGCCTCTTAAGGGAAAACTACTTTCAGCTCATCAGAGCTCTCATTTGGCCATTTATTCAATGCGTTTTCTATCGTCTACTCTGCATAAAGTCCCTGTCCCAGGTGTTGGGAACACAGAAGACACCCATGTATAACCCTCCCTCTTGGAGCATTTACTATGGCAGGGAACCAAACAATAAGAAAGTAATTATTCAATTAATGTTTTAAGTATGATTATAAGTGCTAGAAAGAAGCAAGGGCCAAGAAAGTCTGGAACAGGGGACCTGACCTCACCTGGAGAGATAAGGGAGGCTTCCTTGAAAGGAGAAGTCACCAAGGTAAAAGGGGAGGTGAGTTTCTAAAAGGAAGATGAACCTGAGATAAGATCCATAGAAGGGAAGAAGCATGGGGTTTGGGCACCTCGGAGGAAGAGCCATGTGCCTGGTGCTTAGAGAGAAGACACAGAGAAAGGTCTAGAAAAGTTGTTGAGGAGGCAGAGGCCTTGCTACTAAAAGTTTTCAGCTAAGCAATGTTCACATAACTTACAGTTGACCCTTCAACCACACAGGTGTGAACTGCATGGGTCCACTTATAAGGTCCACTTACAAGGGATTTTCTTCAGTAAACATGGTACCGTACTGTACATGGACTTTCTCTTCCTTATGATTTTCTTAACATTTTCTTTTCTCTAGCTTACTTTATTGTAAGAAGACAGCATGTAATACATATAACATACCAAATATGTGCTAATTGACTGTTCAGTTTATGGGTAGGGCTTCTAGTCAACAGTAGGCTATTGGTAGTTAAGTTTTGGGGGAGTCTAAAGTTATATATGGAATTTCAACTGCTTGAAGGTCAATGCCTCAACCCCCGTGTTGTTGCTCAAGGTCAACAGTACTTTGGGGGGATTGATATCAGTGTTTCGAAGACCTGCAATATTGGTGAGTGGACCAGGAGACTCAGACTTTTGCTGGTACATGCACCACCAGAAAAGAAATAGGAATGGGTCTGACTCATACCTACCCAAGCCAAGGGAGGCCCTGGTGCTGTTCACCTATTTACCTGACACTGAACAGCCTTACAAGCCCTTATTCTTATATTTGTTCTCTCTCCAGTGATCGTATATATATCTGGAAAGTGAGCCAGAAGAACCAACTGATGAGCAGTGTCCTCGCAAATTACTTCAATGAAAAAAAGTCCCATTACAGCTGTCTCCTTCCCTCAGGCTTACGGAGGATAACTTAGGACAGCGTGTGTTAACACAAGATACAAATCCCTAATCTCCTGGGACTTGAAAATGAGTTGGTAAGACATGGATCTAAACAGACCCTTCAACCATAACTAATTCAAAACGTGTTATAGACGCCACTTGGCATAGAATTATTATTCTGCTAGTTTCCCAAATGAAAATGGAGACCAGACACATCCAAATGCAGGTTAGACAGATAATAAGGGGCTAACTCTTATCCCCTACAAGAGCAGCTCATCCTTTCCAAATCACCGAAGAGGACAGCAAACTACATCCCTAACACAAGCTCAAACATTGATGTGAATACAGACATACATATGCACCAGCATGTACATTTATACATATGGAAATATGCCCATAAATATTCATTGCCATATTTCATCTGACCCAGGATACCATATTTTATGACATGCACCATTATTTTCCAGTAAGAAAGAAAAAAACTACTGCCAATTAAACTGACACCCTGTTGACTGGAAGACCCATCACAATTTCAAAGAAGTTAAAATATGAAAATGTAAGTGTTCGAATTGAAGAAGCAAGGTCTATCTGAGTGTGTCTATTGGGTGTGTGACACACGCCTACTTTTTATTTTTTTCCTGTCTCTTACCTGTCTGCAACCAAACATCATGTTAGAACATAGTCTTAGGTGATAGTCTTCAGTTGCCCAAATCATAAGAGATCAGAAAAAGATCACATTAGCATGTTTCGATTGTGCTGAAATCCCTTTCTTCCCGCTGAAGCCCCACCTGACGCATGAAGCCTTTCCCCACCCATTACCCTTCCCATCACTGCTGAAACACCTGCTTTCGTACTACATGGTCCCAAACTTCGTATAGAAAGTCTGATTTTCCCCTCTCACTAATTCTGTTTTCAAGGGTGTTCCAGGATCAGGAATAAAGGTCCCTGCAAGGTGTGTGTGTGTGTGTGTGTGTGTGTGTGTGTGTGTGTGTGTGTGTGCGCGCGCGCGCAAGCGTGCACACGCAGGAAGGGGGACCACACTTTCTATCTATCCGCCAGAGCTTTAGCTAGCACATCCATAAATGCCCATGCTCTTGACTTGGTCTCCCAGTGCTCTAAAATGCGAAGTGTTAGCGCCCCCACTAGGTTGCTTATTAGTATTCCTGGCCCTTTTCAAAAGGAGAGAAAGCCTCATAAGAAAATCAATGTGGGGCACCTGGGTGGCTCAGTCAGTTGAGCATCTGACTTCAGCTCACCTCATGATCTCACGCTCATGAGTTCAAGCCCTGCATCAGGCTCTGTGCTGACAGCTCAGAGCCTGAAGCCTCCTTCCGATTCTGTGTCTCCCTCTCTCTCTGCTCCCCTCTCTAACATTTTGGCTTGCTCTCTCTCTCTCTCAAAAAATAAATAAACATTAAAAAAAAAAGAAAATTGATGTAAGATTTCTCATTCGGACTATAAATCTGCCTTTCAGCAAATCTTTTACTTAGTTTTAATCCAGCCACCAATTACGAAGTATTAATTAGGAGTAGGCGCTACTGAGCTAGTGGCAGAGATGCAAAGGGAAGAGCTAGTGCTCTTGGACCCCCCNGGGGCCTGGGGTTACTCACAGAGAGTCTGTGGGGGGCAGACACCCCAGCCTGCAAGCACAATGCCTTGTGCTACAAGACGCATATGTCATAATGCACGTGACACAAGAAAGATTTGGGCCATAATGGTAGCCGCTTCGGGGAGGCATCGCTGGGAAGGAATTCACAAAAAACACAGCTGAGCAAAGAGCGGCAAGTCACTCATTAACAACTTGCAACATTTGGGTCGTTGAGCCAGGGTCACAGAGAGGCGACACTGTTAGCATGCTAGCATGTTTCTTTCCAATTTTTTTCTAAGCATCATCAAAAAGGAGAAACATTACAACAGTGAATGTATAGGGTGGACAACAGTTTCCAAAATGTACTCATAGGGCATTCTTGCCATGACATGCTCTCAAAAAAGGGATCTGTGTTTAAATGCGTTCAGGATACACCGCCTGGCANTATTAGCAAAACAAAGAGCCTGGGAAGTTTCAGGGTAAAGGACAGGATTCCCATGGAAATTTTCCTATTTTTCTTACTTTCTGTCTTCCTTCCTTCCTTCCTCCCACCCTCTCCCACTCCTCTCTCCTGTCCTCTCCTTCCTTTCTTTCCTCCTTACTTGCATTTGTTACCAGCCAGCATCTTGCCGCAGAATAACATTCCTACAGACCACGCTCAGGAAATAGATTCTCCGTTGACGGTCCCACATTCCCACATTCGTATGTTGCCCAGAGCCAAGCAGCCAACGTGAGGGAAGCAGGCCTTTCTCATAAGATGGCAGGTGCTAAGAGGCTCGCTGTGCACGCGGAACGCTGCCTCGGAAAATCCTGCGTGGGCTGAACTTGACTGTCAGATAAAACCCTACAGGCAGGACCCGCTGGAATGGGTAGGATGAAGGCAAACTTTGAAAACTCTTAAAACTTTCAATTTACGTAAATATCCACTATCTTCATTTCCCAGACCTGAAATGCCTCTTCTGTGATCCATTTTTATAATTAGGACGTACTTCTTACTCGCCAACAGTACGATAGGCCCCAGCAGCATCCACATGAAAGGAGACAGGATTCCAAACGTCATGTTGGCCATCACTGTCCCTGCACAGGGATGGCGGGGGGAGGGGGGATGTGTGTGTGGGGGGGGTGCTGTGAGGATCTGGAGTCATCAGGTACACACTCAGTCGTCGGCATCTGCAAGTTACCATCCTAAGTAAATGTTCTCTTAATTTTCTGTGAAACCAAACATCGGATTGACTATCACGTATTGTGTGTTCACTATATGAAAAGAGACTGCAATATGAAAGAAAGCCTCTACCTCCCAGAATCTTCTAGTATAAAAGCACTGGCAGGTATCCTGTGCCTTTACCTAAGAAATGGCTGGGGCATTTCCCCAGAGATGGAAACTTCTG
>NW_027529438.1:2722345-2844399 GCF_008692635.1 Crocuta crocuta
GGAACTTCTGGCCACAGAGAAGCCTCAAAAAGGGACGCTTACCCAGAGTCCCCTCACTCCAGAAAATTCTGTCCCTGTAATGAACATCTCGGTCTGCATAGCATTTATGCAGGCTTCTACTTATCATATTTCATATAAAGGCACATCTTGGGGCACCTGGGTGACTTAATCAGTTAAGCGTCTGACTTCAACTTAGGTCGTGATCTCATGGTTCGTGAGTTCAAGCTCCACGTCACTCTCTGTGCTGACAGCCAGCTCAGAGCCTGGAACCTTCTTCAGATTCTGTGTCTCCCTCTCTCTCTGCCCCTCCCTTGCTCACGCTGTCTCTCTCTGTCTCTCAAAAATAAATAAACATTAAAATTTTTAAATAATAAATAAATAAATAAATAATAAAAAATAAAGGCACGGCTTGACTATCAGCAATTGCTACCCACAGACAAATTGCTCTATTTTGTCTAGTTAATGTTTTTTAATGTTTCTTTATTTTTGAGAGAGAGACAGACAGACAGAGCATGAGCAGGGGAGGGGCAGAGAAAGAGAAGAAGACACAGAATTTGAAGCAGGTGCCAGCCTCTGAGCTGCTCCAACGTGGAGCTTGAACTCACAAACTGTGAGATCATGACCTGAGCTGAAGTTGCACACTTAATCAACTGAGCCCCCTAAAGGGCCCTATTTTATCTAGTTTAATTGTGGGTGATTTATCTTAATGATTTTGTCTTTATCTTTAAAACTTATTTATTATTTGTCATCTTAGTTTTCATTCATTTTAAACTTAAATCTTAATCTATTTTTAATAATTACGATAATAATCCTGTTATGTAATTGTAAACCATATGATTAGACATAATGATGTGGCATGATGGTAACTCTCATAGATGACCTCATCATAATTATTTTCAGTAACAAATTATGTCAATCTTCATTTTCTTCATCTCAATTCTATTCATTTAAATGAGGAGTAGAAAATGCCAGCATCCGTGAGCTAGCCCCTGTTTGGTCTATGCCCCAAATAAGAGAAGTCTGACGCCTTTCTTCCCTAGTCAGCAGTACACAAGTCCATGATCCTTTAAAGCCCAACTCCTATAGAGGTTCCTTATGTGGTTAAAAATGAGAAGCTCCTAATACCCTCTGGGGAAGGGCAGGTAAATAGCTTTAGACTCAACATCATGGCCCTTGGCAACTCATTATTTATTTATTCTTTATTTATTTTAATAAACACTAATATAGCAGCAGCTACTGTAGGCCAGATACTGTTCTAAGCATTTTATAAATATTGACCCAGAACGTCCCCCCAAAAGAGTAATGAGCCCCATCTCACTGAGCGCTCAGAAGAGCTGAGAGAGCTGTATTGCGTGTTATTTTTGGAACTAGCACTATGTCCCCAGGTGAGGGAATCTCGGACCGAAAACTCAGAGTCTCCAACACATAGATCAATATTAGATGAAAAAGAGCAAGAGCGGTAAGTCACAGACGAGTGGGCCCCTCCCTCATTATAATTTCATTGCACCCACTGTTCTGACCCCTTCCAGAATGTTCTGGGAGCAAACGTTTACCTGATGAACCTAGGAAAGACACCAAGAAGCAGTAGTTGGTGCTAGAACAATGTTCCTGAAGCCTGATCCAGGAAACTTGTGCGGAGAGCCCACAAGGTCAAAAGCATTTGCATCGTAGTACACTACTGCCTTTTCCACTCTTTTCTCTCGCATGTATAGACCCAAAGTTTCCAAGAGCTCCGTGACATGCAGCGCCGCGACATTGCCCAGAAGCTTCTGGACCTCCGACCACCTCTGCTGGCCCTCCCTCCCTGTGGAAGGAGGGGTGACCTACAGGTGACATTAAACAAAGGGAATGGGCAGGCGCACTCACTCAGCTCTGTCAGAGCTGGCCTGCCCGCAGACAGCGGAAATTCCCTTTCCAGCATCCGTAAGGCAGGTTCTGCCTCCAGAGGGAAGGCTGAGGACAGGCATCCACACAGGGCGATCTCAGTTCACAGAGAAAGGACTAGCAAAATCTACTTTGAGCGCGGGTCCAGTTTGCCAGAAATGAAGCATTTATGGTAATCCCTGTGTGTGCGAGGGGCAAATTGTGCACACGCTGGAAGGGAAAGGGTAGCAGTACCTTATTTACTGACCTCAGGTAAGTAGTGTCTTCCCTGTGCCTTAGCCACCCCTCTGGAATATGGAGATATCACAGCTGCCTCACAGGCTTATGAGCTAATCCAGGTAGAGAGTCCAGTCCAGTCCCAGAACAGGTAACTATGGCTTTATTACCATTCGTTAGCTACACGAGAGGCCCCAGAGAGCTTCAGAGTCTGCAAGAACGAGCTCCATGTAAGTAGAGGGCCACGAACCCCCATTCACTGTTCTAGAATGTTCCTTCGTGCCAACTGGCGGCCCTTGGAGTCTACCTTGTCCTCACGGCAATCTTGCTCAAGAGGCTGTAATGTACTTGCTGAGATGGTGGTGATTATCTGGTGGTCGGTCTCATCGTCAGGAATTAAATAGTAATAAAGAGACTCTTCCCCTTCCGTTTCCATGTCACTGAACCAGGCGCCCCTTGTTGGCTGGAGCCATGCTCAGAAAGTCGGCCGTGTATACAGAGGAGCTGTGAGGTTCCCCGCCTCTGCTGTGCTGCCTGTCCCCAAGACTGAAATGAGATTTCAAGGTACCGCAGGATGATGTCCAGATGAGCTGAGACGGATGGTCAGGGGGACAAAGGACACACAGCCAACAAAACTACGTCTTTTTTTTTTTTAATGTTTATTTTTGAGAGAGAGACAGAGTGCAAGCAGGGAGAGGCAAGGAAAGAGAGTGAGACACAGAATCTGAAGCAGGCTCCAGGCTCCTAGCTGTCAGCCCAGAGCCCGTGAGGGGCTCGAACTCACGAACCTGACCTGAAGTCAGACGCTTAACTGACTAAGCCTTCCAGGCGTCCCCCAAACTGAATCTTGAAAACCAGCTCATTTGTGGACGTGTTACGGTGATACTGTGATTAATAATAAGAAATACACATTTGGTCTTCATTCCCCCATTCCTGGTGCAGAGCTCCTAAAATCCTCGGAGTTTCCTAAGTGAAAGGCAAGAAGAGACAACAGACGCCAGATTTCAAAGAAACCTGTGGCTGTAGCTGAAGCCGTAAGGGAGCACCTGCTGAGGCTGTGGCCTTCAGTAAAACATAGCCTCTTCCCAACTTCGGCCCAGCAGGGAGAGACCCAAGGAAGTAAGCACTCCAATCCTCCTTCCTTGCCATCTCCCCTCCTCCTTCCAATGGCTAAAACCACCTGGAAGCCAGATGGTGGTGAAACTGGTAGATCTTTTATAATGACAGCACGTCCAGCCACACAGCAGAGCGGATCAAGGTGCAGTGTGGGTCTGGAGGTGCATACAAAGAATGAGGACGAAGAACTGCACCCCAGAGAACCCCAACATTTAGACGTCAAGGGGAAGAGGAACTTGAGAAGGAATAAACAGCAAGATAGAAAGACCGTCAGGAAAACACCGCGTCCTGGAAGCTAAGTGGGAAAGTATTTCACGCGGGTGGAAGCGATCCACTGCGTCAAATGCTACAGATGGCTCCCGAACGCCAAGAAGCAGTGAAGGTCATCGATGAGGTGGTTAAGAGCTGTTTTGGTGGAGGGGTGAGAGAGCACGTCTGAAGTGGATTTAAGAGAGGAAGGGAGGAGAGGCATTGAAGACAGACCTTCAAGACAGGTCTTCTGAATTTGGCTACAGAGAAGGTCAAACACTGGAGTTGTAAGTCGCTTGGGGCAATGGAGTATAAAGAGTTTTTTGTTTGATTTTCATAAAGAAGGAAGACGCTGACACATTCATTCATTCATTCCAAGCATCCCTAAATGCCTGTTACATCCTGAAAAACAATCCAGTTTTTGTAGTGTTGCCAAGACTTTGAATCCTATTAAAACATCCGTGCCCAGACGCATTTCTCATCATAGAATGTTCCTCTCATAATACACAATACCCGTTCCTCCCTATCTGCCCAATTCCACATCCCTTCGTGCTTTGCCACCACTATTTCATACTTCAAGGACAACAGTAGGTAGAAAAGTGAAGACTTTCGCTCCAATGATACATCTAGAATATAGAAGTTACCTCGAAAAGAGGCCAGAGAAAAATGCTTTCCTGTTGGGCGGAGGATTAAGCAGGATTCCAGCATTTAGCTGTGCGTAGTGTAATCTCCGAGTTGTAAACGGAACACAAGCACGGTATTGTCGGCAGCCACGAATAAGACAAGACTATGCCCTTCCTCCCAAACGAGGGAAACACACTATTGTCTTAGAAGGAAGAGAAGATAGAGAGGGTGCTGTCCAGTACCCCAGGTTCAATGGTCCAGCTTCTATGCAGAAACATTTCCTGTATCTTGTGCAAGGGACCTCCGCTGAAGGGAAATTGCACCTAGTGCGCTGTCCTGAAAGAAGATTTAATGCAGAACTTGAAAGTACAGAATCCGGAACTGGCCAGGCTGTGTTCGAACCCTGACTCTATTTTTTACTAGCTCTGTACCTTGGGCAAATTACTCTTTGTCTCATGTGTCATATGTGAATAATGATGGTGCCTACCCCGTAGCATTAAAATCACCAGAAAAATGTGTATCACATACTTAGAGCAGTGCCCAGTACCTGGTTAGTGTTATTTAATTGTTTAACATAGATTTATCCAAGACTCTCTCTGAGCTTATGGGCACCATTTAGGGACCGCTGGGTGGAAGTTGGGGTGCCCAGAAGGGTAAGGATTCACTGGCCAAGGTGTTGCCAAGCACTAAAGAGCTGTTCCAGCTAATACAGAGTGTAGGTTAATACAGTCAGTGCTGTGCAATTTTTTTAAAAAAAATTCATGTTTGTTTTTAAGAGAGAGAGACAGAGCATGAGCGGGAGAAGGGCAGAGAAAGTGGGAGACAGAGAACCTGAAGAAGCAGGCTCCAGCCTCTGAGCTGTCAGCACAGACCCTGACGTGAACTCATGAACCCTGAGGCCTTGACCTGAGCCAAAGTCAGACTGTTCAATCGGCTAAGCCACCCAGGTAAGACCCCCCCAGTTAAGCCCGTTAAATCTAGCACCAGCATAGGCTGTAAGTGCCGGCTTCCAAAAGTAACAAAATGTATCGGTTAACGTCCAAAGCCACGGCTCTTCGCCACCTGCGCTGGAAAGGCAGGCGAGTGAAACATCCAGAAACGGAGTCAACAGGACGCGGCCCTGGAGTTCCGCAGGTCTTTGATCCTGTCCATATTCAAAAGGTAAATAATTCTTCCCTCCAGTCGTTAGAATTGACACCGAACGAGAACGGACAGATGCCAGTCGGGGCTGTGCATCAGCTCCCTGCCCCCAGTTGCCTAACCCGCTTGACTCTTCGATCTAAATGGAAGATCATCGCAGCTTCTCTCCGCGGAGACAGTCGTACACAGCACACAGCTGGGAAGCATCCCCCATCCCCGGGGTCAGGACCCCCGGCTCCCGCTCTGAGCGGCGTCAGAGAGGGTGACTGGTCGTGACCATCACGCCTGGATCGCTGCTTAGATCTGCGTGGCTGCGGGACTCCGATTGCTCCTGAATCGGGTTGATTGAACCACGCGCCCCCTGAGGCCCCGGCGGGGCGCCGTTGGAGGCCCAGCGGGTGGGGGGCGGGGGGAGTCGGGTCGCCACCGCCCGGGTGGAGCCTGGAGGTGCCTCCGGTGGGATCCGCCGGGGGGCGTTCACCGCTCGCCCCTTGAGCACGACCACCCTCCTCCTCCGCGCGGCGGACACGAAGAGCGAGCACGCGGCGGGGGGACCACAGAGCGCATTTTCCCAGAGTTGACTTCCACCCGCGAGGACTCCTGCGGCTCGGAACCCCGCGCAGCCCGGGGACCCCCGCATCTCGGGGTCCCCCGCACCCTTGCCCACAGCGCTCCGCGCCACTCCCGGCGGGAGGGCGCCCCCTGCTGGCCGAGACGCGCGGCGGGGCCCCTTCGGCCACCTGACGCCCGGGCTGCACCTGCGCGTCCCCGGAGCTGTTCCAGACCTTTTCCCCCCACGAGCTAACGTTTTGAATCATTGTTTCATTTGCTCTTTCGCTTCCTTTTGAATGTAAAAATCGAGCCAGTGTGTCGTTTTCGAGTTCACGTTCCAATCCGGCATCGCCTCTCCTTTCCCTCCATTGCCACGACACTCCTAACTGCAGTCACCTTCCAGAAAACTCTCCATTTGCCTTGATTTCTTTGTTTCCAGGCTGAAGGGACAAGTGTTCTGGGTTTTGGTAAAGAATCGTGTGTCCTCTGACAGGATCTGTAATTTCATGATGTAGAAGAGAAGATCCACGTCAACTGCCTGCAGTTAAAACTGAACCTATAAAATATTTCCATTTCTTCCTGTCACTTTTTTTCTCTGCTATTCAGGGCTGTCTTCCCAAATATCCACCCTCAGAGAGGTGGCAAGGTCCGTGCCAGATATCTGGAGACAGAGAGATCTGAGCCAAGCATTTAATATCGTAGAGAATTATTTTTCTTTTTGAGTAATACACGCTGGCAATTAAAAATAAAATAAAATATATCAGCTCCAAAGTCAGTGCAAGAGAAAAGCAGAGCAAAGCCCCTGCCTAGTTCATCTTCCCAGAATAGCCAGTCACTGTCACGAAACCTGGTTTCTTTTCGTCTTTCAGGATTCTGTATGTGTGTGTGTGTGTGTCTGTGTGTGTGTGCGCATGTACGTGCATGTGTGTGTAACACAAATGGAAGCAAAATATACACACTTCACAGCATCTTTGTATTCACTTAATAACACCAACCCATATATACCTCTTAATGGTCTTCTTTTTACCTAATGACTTTTAATACTTTTATTACTTTAAATATTTTTATTACAGTTTTATGGCTATGACATCACTCTGTGCCCAGTTCCCTCATGGCTAGATAAAGATGTTTAGGTTCTTTCTCCTATTTTGCTGTTACAGGACCCCCCCCCCCGCAAAAGAAAATATGCTGCAATGAATGTTCTTGTCTAAAACCCTTGTCTGCAATTCCAAAGCCCAAACAGCTTTAAAAAATGAAAGTCTTTTCAAAGTTTTGGCTCACTCATCAGGCAACTAAACTATAGCTTGAACCAATGGGAGGCTATTTATAGTCTTTATACTACTTAATGTGAATTCATATATCTTTTCGCTGACATGTTACAGGGTTTCATTACACGTTGTTATCCCAAATCCCATTGGAATTGTTGCAAAAAAAAAAAAAATACTGTGTTGTGTGCACAGACTTATCTTTCTAAAATGCAAGCAATTTTAAGTTCTAAAGTACATTCAGCACTAACAGCTTTAGAGCAGGGAAGGTAGCCCTGTATAGATCACTTTGTACATATTTATGAGTTTGTATCTTTAGGATGCATTTGCAAAAGTAGAGTTGCTAACGAATGCGCATTTGAAATTTTGACAGATACTGTCAAATGGTTCTTCAAAGGCGTAAACGATTTACATCACAAACAGGATTAAATTAACATGCCTCTTCATTCACTCCCCTCCCATACAAAAACTTTTTGATTTACCTTGATTGATGGACATTCTTTAAGTATTAGGTTAATTACACCATTGACTCTCAACATGTGTTCCAAATATTTTTTTCCCAGTTTGTTTGTGTTTTGTTTTGGTTTTATGATAATTTATACAGATATACATTCATTTTGTAATTCTATTTATTCTTTTGTAACTCTATTTATTCATCATTTCTCCGTCAGGAATTTAATTTAATGTAAGGAATTGTTTGCATGCATTAACAAATTGTCACAAAGCTAGCAGTTTAAAACAATACAAAATATGCCTTTCTCAATTGGGTAGACCAGAAGTTCAGCAGAGCCTGATTCCAATTGGCACAGAGCCTCACTGGGCTAAAATCAAGGCACTGGCCAGGCAGTATTCCAGTTCCTTCCAAGGGAGATCTGAAGTCCCTATTGTCTTGCTGTTCGTCAGGTAGGGGACGAACCTTGGCTTCTAGAGGATGTCTATCCTCTCTGGTCACATGGTCCTTTCCACAATATGGTGGTTTGTTTCTTGACAAGCACAGGATCCCATCTACTACAGCTTCAGTCTCTCTGATTTGAGCTCTATTTCTCTTCTGTGTATAAAGGCTCATGTGTTTACACTGGGCCTACTTCAAAACTCTGGGAAAATCTCCCTCTCTGAAGGTCAACTGTGTCCAAAGACAACACAACCATGAGCGTCACTCAGGGCGAAGATCATGGGGCACATTTTGAGTTCTGCCTGCCACAAACAATGACGAACTCCAAAAGAACTCCAACTTCTTTTGATTGTTAGGCAGCTGTCCCCAAATTATTTTGGATAAACCACTGATACCAATTTGTCTGGGTGTTTGAAATTCGCAGGTCTGGACAATTTGGGAATCCGATGATCTGAGTGGAGCTCAGCTCGTACCTTTCTGCCCCTTCACCTCCTCTAGGGATGAGAGATCAGTATTTGCTTAGTCTAAATCTCCCAGAAATCAGAAGAGTCCCATTCTGGGGCCAGTCCCATGGACTCCATCCAGATGAAAGGTCCAGGGCTCAGTGGTGCCATGTGAGGGAAGAACGAGTGGAAATTCAGGTGTGTGGCTGCCCCATGAAGAGCTCACCCCTGTAGAGACGAGAGAAGGGTCTGGATGTTATAGGTACAGTGCTCATGAGACTCTGGGAGTGACAGCCAGAGAAAACTTAAGCCTGGGGGCTCCATGGCACTGGAGCCCCTCCCTCCCAGCACTCTCCCACCCGCACCCTGCAGGAAAGACCTCTTTGCTTGTATTTCCAGAGACTTGGCTTCAACTTCAACTTGACTTCTGCTGAAGAAGTGGCCTTCAAGCAGGTGCAGACTTTGAACATCTGGCTCAAGGGTTAAACAGGACAGAGGAGCCAGGACAGAATTTGGGATGATCGCAATGTCATCTACTGAAGCCGTTAAATTGTTGTATTTTGTAAAGGCCGGTTGTCATCATGTCATCCTGTTGTCCACGTTTCTGTGGGTGCTTCCGAGAACTCCAGCATTCTATCTTGACTTTTGTTTTGTTGGTGTGGAGAGTTTCGTTTCTGGACACTCAGAAGAACAGCCTGGTTGTGATAACCCTATTCTGTATGATCTTTGATCCAGTCCCTTACTGATCATCTGACAGCCCTCTCTCTAGCTGCTTATTTGCTCTTCTCCCCCATCCATTTCTCCTCTGAACTTTAAAATCTAGCTCTGATACCCTTCGTGTGCCTGAACTGTCATGGCCAAGAATGAAATGACTTATCCTTAGCTCTTTGTAACAGATTTATCTGTAAATGTCTCTGGAATGAGCTTGCCTCCAATTGTAAGCAGGGGAAGAAAGAAGTGCTGTTTTGAAGTCAAATACTCCCTCCTTTCCTTTCCTTCCCTCTGACTCCTCGGGTCTATTCTTCTCAAATCCCCATGCGTCCAGCCTGGCTCAGAACTAATGCATGTGATAGGATTTTTTGTATTGTTTTTTTATTTATTGGTTTTTCAAAACTATTTTATAGTTTTACTCATAGGCCACAAATAAAAAACCATTTTTCCTTTCTAAAAGTCTCAGAAGTGAGAAAATACGTCCTTGTGAATATGCTTTCTTTTCCATCACAGAATGTAAATGTTAGTTATAAATGGAAATCACTTTGTAATCAAAGACATAGAATATAGCATCAATTCAGTTGTTACATAGAATGGGATAGAGTTACTTCCCAGCCTAAGGAAGAAAGAAATCTATGCATAGCCTATATCTAAAGTTGTACCTAGGATACCTCTCCACAGTTAAACTCATTTGTGAATCAATAACAACAACAAATGTGTTTCTTAAACATCAGGAGTCTCCGGGACTTTTCTTTCCCACCACAAACCCTCCATAACCCCCCCCCCCCCCCGCACCCCNGTGAGATGGGCCCTTTCTAATCCAGTATTTTACGTCCATCATCAACAGACCCTTGTCCATATTTCATAGCGATAAAAAAACATATGATTTATCAGATAATAGAAATAACTCATGTTTTCAGGTGCCAGATAAGAAACACGGATTTGTGTGTGTGTGTTTGTGTGTGGAGTTTCATTACCAGGAGTAAAGCTCATTGTGCACTCAGGTCATTCTTAGTACTTTTTAATTATTTTCCACAAGAAGAAATCGTATCCCATAAGGCGATTTTGAAGATGGCAGTAACAGCAGCTAGAACCTCAGTAAACTCTGGCTTCGTACTCCCCCACCATTCCACATTAAGAGAGTAAAACCGTGGGGCGCCTGGGTGGCTCACTCAGCTAAACGTCTGATTCTTGATTTTGACTCAGGTCATGATCTTGCAGTTGGTGGATTCAAGCCCATGCTGACAGCACTGGGCCCACTTGGGATTCTCTCCTCTCTCTGCCCCTCACCCACTTACACTCTTTCTCTCTCTCTCTCAAAATAAATAAAAAACATCTTAAAAATCTTTAAAGAAAGAAAGGTGTGAAATCATATAGTTGTTTTCTTTTTTAATATGGCTACAGTAAAACAGTTAATTAAGGCTATAAAACAGAAATATCAAGGAGCAGGATATTTTTATTGAAATACATGTTTAATCAATTGTTTATATATTTATTTATGCAACAAGTGTTTATCAAGAGCCTACTATGTGCCAGGCACTGATTTAGTGCTGGGGATACAACAATGAATAGGAACAAAAAGTCCCCCAATGTCCCAACCGTCCCGGAGCTTATACTTTGATGGGGTCAAAGGCACAAACAAGACAAATACATAAAATACGTAAGATCGATAGTACTGAGTGGTAAAGAAGAAAGAAAGGGAAGATGAGGAAACTTGACAGGCATGGTGAGATTTCAGATGAGGAGCTCCGAAAGAAGCCCACTGAGAACCAGGGCAGGAAACAAAATGAGAAGCGAAACACACGGACTAAGAACCCTAATTACCTCCTTCCCTCCCACAACCACAAGGAAACAACTGCAGGAGAGGAGCACACACAACACACAACCTTGAATTGTATACATGTGCACACAATGCAGCTTAGGAAACATACAGATACCTAGGAAACATACAGATACCGATGCAAAACCCATGCTGCTCATTCACTGTTTTCCCTTAAAAAGTAACAAGTATCCTTAACTGGGTGTAACTTTCACTTTCTACATATGAATGTATTCCTAAACTATGAGTGGAACCAAACCGTACACATCCTTCTGAAGTTTGTCTTTATTCAATATTACATACTTGTAGATGTATCCCTATTGTCACAGAGATCTCCAGGTCATTAGTTGTAAATTGCTCTCCAGAATTTTATCTAACTATCTACTCTTGTCTAACTATCTACTCTCTTGTTAAAGGTCACATAACTGTTTCTTTCTGACTGGCAGGAAACGGTTTCTTTCTGATTGGCGGGAATGCAAATGACTTTTTTAAAAAATTAATTTGTATCTCCCTTTTGTTGATCCTTTTGATTTCTAGGTCATCTGCAAAGAGTAGCTGTTGACTTCTTGCTTTCTGATCCTTACAGGTTATTTCTGTCTTGTTATTTATCCTCTGGCTCAAACTTCCAGTACGATGTTGAAAAGAAATGGGGAGAGTAGACATAGGTACTTTGCTCCTGTCTTTTAAAAAATGCTCTCAATTATTTCATTGAATGTGATATTATGGGTATTTGCTAGCTATGTCTGGCTATAGAAGTTCCCTTCTATTACTGACCACTTCAGATGTTTTTATTACACATCAGTGTTGAATTTTATTAAATCTATTTCTGCATCTGCTGAGAGAAGGGTATTACTTTTCCTCCTCATTCTTTTAACATCATGAATTATATCATTAACTCTTCTGGTGCTGAGCTATCCTGTGTTCCTAGTATAAATACAACTTGGTCATGTTTAGTTTTATTAATATATTCCTATATTCAATTACAACATCTTTGTATCTATATTAGATGAATTCAGCCTCCAATTCTCCTTTAAAGTATTATGCTTGTCTGGTTCTAGTAAAGGTGTCATGCTGGCTTTATAAGATGATCTTGGAAACAAGATCTAAAGTAAACCACAACCTCTTTCTTCTGAATGGTATCTTGAATATCTGTAATCAACTCTTTCAGCTTGCATCTTGCTTGCTTGCCTTCTTTCCTTCTGAAACTAGCCATTTTTATTATTGTTTGATAATGTCAGTGTTTAAGGTTTTATCTGCATGTTTGCAAATATCTTCACTCATTCTTCCTTTTTGCAGCTCACTTCTCCCTTGCGGGATTCAATTTTCTTCTTCAAATACAACCTTCTAGGAATCTTTTCCAAAAAAGGAATGGTAGAGGTAAAGGCTCTCATGAAGTGTCAGAGATAACTCACAACGTTCAACTCAAAATATTTCAGCTCACTCTGAAGTTATAGTTCAGATGGGTTTAACTTCACTCGGCGCTTACTATTTTCCTATCTTCTCAATGGTAACACTGGAAGAAATCTGCTGTCAGTCTCATGAACTCTCATTAGTAATCTTTTCTCTGATTGGCAAGTCCGCTTCTCAGGTTCTCTGCAGTTTCACTGTGTCTAAGTTTGTCTGGGTTTGAGACTTGTCATTTCTTCTCAATCTCCCCATGATCATGGCTGCCACCTATTCTGACAAATGCTGAGCTTTTCTCTCTTCAAATATTGCCTCTTTCTCATTTCTCAATTCCCTCCTTCTGCAACACCTGTTAAATGCATTTTGGAGTGCCCCATTCTATCACCCACATGCTCACTCAACATGCTCACAACCCAGCAAGACCTGGGACAGAGCCTGCGCCCGATACATACCTGTGCAATGAATGAATGACTCATACTGAACTCATCACGGAAATTGGAATAAATGCACCAGTCCAAAGAAACCTGATTGGCCATTTATAAGAGAAAACTGAGGCATCTCCTAGAGCCCAACTTCCTACTAGTTGAATCTTCAATCTAGTAGCCATGTTCAGATACAAAAGCAATGAAATCCAGAACAATTTAATGACAAGAACCAATTGCTGAGTATACATACTTGGGGCATGTACTTGGTGGGGGCAAGGGGAGCTGTGATTTGTTCTCCATTTCAAAGAAATTTGATAAAATGGCTCAGAAAATACATAGAGCACCAACCTCCCTGATGCGTCATAAATGGCACAATACCAGGATTTCATTCATGTTTCAAGTCTCCTTTGGGGCCCTTCCTGGAGAACAGAAATAAATAATAGTTTGTGCTGACTGTGCATCTACTAGGATATAGTTTCACAATCCTTAGAGGCCAGCACTGGTAGCAATATTTTTTATAATTAAATCAAGGTATAAATGGAAGTGATTGACCCTAAGTCATCCAGTTAGTTAATGACTGACCCTGAATTTGATCCAGTGTCCACCCAGCCCCAGAATCCTCGCTCATTCCCTGGCACCTTGTTGGTCCAGATGCTGCCTCTTGAGTGAAGGTCCAACATTCAGAAAACTGAACCAATTCTCAATCAGATGGGACATGGTCACTCTGCACCTTACACCACACCATTTTAACCAGAACGTTCTGGCCTGTCCATCTCTAATAACAACTGTATGGTTGGGGCGCCTGGGTGTCTCGGTTGAGCGTCCGACTTCAGCTCGGATCATGTTCTTGTGGTTTGTGGGTTTGAGCCCCACGTTGGTCTCTGTGGTGATAGCTCGGAGCCTGGAGCCTGCTTCAGATTCTGTGTCTCCCTCTCTCTCTGCCCCTCCGCTGCTCGTGCTCTGTCTCTGTCTCTCAATAATAAACGTTAAAAAAAATATTTTAAACTGTATGGTTGGGGTGCTGGGTGGCTCAGTCAGTTGAGTGCTCGACTCTTGATTTTAGCTCAGATCACGATCACAGTTTGTGAGTTTTGAGCCCCGTGTTGGGCTCCACACTGAACACAGAGCCTGCTTGGGATTCTCTCTCTGCTTCTCTCTGCTTGCATTCTCTCTCTCAAAATAAACATTTAAAAAAAAACTGTACTGGGGCACCTGGGTGGCTCAGTTGGTTAAGCGTCTGACTTTGGCTTGGGTCGTGATCTCGCGGTTTGTGAGTTCCAGCCACACATCAGATTCTGGGCTGACAGCTCAGAGCTTGGAGTCTGCTTCGGATTCTGTGTCTCCTTCTCTCTCTGCTCCTCTCCCACTTTCAATCTGTCTCTCTCTCTCTTAAAAATAAACATTAAAAAAAAACTTTAAAAAACCCTGCATTGTCATCATTCTCAAAAAAAAATACTCTTTATTCATTCAAATGTATCATTGCATTTAAGTTCCCTCCACACCCGTGAATAGAGGAAGCAGAAAGATAATTACTCCACTTTCCTGATGTGGAGCCTGAGACCCACAATAAAGTGCTTCTTGCAAACTTGCAGTGGGAGTGGCTGTGAGAGTTCAGCCTGGCCTGTCTCCACTCTCCAACCTCAAAGATGGTGGGGACGGTGCAGAACCAATCAGCCCTCATCTTCACGTACAGACTGTTGAACGTCATCAAAAATATCTCTCGCAACCACCTTAGAGAATCCATATCCAAAAGTCATACTTCAAATGTTTAGAAATGGCATTTCTATAAAATGTTTCGTTTTTATTAAGTGATTCAACACTTTGGTCGCTTTATTATAATCCAGGTACGGTGTTGGCTGTATTTAGGATAAGAACATCTAGGCATTTTATAGCATTTCTCTTCAGATCACGCAAACCTGAGTCTTAACCACCTCTGACCGCTGCTGCTGCCAGCAGAGAGCCCCCCAGCAACTATTCAGTTGGAAAATCTGCCTGAGACAATGTGAGTACATCCTGTTTTGCTGCAAGTCCGCATACATTAAAATATAATCGTGGACACAGGGTGGTCGGTACTGAGCAAATGTGCAAATGGTGTTAAAGGTCAGGCCCAGTATTGACCCAGGCCACCTCAACGTCATTAGGAACGCTTTCAATATAAGAAATAATTCAAGTGGCCCAAACACACATATACTTTGGTTCCTGTGATTAACTACAGGGGTATCTGGATGAGGACTGTTAGGATTCTAACAATGTCAGGGTTTTTAGAAGCAGCACGTAGAAATCAGAAATCAGGTACAAGACAGAAGGAAACCGTTCATAAGAAAAGGCAGAGAGCTCAGATTACCACTCAGAAGAGTGCGCAGCACTTCCTCCTGCTCAAGCGGGCGTACAGGAAGGCCAGTGAGTGCCTGAGCCATGGCTACTCGGGCCCACGCCTCACCCCACGGCGTGTCGGCAGAACCAACGAACACGCACTTGGTGGGGTGGCCCTGGCACAATTTTGCTGTGACACCATTCTGGAGAATACCTAACGGACATTTTACTTCTCCATCTTCTTCTCACATGTACGCACACGTGCACACACGCACAGTCTCAGAGAGAATCCTGAGAGGAAGGAAAAGAGCCACTTCTAGTTCATGGTTTCCCACAAATGCACACAACCCAACTCAACGGGAACCCGGAAGGCAGGCGGTGTTCCGGGGACGGTGGCCGTCAGCTCTGATGATTCCTTTGTTGAATGGTGGCCCTCACGTGCTTTTCCAGTTCCAGTAAGTTTTGGTAAAATTTTTCGGCAGTGTCTTCATCTAGGTCCATCTAGAAAACAAGCAAAGATAGGGATGACCAGAGAGGGGAAATGAAACCAATGGTGTGTGCGTAAAGGGAAGGCGCCCAACATACGTCAGAGAACCGGAAACAGAGGAACTGGGCAGGCAGGACCGGGCTGGGGTTTCCCGACCCCGAGATCCTGAGGACACGTCAAGACCAAACTCCAATGCTCAACAAACCTACCGGTGCTGCCCTGGCAGCTGAAAGATCTGGTTTTGCTCTCTCCCCTCACCCCTGTGTATCCAGTAACAGAAGACATCAACCTACTGCCATGTAAGGACAAAAGAGAAAGATCAAAAAGGTTTTGTTTTTTGAAATTAAACTGCCATCTACCTAATGTCCACCTTCTTTCATAAGGAGCCCCGGTTTTAGCTGGGGGCACTGCCTTCCAGGTAAAAGCCCACATTTCCAGGGTCCACTGACCATGTTGGGCGCCATGCGATCACGCTTTGGCCAATGAGATCTGAGCGGAAGCATGGGGTACTGCCCAGGGGTCTCCTTTAATGGCATGAGCCGCCCTTTCTTTCTCCCTGCTTCTGGGCTGCTCTCTTGAGCCAGAAGAGTGAGAGTCACACCCTAAGGATGACAGAGCAGTGACCGAAGGACCCTGGGGGCCTGACAATTTGGGGGGTGCCTTCCGGGCCCAACACTCTCTCTCTCCAAACCTGCTTCTACGGGCAAGAAATCTAAGCTTCCATCTTGTTTAACCCGCTGGTATTTCACATTCTTCCATTTTAACAGATATAAAAGCAAGCTTTCAGCCCCTATAAGATAACGTGGTATCTCTTTTCAAGTCAACACAGAGCCTAAACTTCATAAACAAACAAACAAAAAAGGCTCTTTTGTTCCTAAAGCTGAGGCTGAAAATCAAAAACAACTTTTTAACATTTTGGAAACAACATTTACATTCATTATAAATGTTGTCACGCATTTTCCCACATTGGAACAGGGAGAGGCATTTGCGATCTCATCCAACCCCACCTTTGAACAGAGGAGAAAGCTTACTCCTCTGAACTAATCAATGTTTAAAACACTTTCTTCAATGCATTTCAGTGATATGCCAATAAAATATTTTGGTTTACAGAATTAAACACGTTCTTCCTGTTGATAAACAAATCATCCCTCTATGGGCCTTTTTTAAAGGACGCTTATTGGAGCATCTAGACGGCTCGGTTGGTTAAGCATCCGACTTCAGCTCAGGTCATGACCTCACGGTTTGTGGGTTTGAGCCCCATGTGGGGCCCTGAGCCGAGAGCCCGGAGCCTGCTTTGGATTCTGTGTCTCCCTCTCTCTCTGATCCTCCCCCACTCACTCTCTATCTCTCAAAACTGAATACATGTTAAAGAAAAAAAATTTTTAAAACAGGGAAGTTCATTAATTTACAATAGAATTTCTAAGGATGCGTCCTTCAGGATACCATGAAGTGTTACATAAGATTTGAAGGGAAAAACAAGTCATAGAGTCAAGAAACAGAAACAGCAGGATGGACATACTCACACACACACACACACACACACACACACACACACACACACACACGAACTGCAGCAACTTCTCCTCCAAGCCTGCCCTGGGCAAGTGTGCATCATGGAAGCCTCAGAAAAGGGGGCATAAAATAGGAAGGATTTTTCAAATGTGGCTGATGGATTTTTCAAATGTGGATTTTTCAAACTGCTTTTTGCGAATCTTCTCAAGGAACTAGAATCCCACAGAACAAATTTTGGGAAGCACTGGCGGTTCACAGGTTCATTTTTAGTAAACAGACACCGTGGGAAGCAGGAGCCCAGCCCCGAGGCCTCGCGCTCCTCACACAGGCCAGGCCGCTGCCAAGCATGCGACATCGCTGAGGTAACTGCTTTGCCTCAATCTGATTTTATTTTATGCCAATGCCTCCCACACAAACGAGGCAGTGGAAGATGGGAGTCTGAAATAAGCCTTGCTTAGAGGGACAAAAATACAACAAAAATTGTTTTAGAAGTCCGGAATAAATTTTCCCATTTTCTTATATGAAACTCCATGTGTGACTTCTTTCTGGGAGACGACACGGAGTCTAAAAATACATAGTGTTATCAGGTTTTTTCCCACCGTTCATCCCCTGCCTCCTGATAATAGCAATTTATTGAAGCTAGTAATTATCTCAAGCTAAACACTCAAAGGGGAGTTAACTTCACTCAGACGCTTTATATTTCACCCCACTTGCGACACATGTATTGAGCACCTGTGGTGTGCGAGGCAACATGCTAAGAAAGGGGGTAAAATCCTCCTGCTCACAGACCTTATATTCGACAGAGAAGCCCGACGCTGAATGATTCCTACACAGAAGAGGCATGAGATGTCAAGAGAGCCCACGACGGAGGCATCGGGACTGGCCTACCGGGTCACAGGGGGCTGAGGTACAAGCCGGGGTCTCAAGCATAAGCAGAAACCAATCAGTTGAAAGAAGAGGGGTTTAAGAGGCATTCAGGTAGACAGAAGGGACATGCAAAGGCCCGGTGGCAGGAGGGAGCGGATGGAAATGAAAACAGGCCAGTGTGATGCCAGTGACCAGTGCAGAGAAAGCAGGGAAGGGAAGCTGGGGAGCGGGGGTGGGAGGGGANTGGTTCGTGACGTAATTGCTCCCAAAACCAGTGGTGGCGCTCAGGTATTTGGTCAGGGGGTTGAGAGACTCGGGCTTTTGGTGGAAAAGCCATACCTGGAAGGAAGAGGGTGTCAATGAGTCTCTTCTTCTGCCCGAGATGAGCGAGGCGGGTGGGGACGTGTAATCAGCCCTCTGCCAAGCTCCTAGCAAACTCTAAAATGTCTCTTGAATATCATCAGCTAACTGTAACGTCTTCAGGGACCACTGCTGTAATCTGACGGAAGCAAGTAGGGCAATCTTAATAGTACCTTTTGAAATTCATTTAAAGCAAAAAATCCCTTGTGTTTCAGCCATCTCTCTCCTTAATCGCAAATTAAAGTTAACAGCATGGAGACTAGCTTTTTTCAGAGTTGATTCTCAGCTCAGGCCACGGTAAGTACAGGTCCCTGATGTATTATTTCATGTTCTTACTAGGCATAAACATGCACACCATGCAGGGGATGTACCTGGCACAAAGTAAGTCTCCCTACCTTCACACTTGTCCAGCCACCTAGCTCTGGAAGCAAGCTAGTATCTTCTATATTCCTCCAAAGAAGATGTATTTGCCATTTGTATTAAGCAATCCTTTTCTCTTACTTAAACGGAAGCCAAATGTATATACTATTCCATACTTTGCCTTTTTCACTTGAACAATAGGCCCTTGAGAGATTTTCAAATCAGTAAATAGAGAGCTGTCTCATTCTTCTGGAAAGAAGCAGTGTTCTATTTCATGGATGGAAATTTCCACACTCAATCACAGATGTAATGTACACAACCAGTTCCCAAAGGATGGATACAAACGCGGTCTCCAGTCTTTGCTGGCACAAACCAGGCTGCGATGAATGATCTAAGTCTGAGCACGTCTGTAAGATAAATGTCAATGACGGAACTTCCGGGTCAAGGGGATGCGCATGTGTTATCTGGGACGATCCTGCCAAAGAGTCCTTGACCTAGGCTACGTCAGTCTGCTCTCCCCCTGGCTGGCTGGGAGGACGCTCACTCTTGACGACCCTACCAGGTCAGTGCAGTACCAAACTTTCTCATCTCTGCTAATCAGAGCTGCGGAACCATCTCATTGCAGTCTGAACGTGCATGACTCCTAGTGTGAGTAAAGTTGAGCACCTTTCCGTGTGATTAAAACAGTTTAAAAACCCTCTGTTCATACCCTTTGCCCACTGTTACAATAGGCTGTTGTTTCTCTGGATTTGTTGAAGCTCCTTAACTGGTAAGAAAATTAACCCGCTACTACCCGTTTCTTGCACCTTGTGTGGTTAGTCTTTGGGGTATATTTATGGTGAGGATTTGGGTCACACAAAATTGGGATTGATTCAGTAAATCAAAATGTTCCGTCAGTTCCTGGGAGTAAGGAAGCCCCCACACTCTTAGACTATTTAAAAATGTTCCCATATTTCCTTCCGGTCATTATATATTTTAACTTTCATGTGTAAATCTTTGAATTTATCTAGAGTTTTATTTAGGTGCGAGGTATGAAGATCCTAATCTATTTTTTGGCACAAATTCTGGAATAACCCCTCTCTGCCACTAATTTGGAAGGGCATCATGATCATACACTTAGATGTCTGTCGGCTGTGGGCCTGTCCGGAACTTTCTCTTCTACTCATTGACAGTGACCCGTCAATGCCCACGCCAGAACTACACTGTTTTCATTAAGATAGTTTCCTTTAAAATCAGTAATACTGAGACACACAAAATCCTTCACAGGAAGCCTCCTCTTGTTTATGCCTGTCATTCTTGTTTCACAGATAACGATGAAAGGCTTAGACAAATGAGAACATGTGCCCCGGGGTTCGCAGCCAGAAACTGGAGACTCGGGATCGGAGGAGAATCGCTAGAATCAGTAGAGTTCCAGAGCCCACACCCTCAACCACTGTGCTTCTGGCCACGCTGGCTCAGATCCACGTAAGGAGCTGAATCTCGTCGGAGACCCTTACTGCACGTGCGCTGTGCCCAAATCCTCATCCCTGCATATCCACCAGCATCTACACCCATCACTAGAAGGCAGTCAGGGGGATACTGACTCAGCCATCCACATTTTAGGAAAAAACAGCAGGGTCACGACAGATTTTTTTTTCAACTGCGACATGGGTCATGCTGTCCTATCCAGAGCCCACTTATCCTCAGAGCCCAGATCAAGCCCCTCTTGGTAAGTGAGCAAAGTCTGCCTCAACCAGCCCAGCTCCCACTGACCCTCTTCGATTACTCCGAGGACCTGCCACCTGATGACAGAGCAGCTCATCTACTTGCGTATTTTCTACATTCTGATTATTCTGAGGACTTAGCGCCTGATGACAGAATGCCTTCTTTTCTGGCCTATTTTCTACGCTCGTTTTTTTTTCTAAATATGACCCTAAGTGCCTTAGTAACTGGAGATTTTGCCTTCTAAGTGCCTCACACCACCGACACTCAGTATATACTTGACCTCCACACCCGGTTTTCAGTATCTGAGATGGGAATGAGTAATCACATTATTAATGCCTTGGTATATTAAGGACTAATTAGAACTGGCCTAAAAGCACTTGCTTCTGTGTCCCTATAATAAATACATTTAGTTCTGCAATGTTTACCAACGGGAGAGTGGCGACCAATTCCATTCGTGTTTTCCTTAGGTGACTTCAATTCAGCCAAGATTAAGAAGCTACTAAGTACACGCACTGCGGTGACCGAGGACAGATAAGCTTGGTCTTGTGTGACAATTCTGACCCATTAGCAGAGGGTGCCCTTGAGTCCCCGGGGCGACAAATCTTCAGAGGCATCACTTGCGTAGTGAGTAATGAGTAAAATCTGTAGTAGTGAGTAAAATCTGCCCATGGAATCCTGCTGCCACGTGTGATTTAAGGAGATGCACTGGCTTTCTCATATAGTAACAACTCGATTCCCTAATACTTAAACAGAGGAACAAGCATCTTCATAGAAGGAAATGGAGTTGGGCTGTGTCGCCTGCACTCTTGGCCTTCAAGATGACCTTCTCCGTGGAACTGCCGGCCCCGCCACCATCCTCTCTGTGTGCCTTGGTAGGCGTTCCACGGCTGTGGAAGATCCACAGCAGAGCAGCGGACCCCTGCAGGGCACACAGAGGGGATGGTGGCCGGGCCAGCAGTTCCACAGAGAAGGTCATCTTGAAGGCCAAGAGTGCAGGCGACACAGTCCCTACAACCACGGAATCCAGTGCTATGGCGGATACAAACTTAAACGTCACTCCTCGTACCCTGCACTCAGCCTTAGGGTCCCCTTAGTCCAAAGCAGTGCTGATTACTCACAGAGCTTATCTTTTCTGTAGAAATCGTTTCTACTACCAGTGAGCTAAAATTTATATCCGCTATGGGGCACCTGGGTGGCTCAGTTGGCTGAGCGTCCGACTTTGGCTCGGGCCACGATCTCATCACGGTGCGTGAGTTCGAGCCCGAGCCCCACCCCACATCGGGCTCTCTGCTGTCAGCACAGAATCTGCTTCGGGCCCTCTGTCCCCCTCTCTCTGCTCCTCCCCCGCTGGCACTCCTTCTCTCCTAAAGATAAGTAAACATTTAAAATAAGTAAATAAGTACACTTATGCCTGCTGAGCGACTGCAACGCTAGGCACCTACCAGGGCTTCTGTTCCGTTGTACGGCGTCATGGTGAAAGCGTTTGCAAAAAAGCGAAGCTGGGGAAAAGAAAAGAACAGTCATTCTGTGGTGGTTCAGAAGAGAGTCACCAAAGCATTATTCATTCACGTGTTGAAACAAGATAACCTGCATTTCATATCATGGAATATTTTTGTAAGTATCAAAAGTCTAAAAGAGAAATATCATATAATCTCCATCACTCCGAGCCAACCGCTTTTATTTACCACGGAGGCATACTTCCTTCTCGTCTTTTCCCAGGCCGGCTACAACAGAGGGATGCTTTTCCCCAGAGCCCTGCGAGAGAGAAACCTTTCCCGTGAGTCAGCATTTTCTAACGTGCACCGGGGGGCTCAGGTCCTACCAGAGGCTCAAAATGCAAAACAAAACCGAAAGGGCAAAAACGTGGCTCCGAGGACACACGAGGCACAGCCATTCCCTTGTTGAGCGAACGTTCAATGCACACGACACAGCTCCGAGAAACCCACTTTACCAACAGGTTTCCCCAAATTGTGCCATCCTTGACCTAGTAGTGGCAGCCACGGTGCGTGATCAAAGACTCATTCCCTTAAAGGGAAGGGGCCACTCGGGTGGGGAGCGCAGCGGGAAATGTAGAGGTTACTTAACCAAGGAGCTTTAAAAACCTCAGAGGAAGTGTAAGTCTGCCACCTTCTGGTTCAATTGCTTAAATCATTTCCCAGCCCTTAAAGGCACCTCTTTGGTCCCAAGTCCAAGAGAAAGAAAAGCAGGAAGGGGAGTGAACGGCACTCACCAGCCCTATGATTGGCATCAGCAGGGTCCACATGAAGGGAGGAAGGATTCTGCACGTCATGTTGGTCACCATTGTACCCGGGCACACCACACTGGAGTACAGACCCTGGGAACACAGAGAGGGCCGGTCGTAAGATTCAAAATCCGTGCGTACCAACTCAGCCCGTCTACACTCATGAACGCAGGAGACGCGCAGGTGAGCCAGGAGGCCAGGCCAGGGCACGAAAGGTTTGCGCTCCGAGCCACCCTCCCAGCTGGACGAGCCATTTCAGCGTAAGAATCCTGTGCAGACAACTCACTACAGAGAGGCACTCAGGATGCAAAAGTTGGCTAAGACAGGGTCTCTGTTCTCAAGAAAGCCACAGCACAAGAACCACGCTGGAGGCTGGAAGAGAAAAGCAGGATCTGGTTCTAGGAGGGCCACGTGTTGGCAGAATCGAAGACCAGCTTATCGATCGCAATAAATCCTGAAGATAAAGATGATGGATACAAGACAGTGTCTGCCTTCAAGATGTTTCGGATCTAGTACGTAACCTAAACACTTCTGTCTGTCCCCCGCAGGCACATACGAAGCACACCTGTCGCTTGAGGTAGGAGCGCCTCACGAGAGGGGAATGGAGGGTGGGTGGGGCTCCACAAAGATGTCGCTCCCACTGCCCCGCTCTCCGTCAGCTCCGCCGCCCAGTACCTGTCATTTGAGAAAGATCTGCCCTAGAAAGAGGACCCAGTTACCAGGAAGGGCCCTGTGTGGGCCTGACTGAGCCTTGGAGCACTGGGATTACTTTCACTAGTTTGTTTCGTTCAACTTTTACTACATTTTACCTTATGTAGCTACTGACCATTTTAACTCCTGTTTTTATTACTTTAATTGTATTTTTTTATTTTTTTAATGTTTATTTTTGAAAGAGAGAGAGAGAGAGAGCATGAGCGAAGGAGGGCAGAGAGAGAGAGGGAGACACAGAATCAGAAACAGGCTCCAGGCTCTGAGCTGGCTGTCAGCACAGAGCCTGACATGGGGCTCGAACCTACGAACCGTGAGATCATGACCTGAGCCAAAGTCGGACGCTTAACCGACTGGGCCACCCAGGCACCTTTTGTTTTTTAAAAGAAAACAGGAAGTGCCAGCGTACCACCAACTGGTCAGTGGACAGAAAGTGCCCCGAGTAACAGAAGCTAGAGGTTTCTCTTTCTCTATTCAGAGCTGCAGGGGCCTGGTGGCACCTGCCACACACAATCCGGCCCCCGGAGGTCCTGTGGTTCACCAAAGGTCGCCTGGAAAAAGTTAAGGGCCTGGACTTGTCAGAGACCCAAAGCTCTTCCCAAGAAAGTAACCTATTTCTCCCCCGAGAGAGCTAAGGAGGATTTCTTATTCTGGGAGCGAGCGAGGAAGTTAGGGACCATCAGCCCTCAGTGAAGAAGTCCGTGAACTGAAACCCAGGGTTGCAACAGAGGAGTCAGCCTCGTCCGAGAACACGGTCCCCCCACACGCCACAGGGAACGAGCCGGGATGACCTGAGTGGCTCTGTGAGACGTGTGTGAGCGGTGGCTAATGAATGACTGAACTCCACCAGGAAGCCCGCACGGACCGGCCGGCATTTCCAGGTGACGAGCCTCCAAAAGGATGGCATTGTGTCGGGGCGCCTGCGTGGCTAGGTCGGGTAAGTGGCCGACTCCTGCTTTCGGCTCAGGTCACAATCTTGTGGTTAGTGAGTTTGAGCCCCACATCAGGCTCCACGCTGACAGTACAGAGCCTGCTTGGGGTTCTCTCTCTCTCTCTCTCTGCCCGTCCCCTGCTCATGCTCTTTCCTTCTCAAAAATAAATAAGTAAACTTAAAAAATAAAATAAGGATGGAGTTCTTTCTTTATCAAAGCCAAGGAGGAAAAGCCATGGGCTGAAAACCAATCATACAGATCTTAATGGCAGCAGCATTAGCTAAATCTCCCTTCCTTGTAAAAGGTGAAATCCCAAAGCTTTTAAAACATATGTAAAATCCCAGAGTGTTTTATGAAAAGAGCAGCTAATCCACTCTAACCTTGTCCCCAGAAGGGAGCTGCCAGAGAATAAGCAGTTGTGACAACTTTTAAAACATCTAAGGAAACCTCAGAAGGAGCCTAACGACTGGACCGACACATTGAACTCAAACAGTAACAATACCAGAGACGACGATGGCCGATACAGACCCGTGCCGGCAGAGGTGCACATCCATGGACCACATGCCTTCCACACACACACAGGATGCCTACGCAGGTGCACACACCGCATATACCATCACATTCAGACACATCTGCACACGCCCCCAAGCCAGGCATGTGCGTGCGGGCAGGCACGCCCTCGTGCGCACACACACATTCTGAGACCGCTGCTGCGACGGCCTCGCACGAGCCCCCTCGTCAACCCTCCTAATAAATCTGTGAAGCAGGCACTGCTTTCATCCCTATTTTTCAGGGGAGGAAACTGAGGTGCGGGGAGATTCAACAGTTTGCCCAAGGATTCCAATCCTGTTCTAGGAGAACGTTCTCAGCTTCGACTCTTCGCTGAGAGGCATGGTTCCAGGACCCGGAGCACAGAAGAGAGAGTTCCATGTGATAAGCCGTCTATTCCAGAATAAACCCGGTCTAGACAATCACAGAAGGCCAAGTACATACGCCTCAGTCTCATGAGGTCGAGAAATAAACATTCTTCACATTCCTCCTCGTAATTGTGCTGGTGTCTTCATAGATCTGACAGGCCCGGATCTGTCTGTGCTTCTAACACCATTTTAGGACACTCTACCTCATATGACATGTAATGCGCTGCCACAAAATTGTGCATTTACAGGGGCGCCTGGGTGGCTCAGTCGGTGAAGCGGCCGACTTCGGCTCAGGTTGCCATCTCTCGGTTTGTGGGTTCGAGCCCCGCATCAGGCTCCGTGCTGACAGTGTGGAGCCTGCTTCGGATCCTGTCTCCCTCTTTCTCTCTCCGAAATAAATGAATGTTGAAAAAAAGTCTTCGACCGTGTCTGATGTATCATCAGAGAAGGTCCCTCAAGGGCACACAGCTTCCTGGTTACCTTTTTATCTCTGCTTTCTCCAAAACCCTAAGCCTGGCCCCGAGCCCTAAACATCGTACGGCTTTCGTAAATATCAGTGGAATTAAATTTCTCCACAGTCCCACACTCAAACAGCAGGGTCAAGGCCAACAAAGGAAACGGCCACGGGAAAGCCTGGAGATTTTCACTGAGGATTTTAGACCTGAGCAAGAGAGACATTCAGAGCAGTTAAGTTCCAGAACACGACGGCCACAAGGAGCCAGCATGACTTCTCCAAAGATACACCCGTAAACCCAGAGTCCGCATAAAGACAGAGCTCTGGAGTCTCACCAAAGGCCACCACGCAGAAGGCTTGGTCACTCCCGGCTATCCTGTAACATCTGATACAGGGACACAGCATGGTTCAGTGGGAAAATCCCAGCCCACGGTGACACAGCCCCAGGCTCAGCTCTGAGCTCTACCATTAGCTAGTCATGTGACCACTGCGACTGCTCCAAACTCTTGTGTTCTCATACGAAAATGGGGATTCCAGACCCACCTCCCTGGGGCAGAAAGGGCACTGAATGACGTACACAGGTAGAGGATACAGCACCTGAAACACAACAGGCACTGCACAGTAAGTACCGGCATTGTTCGTGGTGCCCTTCGGTTGTGCAAGTCCTAGGTGCCGAAGAGCTGCGGGGCGGTGAATGAATGCCCACGCACCTGAGGTCAGGAGCTGCTTATCTCTGCCCTAAAGCTTTGGCACACACCACCACATCAGTCTTCTTTGTGTCTTCTCTGGTCTTCACGGCAATCCTGCTCAAGAAACACTACCGCGTCTTCTCAACGACTATCGTTAACAGAAAGCCAACGTTACTGGGAAATCAACTGTAGCTCAGAAACGACCACCCTGCCATTTCCGCATCACGGAGACAGGCCTCACCTGCGAGTTGAAGTTCCTGTTCAGAGCCACGCTGAGCAGGTCAAGGGCGTATTTGGAAGAGCTGTAGGGCTCCAGGCCCCTGCGGTGCTGGATGTCCTCAAGGGAGAAGTTTGATTTCCTCGCATTACGAGACGAGGTCCAGATAAGCTGAGAAGGACGGTCACTGTGACAGAGGAGAGGGGCCAGCTCCTGAATCTGAATGAGATTTAAAAACAGAACAAAAAAGGAACAGAAAAATGGATCAAAATCTGCTGGAGGTGTACAGGGCAACAGCTGGGAAGCAACTATACACGGATGCTGGAACCGAACAGGTATGTCGTTGCTGGGGCAGCTCTTAGAGACACACACCAGAGGAGGCTAGAATGATCCGTGCGGAAATGAGTCCGAGACATTAGATTGTGGGAGCCCGACAGTGACCGCAAGAAAGCGTGGTTAGGGACGCGGGGATGTGCCTGCACACGGGGCTCCCCGCCTGGGCAAAGCATGCCTGCAAACAGGATGCTCTGCCAGGAGGCCTGCACACAATATCCAAGTTTCATGGTCCACTCGCAAACGAGGGAACATGCCCTCCTTAGAAATAAGGAGGAGGCTGGAATTGTGAGCAGGCCTCTTAGTAAACATGTTGTGGTCGCTTCCTCCCTTTGCTCCCCCCTGTCCTTGAAATGTATTTGGCTACTTGCCCTTAATTGGTAAAGGAATGCATCTTGTAGATTTCAGTTTGTATCCAGTTACCGGGTATAAAATAAACCGCAAGAGGGGCTTGCATAGAATTGTTCCTCCGGGGGAGGGGGGGATGGGCATGGAGGAGGACACTTGTGGGGATGAGCACTGAGTGTTATGTGGAAACTAATTTGACAATAAACTATTTGTAAAAAAAAAAAAAAAAACAGAATTGTTCCTCCGGCCGGAGTTGTGTCTCTGTCTTTTGTGTGTGTCTTGTCCTTTGTGTCATTTCGTCTGCAACATTAGATGAGCGGATGTTTAGCTATAGAGATACAGAGGGTTACATATAAAAATACTTATAAATACTTACAGAGATGTAGGCTACTACACACGGATTCTCCCCTGCTCTGCTCGCCTAGAAGCTATGATACGTCAATAGCAACGCGCACTTGAATCCTGGTTTCTAATACCACTGTCCAGTAAGAGGAACCAGACCTCCTTAGAGAAAAAGGCTGATTCTGGGGCTGGGGCAGGAAATCCACCTGATGAGCCCACAGCACCTTGTCGTGCCAGAAGGGACATGCTCAAAACATAAACGGGAAGCCATGACAATGAGGCTACATCAAAGACACGCAGGATCCAACAGAGAGAACTCCCGGTGGCCCAAACTGAATCATTTGAGCACATCTATTTTGTTCACAAAATACAGTATTTACAACTCAAAGTTGGAAAGAAATATTCACANAATAAATGATTTTTCAGCTTTTTTGAGATCAAAACAAAGAAATGATTGAATAAAGAATTGAATGGAAAACAGACAAATGTCTTTTGCAGAAAACTTCCAAATAACTTAGGTAGCTAATCGACCCTTCAGGGGGTCAACCACAACCTCTTAAGTGTGAGCTACACACAGCAACTCTCTTCCAAAGAGTACAATATGGAAAAGGAGAGAAAATAGAGAGGAACTTGACAATGTGAAACCTGACCAACGCTACTTTGAGCCAGGCGATCGAAGAGAGCATCAATGCTGATAAGTCATGGTGACAGTTCACACCCTTGAGATTACGTGATGACAATGGTACTTCACCTCTGTGGTCCTCCTCCCACAAACACATTCCTCAAGTCTAACCTGGAGAAAAACTTCAGACAAATTCCAGATGAGGGCAGCCTACAAAATACCTCAGCAGTGATCCTCAAAACTGTCAGGGTCATTAAAGTCAAGGGCAGTCTGAAAAACTGTCACAACCAAGGGGAGCCTAAGGACACAGCTACCGAATGGACTGTGGTGTCCAAGATGGCATCTTAGAGAACTGAAGAAATCTGAACAAAGTTTGGACTCCCACTAATAATAATGTATCAATATGAGTTCTCAGATCCCGACAAATGTACTACATCAAGGAAAGATGTTAATAAGAGAGAAAACGTGGGGGGTGGGGAGTGTCCAGAAACTCTCTGTACTGTATTTGCAAGAATTCTGTAAATCAAACTGTTCTAAAACAAAAAAAAAATTTATTGAAGAAAAACCTAGGGAAGCTTCCAGATGCACTCCAACCGTATTTGTGATGAACAAATAAATCAAAGGCCATCAGGAAAACTCAAAAACAGGAGATTAAATCAAGGTCACTGGTTCCTCGGCTGTAATATCACACTGTGCTTGGAACTTCACAGAAATTACCTCTATTCTTTATAACAGATCAAAAAGTTTAGTCGTGTTGCATATAATCAAACTTGGGATGGATCCATTTATAAAATGCATTTACACCTGGAACCTTGAATCAAAGTTTGTGCTGCAGAGAAAGTGGTAAGATTCTTAAACCTAATTTAAAGAGAGGGGGAAGCATTCTAAGCCTTCTGATTATTTTACTAAACAGCTCAGTCCCCAATCCCCAGCTGCCACGCCCACCTTGTAAGGATCCACAGGCTGGGCCACGTCACCGGGACACCTGTGCCCATGGCCACCACTCTCCTCTGCCAGTCCCCGAACCCAGATGACCCAAATACTTGATCTTCTAAACAAATTTTTAAAACTAGATTCATCAAAAAATTAACAGAGTAGTAATAGGAATAATTATATTCTATCATTATCAATTAATCTAATAATTCAAGAGGAGGGCAAAGAACGAGTATTATATAAAGATACAGGAGGGGGCGCCTGAGGGGCTCAGTCGGTTAAGCGTCCGACATCGGCTCAGGTCATGGTGTTGCGGTTCATGAGTTTGAGCCCCACGTGGGGTTCTGTGCTGACAGCTCAGAGCCTGGAGCCTGTTTTGGATTCTGTGTCTCCCTCTCTCTCTGACCCTCCCCTGCTTGTGCTGTCTCTCAATAATAAATATATGGTCAAAAAAATTTTTTTTAAGGTACAGGAAATACTAGATAATTGATCTATGGAAAGGTATAAAAAAAAGCAAAAATTCAATCCCATTCTGACTTTACATTTTAACGAACTTTTGCCATTGAAAGAGTAATACCGTACCGCGTTAAATAAACAGCACCGAAGGTTACAGAATGAAACATGAAGCTCTCCCTCCTTGCTGGTACCCGAGTTCAAAGCAACCAGAGCTCCCCGCTTCCTCTGTATCATTCTAGAAACATGAGACGCCTGTATCTACTCTCCGTGAGGATACTCCTCTACTGTTTCCTCATACACATGAGATCACACCTCACGTATCACAGCTTGCCATGCCTCCTGTGTAATAAAATGTTAGAAGCTTGTACCACCAAAGCACAAACCATGTATCTCACGTCTTTTAATGGGTCCATAACATCCCAACATCTGGCCACATCGTCGTGTATTGTAAATACAGGATGGTACTGAATGAGGTCCAGTTTGAAGGGACATTAGGCTCAAGGTGGAGAAAAGCGGTGGCGAGTAAAAAGGTGTCAAATGCACGTTCCGTGCCGGCCAAGCCAGCATCAGAAGGAGTCCCTCCAATTCCAACACCAAGGAATTACAGGCAACCTGCAACGTGGCCGGGCCTAACTTGACATAGGCGTTAAAGCTGTCCGGTGGGGTTACCCGAGGCAAGAGCCCTGCACAAGCCTGGCAAGCCGCACGTCTCTTGCTTGCTGTCACATGCGGGCCTGACACCGTAACGCCGTGCAGAGGCCGTAGGATCAGCGATCACGATCCTAGAGGCCTGGGTATGAATTACTGTTTTGCAACGGCTCGCCCACCACCCCATCCTGTCTGACGCCAAGCGCAGGGCCAAAGACCATTCAGAACAGGCCAGGCACGCTTTCTCATAGTTCTATGCACGCCTGCACGTGTGCGCGCACACATACACACATACACGCAAGCACACATGCACATGCACGCACACATGCGCGCGCACACACACACTCTGGGTACTGCTTTCACTCTCTCTCCATTCTCTAGAGCCGATGGCAGAAGAAAAAATGAATATATCACTACACTGGTTTAGGGAAGCACTGTCATCACAGAGTTCAGTGATCAGCCGATTTCAATCCTCAAGGATTTAATGGGAGCCAGGAATTCATGAGTGGAACTGAGAGGCTTCAGGATTACAACACTCGTGCGAGCCGGCTGAGCCGGAAGTCTCCTTACCAGGATGAAGTGGCCGAAGACGTTGGTTTCAAACACCTCCTGGAGCCCGTCGGCAGTGACTTTATCTTCCTGGGTCAGCAGCCCTTCAGCTGTGGAGAACATATGAATCACGTTTCTGGAATAGGAGAAAACAGTTGTGTGACTTTTACAAGCTTTAATGGAAGATCCTGAAAAGCACTCCCTGCGCCCTTTCCCCTGCCCGAAATCTACATTTTCCTTGATCCTGTGGCTTCGGAAATAAAAGTACCTGGGGCACCTGTGTGGCTCCATCAGTTGAGCAGCCAACTTGGCTCCAGTCATGAGCTCACGGTCCACGAGTTCAAGCCCTGCAGCATCGGGCTCTGTGCTGACAGCGTGGGGGCCTGCTTGGGATGCTCTCTCCCCCTCGTTCTCTGCCCCTCCCCCACTCTCTGTCTCTCACAAAATACGTAAACATTTTATAAAAAAAGAATAAAAATACCTATTTCTCAGACTGTGTCACTGGGAGTACATAAATAAGATACAAAAATGCTTCCTTTCTCCCAATGGAGAGAAGAATTTACGAACTTCTAGCTCCTACTACCAATAGGGACCTGACCCAAAAAAACCTGCTGCTAAAATTCTCTTCACCTTTTTGCACCTCAGGGTGCAGGTGCCCCTCTCTGGGGGAAATAGCAGCCACACCAAGGAGGAAAAAGTCTCCGCCCGCACAACTGATGTTTAACTGCGACACAGGTTGGTTTTTTACTGGGAATTCTTGAAGCAGTGAACATATTAACATGGTGATTAGCTGTGAGATCAATTTAGTAGGTCAAGACCAGTGTGTGGGGGGGAGGTGTGTGCACGCACGCGCGTGCATGTGTGATGGAAGAGAAGTAAAATAGAAGCAGCAATGCAGTAAGTAGCACGTAGGAAGGGTATGAGTATCTATTTATAAGTACACTGGGTCACACAATAAGGTGTAGTTCTTACTACAGGTCACAGAGCTGGGAGGTGCTTCCAAAGCCGACTTCGTGGGTCCTGTATCTCGCTGACAACTCTGCCTAATTCTGAAATGTCCTTGCTGCTAAACACACCCAGGCAGACTAGAAACGGACTTTCTGAAACATTTAGCCATTTGGAATGTTCTGGAGACCCAGAACACCCTGAGATCCATGACTTCCAGCCTTTCCCGCAAAAAATGGATACTCTTCCTTCATGATGTGGCCGCAACACCCCTCCTCTTGATTCTTCTCCACCGCCCCCCGGACCCCAACTTCACCTGCCCAGGGCAAAACCAGGCACAAAAGGGAACGGATTCCTTGCACTCAGTTCATCTAGAAACTGAACATTACCTTGAAAAGAGGCCAGAGAAAAGTGCTCTGAGGTTCAGCTGTGGGTTGGGCATGATCCCAGCATTCAGATAGACATAGTCTAATCTCTGAAGCCTGCAGGGAAAACACCAAAACTGTTCATTATCCCGAGAGCGACGGGAACAATGAAAGCCTGTGAAGGGCACAAAACACTTTCTGAGCCAAAAACGTGGCCACGGCAAGTTGAAGGGAGGGTATCACACATCACACCACTTCTTTCTCAACGGTGTCTCTTTAGCCACAGGAAATATTTGAGTCTTCTTCTTCTGACAGTGTTTTCNTCCCAGCTCCGTCCTACCAATTAGGATCTGCACGTGGCCGCCCTCTATTAAACCAGAAGGCGGCTCCTTCTGGTCTTAGGAAGGTGTTTGCCTTTTTTTTAAGATTCACATCTTCCCATCGATAGGTAAAATTTATATCGTATTGGTAATCGCCCAATCGGACCCATTAATGCTGGAACCTGAAAGCCAAGACACCTACTAATGCAAAAGAACCACGTGGAAAGCTGTCATTCTTTGTGGCCAGCTCCTCCGCATCACAGCATGACGAGAGCTCACAAGAATACAAGAGATTACAGGAGTTGAATGGGGGGAAGGCATGTGGAGAGAGAGCTCTCATATTTAAACCCCATGAAAGACTTAATGTAGTGTATTCCTCTTGAGCCTGCCCTCGTGATAGTGACAGACACCATGAATATTCAGAATATCTCGACTTCTGTGCATTACACGGTCTCCGTGTCCTCCTGTGAACAGCCCAAGACAACACGGGCCATAGCTGCTAAAGCTGGGAACTTACAATACATCCATGCTCACCAACACAGATCACACACAAACATTTCTTCATCAGTCTGCATGTAATTAACAGCCAAATGACTCTAATTACTAAATTTACTGTTTAAAACACTGGCTTGGAGGGGAACCTGGGTGGCTCAGTCGGTTGAGCGTCCGACTTTGGCTCAAGTCATGATCTTATGGTCTGTGAGTTCGAGCCCCGCATCAGGCTCTGTGTTGACAGCTCAGAGCCTGGAGCCTCTTCGGATTCTGTGTCTCCCTCTCTCTCTGCCCCTCCCCTCTCGCTCTCTGTGTCTCTCTCAAAAATAAACCAATTTTTTTAAATTATAAAAAAACAATTAAAAAAAGGCTGCCATGGATACTACTGGGCCGTCCACGTCAGCATCACAGTCACGTGGGCCCATCTACTGTTGGATGTTCCGTTATCTATTTTGTACACTTCCATCTAAGAAAATGAACGCATCTTGCTAGGAACTGAAAGGAAATGCTTCGCCAAGGGTGGAAACTGCACCAGAAAGCCAGATTCAGGTCTGGCTTCAGGAAAATGGCATACTTAACCGCTCTCGAAGATTCCCAGATGGAAGGCTAAGGGCTCTATTCCGGCTAAAACAGAACGGTGATTTCTCACTGGTTTTCCTCCACACGTAGCTCACAGAAGAGAGGCTCATGACCACAAAGCCCGGGTGTCAGGAATGGTGCTGTGTTAGTCAACGGGAGGAGCCGTCCCCAGCTCTCTTCTGCTCAAATTTACTTCAGGTCTACAATCATGGACAACCATTTGGGGCCATTAAGTGCAGGAGAGTCTTTTTTCATTTGTTTTTTAAAGTTTATTTATTTTGAGAGAGAGACAGACCCTGAGCAAGGAAGGGGCAGAGACAGAGACAGCGGGGCTCGAACTCCTGAATCCTGAGATCATGACCTGAGCTGAAACCAAGAGTCGGACACTTAACCGACTGAGCCGCCCAGGCACCCCAAGAGATTCCTGACATTGCAATAGGGATCTCTGGACAGCAGCACACATCCCCAAATTTGCGACTATTACTATAACTGTCATTTCCTAAGTTTGGGTGATACCACTCAGCTCAGCGAGAGCCATTCTGAGATTGAAATAAATACATCAAAGGCACCCAAAAATGCTGACGGCAGTCACGTATTGCCTCGTGCTGCTTCTACCTTACAGTTCAGCAGCCTCAGATTTCTGCTAAATCACTCCATCTCAAACTAAATACTAAGTTACTAAGCTTGTGATAACTAAATATCCCAAAGCTTTGAAGGCAATTGAGAAAAGTCAATACTATCAATGCCATAGCTTAAAAATCTCAAAAGTCGACTGTACTAGGATGGGCTCCTCTCAACTGAGGACGAAGGCTCTTATTCCGCATATCCCTAGGGCTCTGTATGGACTAGTGCAGGGCTCCTGACCTTTCTAGATCATAAATTCCCCCTAGAGTTTAAAAAAAAAAAAAAAAAAAAAGCAAGCATGCCCTCTTGCCCAGAAAAAAAAAAATGCTCTGTGTACCTATATACAATTTTGTGCACACTTTCTAGGGAGTTATATATCCAAGGACCCTATTCCTTCATACACCAAATATTTCTCAAATGCCTGCTATATGCCCATTGCTGTCCAGATGTGAACAAATCTGTGGGGAGGGGGGGGATCTGTGGGAGGGGGCATCTCCGAAGAAACAGAATGTAGACGTCGGTTCTGGGCCCCACCCAACCAATCTGAAGCCCTACAACCTCCTTAGTCACATTACTCTTATTTGTGTCTCGGGCTCTTTACTTGTTAAATGTCAACACCCGTCCAACCTACTTCGTGAAGGCGCTACACAGAGGGAAGACACAAAAACTGCATTCAGCAAGGAGTTAGCTTACTGTCCACGCAACCGACCACACGTCAGGGTGTCCTCGTAAGTTAATCCCCATGAAATCATTGTGATTATGACTGAGAATGAAGGTGTGCTGCAGAGATACCACGGGACACCCCCACGGATCACCCTGCATAACTACTTCTTACACTGCACCTGTTTCTTTCTAGGTCTCCCTACCCTTTCGTAGTCTTTTTTTTTTTTTTTTTTTTTTTTTTTTTTTTTTTTTTTTTNCCCGACGCGGGGCTGGAACTCACGAACTGTAAGATCATGACCTGAGCTGCAGTAGGACACTTAATCGACCGAGCCACCCAGGTGCCCCTATGTTTTGTTTTCTATTCGCTGCTGTGTCGTGCAATCGTGTGAGAGAAAACCCATCAACAGGAGGCATACCTTTGCTTGAGCTCCCCGGCGGCCCGGAGCACTGACCGCACGTCACTGACATCCACCTGCACGATGCTGACCTCAGCAAGGGGGTGAGAGGCCAGCAGGGCCGTGCGCACCGCTTCCGCTTTGCTCCTATTCCTGCACGCCAGGCACAGGTGCAGCTCATGATCTTCCTCCAGCAGCCGCTTGCAGAGGGCAAGGCCAACGCCGCTGGGGGGTCAAGTCAGATACAGAACACGCGTTAATTCCAATGGTGCCGCGGAGGCACTTTCCTCCGGCTCACAAAGCCGACCGTGTTAACGTGAGGTCCAGTGAGGGGCCCAGGCGGGGAGAAAAGACTCAAAAACTTTTAAAAGAAAGGAAACCTCCACCCCAGTTAGGGCCAGTCACTCTCTCCGGACGCCGTCCAGTTTGTTTCTCTCATTCTGCAGAAGCTGCAACCCGCAAATAGCTGTGCTGCAAATGTGAGCGGTCTTTGAACCCAGTGATTGACCTGTCAGCAGCTTTCATTCTGCAATTGTTACGACACTCATGAAGGTGATTCAGGACATCACCAGCAAGAGCTGAAAAGAGCATCATATTAGTGGTTTCCCGCGTGCATGTTTGTTTTTTGTTTTTTTTTATTTATTTCTAGGAGAGAGAGAGAGAGACAGCATGAGCAGGGGAGGGTCAGAGAGAGAGGGAGTCACAGACTGAAACAGGCTCCAGGCTCCGAGCTGGCAGTCAGCACAGAGCCCGACGCGGGGCCGAACCCAGGAACCGCGAGATCATGACCTAAGCGAAAGTCGGACACTTAGCCGACTAAGCCACCCAGGCGCCCCACCCGCGTGCATGTTTTACTTTGCTGTCTCGGTTTCTCAAGGGCAAGGGCTCTCCTCCCTGTTGGTCGGGTGGCCACTCTCGGGAGCAAGAGCAGTTCCCGATAACGTCTGGGTGGATCTTTCAGTGTCCCGGCAGGAGGCACGCCCCTCTCAACTACTACGAGTTCGAATTACCAATAGAGGAGAAAAAACTCAACGTGATCAAGTAGAAGATAGGAAGAGGAAATAGAAGATGGGCACCACGAAAGAGGGCCAGTCAAGGCCAGATACACTACTTAGAAAAGGCATTTGGAACTGCACAGTAGGTGGGAACCGTACTCAGTCCAGCCTGGCTGGGAGCGGCGGAAGCCTGGGCTTTGCCAACGGAGCATCAGATATATTTACACTTACACCCCCTCACTTGAGTACAGCAGGTCTTGCGGATAAATATCCAATTGCATCCACCGCAAGTATGCAAAAGAAGCAAACTCTGACTCGTTTAAAGGACAGCTTAGGAAGCCTGGTATCGGCTGGTCAGGGCACCCAGGAGAGGACCACGGCGCCTCACAGACACCTGACCTGCTGGCTTAGCTAATATGGGTGCGGCTAGGTAACCGCAAGTGGACCGGTTTTAGATGACACCTGGCATATCCTCTGCCTTCCTCCCTTCCGCCGCAACCGGCCGGAGGACGGCGGGCTTGGTTTCGGCCTCCAACACATCCGTAAGCGCAGATGAGAAAACAGAGGAGGCCAAGTCCACGCGGCAACCCCGGAATACCCAGGCACGGGCGGTGACGGTTGTGTGCGCTCCTCCCGGGACTCCAGGAAGAGGTGACTTTGCGAGAGTGTGTGCAGGCGTCCAGCTCTGTGCTGGATGGAAGGACACACGCCACCCCGTCCTCCTGCTCACGGCTGTTGAAACCTATCCCGGAACACAGGATGGACCAGGTCCAGGAGGCGGGGTTCGGCGTGGCGAAAGCCCCGGCCCCGGGCGTCAACAGCAGCCCCCGCGACGCCCCCGGCCGCTTTTCCGCCGTCACGTTGAATTCCGGCGCTGGCTGCTGAGCCCCGCGCGCGGCGGGGACCCGGGAACAGCGAGGCGGGTGCTCGCGCGAGGNTTCCAGCTGCCTGAGACCCCCGACCCGCCGCCGCGACCGCCGAGGACGCCTCACCTGCTCGCCCCGGTGACCAACACCGCTTTCCGCATGGTCTCCGAACTCGCTGCCCGGGCCCGAAGCCAACACCAGCNTGCGTCTGTATCCTGGCGCCTCCGCCTGGCCTCTATTGCAGGAAGGCCTCAGGATATTTGCACCAGAGCTTGTTTTAGAGAAAAGATTTGGGTCTAGGAGTTCAAGTTTGGGTCTTATCATCGACTTCGTTTTCCACTCCTTTTGGGATGTGTAGACCCAGGCGCTCTGCCACTTAACAGACAAGCTTCTCGTCCGAGACTTGATTTTTCTCTTTTTTTAAAAAAAAATCCCTTTTGGAAAAATGAACATTGATTTCATTAAAAAAAATTTTTTTTAATTGAATCATGTATGAATTAGCAGTTTTCAAAATTTGGAACATGCCATGAATCCGAGAACCCAAGAATTTCATAGGACATTATGAGTGGTGTACTGTAAGCTCCTACTTCCGAGCTTTTCAAATTCTGTGATAAACAACCGTTTTCGTTTTTCCAAGCCGTCCCAGAATGGGTACTTCTGGAAAATACGATAACAATGAGTTATGAGAAAAATGAAATAAAAAGCAAAGGATGAAAAATTCAAGCCCAGATTTTTTTATTATTAGATTCAACGCATAAAAGAGTCCTCTGCCCAAGTGCTATAAAAACTTCTAATGCTCACTCCAGGTTTCTGGATTTATCGTGCATTGGTAACAAGGTGACCATCCCTCGTCTGGCTTCACGCTAAGGAACTCCACACATCATGTGTCTCTCTCTAGGGAACACACTTTAATCGACTTCGTGGCCTCTTTAAAAGTTTCAATTATTTATGCACAGCAATGACCCCTGAGCAATATGAGACTGATACAATCTATACTGTCTTGAAATCGTAGAGGTCTTGGTTAATTTGATATTGTAACAGCACTCCCAACAGGTTTTAAGAGTTAACTTGCTTCAGGTTTATGTACTTCTGGCCTTAAGAAGTGAAGAACCAAATTTTCCCAGAAGACCTGACTACGTTAGAAAACAGGTACCATGGAGGCCAGCAAGTCTGTTCAGGGTCACGTTGACGTACAACTAACTGACTGGGCACCTGCCTCTCCTGCACACGGACCCCTCCCTTGTCCCATGCCTTCTCCTTTAAAACGCTCCACCTACGCCTGGGTGGGGAGATGGTCTTTGAGAAGATAGTCTGCCATCTTCCCAGGTCGCTGGCTTCCTTGATTAAAGCAACCTTGGCTTCCTACCATCATTTGTTTCTCAGGTGTCGATTTCCAGTGGCGAGCAGCTGAGTTCAGAACTGGATCTCAGTTCAGTAATAGTGTCAGCTAGTTTAGAAATCCCTTATCTTATACCAATAAAATTGAATTAAAAGAAATCCTATTATTTAAATATTAGATTCCTAAATAAACAAAGCTTCTTTTTTATTTTTATTTTAGAGAGAGAGAGAGCACGGGAGAGGGGCAGAGAGAGAGAAAGTGAGAGACAGAATCCCAAGCAGGCTCCATGCTCAGTGCAGAGCCCAACTCGGTGCTTGATCCCATGACCCTAAGATCCTGACCTGAGCCAACATCAAGAGTTGGTTGCTCAACTGACTGAGCCACCCAGGGCACCAAAATGTCTTTATTGTTCTCTGGGTGGAAGTCAGCTCTACCCTCACCCCACGTTCAACCATTCTAAAGAGACCACACTTGAGCGATACTGTCTGGGAGTCCTAAGACTAACATTACCCCTAATCTTTACAGTCTAGACCCAAAGCCTCCTTTTAAAGTGTCCTAGGGCTCAGAAGTGACATGTAAAGGGAATAAGAGGGGGCAGAGTTGTGTGTCTGCCCTATGACAAACTCATTCCTACAAGGAGGGCGGGGGGCAGGCTCTGGAGAGTCAGCATCGCCACAATCTCGGGACGACAATCAGTATAGGACTGACTGAGTTAAGTGAAGGCAGGAAAATCAGAGCGAGACAGGCAGTCTCCTACTAGGGTGATGTCCATCCAGTTCAAGGGAGGAAACCTTCTTTCATTTGAAGTTGGGGCTTTCAAGGTTCTTTAACCTTCACAGGTTGGGCTGAACCACCAGAAGTGCCAGAGAGAGTAAGAGAACAGAAATCTGTTGACAAGGCATGTCACTGAATTCTGTATATTAAAAAATATTTTATCACATGTTGGACACAACTCAGGAACAGTTATAATATATAGTTTACTGATAGGGGAGTAAGTATGACTTTCATCATCCCAAACTGGTCATCTTGAGTTTGTATCATTCATGGGCTGTTTTCCTGGGAACCAGAAGAGCCTGGTACATAATAATCCTGTTTATCCCTGGCAAACCTTGGTCCCTTGATCAGAATAATAAATTGACGATTCACTGCCTTATAAAATAAATTTTGCTCTACCTTAAACCCTGAAACCGATCTGTGGTTTCTTTTACGGTACCTGAAACAGTCGTTGGGTAGACAAAGATCAGTGAAGTTATCTTTAGCACCCTTGACAGAGCTCTATTCTGGGTCCTTAGAAACCTCTCCAGAACTCACTTGCCTCTGGTTTGCAAACAGGGTCAAAAGAAACAGATGCCATGGGGCCATGTGGCTTTTCCTGTGGGTGTCTTTTATCTGTCTCCTCTTCAAATCACTGTACATCCCGCCTGGACCAAACCTACTTTAAGAGCAGGACTTCGGGGCACCTGGGTGGCTCAGTCAGTTAAGCATCCTACTTTGGCCCAGATCATGAGCTCACGGTTCGTGGGTTCGAGCCCCGCGTTGGGCTCTGTGCTGACAGCTCAGAGCCTGGAGCCTGATTCCGATTCTGCATCTCCCTCTCTCTCTGACCCTCTCCTGCTCACGCTCTCTCTCTCTCTCTCTCTCAGAAATAAATAAAAAATTAAAAAAAAATTTTAAATAACAAAAGAGCAGGATTTTGGGGCGCCTGGGTGGCTCAGTCAGTTAAGTGTCTAACTTTGGCTCAGGTCACAATCTCGCGGTTCCTGAATTCAAGGCCCGCATCATACTCTTGGCTAACAGTGCGGGGCCTGGAGCCTGCTTCATTCATATTCTATGTGTGTGTCTCTCTCTCTCCGACCCTCCTTCGCTCCCCCTCTATCTCTCTCTCAAAAATAAACATTAAAATTTTCTTTAAAAAGAGCAGGATTATACCCATATCCTTAGATAGGAAGAGGTAGTATGTTCCTTATACGTAAGGAGTTATTGTTCGGTGTGACTCAAGGACCAGAAGATGAGTGTGTATACTTCTTTTTCAAATACAAAATTAATGTAAAATTATAAGTGGTGATAAATCAGTTTGTAGTGCTCAATACTAAACAAAAGAGAGTCCCCGAAGTTGTTAGTTAAAACATAAAAGAGCAGACTTAATCTCTGTCCTCAGTAACAAATTACATACTCAGATACAAACATAGCATATATCTATGTTATATCAGGTACAGATACAGGCCACTCATATCTACCTTTAAAGCTTGGCAACAGGTGTTGATATCGGAATTGTACCTCTTTGAACATCTCTGCTCTGCCTGTTCCTTTTTTTCTCCTTTGCCTCCAACCCACTCCTACCACACAGATATTTGCTTCTCCTGGCCTTTAGCCCTGGCATCAAACCAGATACTTTGGGGGTCAGAGTGTGCATTCATGAATTATTATCGTCCTCCGAGAATTTGTATCCATTCTCTTATCTATCTTTTTTTCTTTTTAATTTTTTGTGTCCTTATTTTATTTTGAGACACAGAGACAAAATGAGAGGGGAAGGGGCAGAGAGAGAAGGAGACACAGAGTCTGAAGCAGACTCCAGGCTCTGAGCTGTCAGCACAGAGCCGGACACGGGGCTTGAACCCACGGACTGTGAGATCATGACCTGAGCCAAAGTCGGCCGCTTAACGGACTGAGCAATCCAGGTGCCCCCATTCTCTTATCTATCATGGCCATCGCTGAAAAAAAAATAATTATTCGGAAAATTAAAAGTATAAATTGATTCTTCAGAGACCAAGAAACATGCGGTGGGGGTGTTTTGGGGGAGGGAGTTTCATCTTAATGTCTCCTATGAAGACTGGGTCTGTGTTCTGTTTGTTCATGGTTTTTGTTGCTTTTTGTGTGCATGGACGGTCTCGAGCCAGGCGATCTTTGGATTTGGGAGAGATTTCTCTGTATCGACCAAGACAACCTTGTAATAACAATAAAGCATCCTCAGTTAATTCTAGACTAATGAGACAACAAAAAAATTCCAGCTCTCTAGTACGTTTAGACGTGCCAGAGACCGAGATGCCTCCCTTCCAAAACACAGTCAAGGAATATGACACAGGCTGGTGCCAGGCACCCTCTGCTGGGTATCTCTCAACAGGCACTCGCCCCGTGTACAGCACGCACACCACACACACCACGCACAGCACGTGCTCCCCTTGGCTCCTCCCCCTTGTCCCCCTCTTCTCCAGAAAGACTGTAAAGAGTAAAGATCACAAAGGCCGGAGGTGGCGCCGTTAACACAGAAGAGGGCTCCGTCAGTAGCATATTTCTTTAATCGTTGTTATTTACAATTTATCATCTGACAGACTTACAGGGAATAAATAAAGAAAATATACAATTGGTATCTTGTTTCCTTTTCTAATACAGAGAACTTTTCCGTATCCTGTTTTGGGATGACTACGATAGTTTTAAGCAGAAACCAATCAGTTTGCTCTTTACCCCTTGACAACACGTCATCCTCCAAAGCCTCCAGAATGAGGCTCAGATATCCCTCCTCGTAGGAAGAGTGAGCCGTGTTGATTCAGAAACTCAACCCTCAGGAAAAGTTACCAGACAACAGGGTAGAAGAGACAGGATATCATGAGTAGTAAAGGGCATAAAATGAATAGGCTAGATTACAAACTCTTGGTGTCTTTGCAGGAATCCTCCCCAATTTCAACTATTTCCAGGCATCTTTGCAAGAAAACAGCTTTTCAGTCAAAGTAACTGCCTTATCTCACTGTGCTCTCCCGTGAGTCTGTTCGCAAACTCTCCCCTTAGTGCGGTAGTGAATGTGGGTAAGCAGAGGCTGGCTTGGGACACTGACGCTTCTCCTTTACAAGTTCCTCACCAGGTGTCTGTAGCAGAAACCAAAAAGCCTAGGCTGGGGTTGGGGTGCATCATAAAGGACTGCCTTGCACGGCTGTCTAAACACCTCAAAGAAGGAGGCACTTCCATTCCATTAATCGATGTCGTCATTAGAAAATATGCAAACGGAGAATGAACTTCGCCAGGTACCAGTCTGGGCATTTTTCTCTCTTTGAAAACAACCTGTCGACGATGTAGCAAAGCAATTCTCCCTAAATTCACCCCAGCTATTCTGGATGACAAGTTTCGGTCTCTATCTCTTATTCATTCAAAAAACAACACTCAGCAGATATTTACTGAGTGCTCGCTCTGTGCTTGGGACTTTACAGGACATGGGGTAGGCAGTGTGAACCCAGTTATAACCTGTGACCCTTAAATAGGGCACGTTAAAGATGCCCCCACGAAACTCACAGCTGTGATCCACAGCTCCAGAGTTTCAACTCCTCCCAAGGTTGCTTCTGTGGTCACATTTAATTTGGTCCAATGTATCTTCCATTCCATTTAAGAATTGGTATTTAGGCAACTGAAGTGCCGGTACTACTCTGAAAATTGCGTTTCATCACACATTAGAGGGTTCTATGCTACTGTGTTCCTTCCACAAGCCAGCCCTGCCATCAGCTAAGTCCCCCTCAAAAGACCGGTTTACCCTACGTCCCCTGCTTGCCACCATTACAAATCTTACTCACTGGTAGGAACTGCAGGAACAATCTAGAATGTCCTACACCTCATTCTCTAGCCAGCAAGCTATGTGTAGGTCTTCCTGTCTTTTGTGTTTCCAGATCCTTCTGAGTTGTTCTCGGATTGTTCCAGACGCTAAACAGCCAAACTAGTCAGAAAATGTGGAAGTGGTCTAGGCAGACCATTTCTCATGGATAAATTCTCTCTAGAATTTGGTAGAGTTGCATCCAGATTGTGTGTTTTCTGCCACCTCCAAGCAAGGCCAGGTTACAAATCAGAAAGGGATAAAGTATCCAGAAACTACATAAATACATATAAAAATCTGGTGAAATGTGAGTAAGGCCCGCAGCTTAATGAATTGTAGTGTTACAAAGGTCAAGTTCCGGTTTTGAAAATAGACTATGGTTATGTAAGACGTTACCAATGAGGAAAGCCTGGTGTCAGGGTAAGGCCGCTCTACTATTTTTATAACTTCTTGTGAGTCTTAAAGTATTTCAAAATTACAAGTTTTTAAATAAAAGAAACAGCAAGTAAATGATTACCCACCACTTGTCTGCCATCAAGCAATGCAGCTAATGGTGCCAGAGAACTCGAAATGCCAAAAATCCAATCACCGTTGACCATTCTGGTCTCTTTCCATCTCGACTCAGCATTCCTTTTCTCGATTTTGAAAAGGCATTCATCTGTTTCTACAGAAATGTTAAGTTTCAATTCAAGAAGGGCTTCCCAGCATAGATCAGAATCTGCAATCAATATTCCAGAAATATTTAGGGACCTACCATACACACTGCCAGATGTCAGAGGTCTTACTGAGAAGGCCAAGATGGCAGGTGTACAAATCCCAGTTAAGATCGAAGACTTGATGACCATATATTGTAAGTAATCTAAGCCCTAACTGTAATTTTCTTCATTTTATTTTCAGTTTTGGGCAAAACAGATGCTGTTCTGTTTTAGAAAATCTTTCCTTGGAACCTTTTCATCTCTTGGCCTGGTAGACAACTCCCCTTCTTCTGTTCCCCTTTCCTCAAAACACATGGCTTAGCCCCACATTGTGGCTTTCTTGTGGGAAGTCTGGACAGGACTAGAGAAACACATGGTTCCAACGTGGCACATACCTCTCTGTATAGATATCAAACAAGGTTTGGTCTTGTCTAACATCGGCCGATTATTTCAATGTTCCCCTGTGGCTTTTCTGGGCACAACAGTGACGGGCGTTATTCTAAATGGATTTGACTCACAGAAGGAGGGGAACAAAGCCCCGTGAACCTCCATAAATCATTTCCAAAACGGCGCTTGGGAAACACAGTCTCGTTCAGGCAAAGAAATGACTTCTTCCCGCCACCGTTGTCCCGAGCACTTGTGGGGTCCAGGATATACTTCAACGGGGGCCCCCCCTCACTCGTCTCCTCTGAAATTAGATCACTTCCTGATAATTGCCTCCATGTTTTTATAAGGACTTTCCCTTTCCAAAAACTCTGGAAAGCTCCCTTCCTTTCCATCCACTGTGCCTGACTTTTCATCTTTTAATAAATACTTTTATCATCTCTATCATCCGGAACTTCTTTCTCTACACATATTTATCTTTTATCTTCAAGACACGTACTTTTTCTGCCCGGTCTCAGATCTCTCTTCCGAGATCTGCTTTCATGCTTCAGCCTAGATTCTCACCTGCACCACCTGTTTGTCCCTTGTCGCCCCGCCCCGCCGGGGTCTTCCCCCTGCACCCTCCCTTACCTTTTTCTAAGTAGCCTTCTTTCTAGTCCCCACCTGCCTCCCCGCTCAGGCACATGCACATTCATTCATCTTTTTGTTTTTCTTACTCCACTCCCATACAATGCTCTTCGTTATACTGTCTTGTGCGCTCGTAAGTCATCTTTCCACAACATCAAAACCACGTTTCCCCCTCGGTGGCTCCTTCCATTCCAGATCTCTTCTGATCACACATGTATCTAGACAGCACGTCAAGACTTGGACCTAGTGATCAGCACAATTACCAGCAGAAGTGTCACTTTAAATCTGAGGAGCCCCAAACTCAATCTGGATACAAAGGAGTTCATACCTATCACGAAGGGGACAACTCACTACTAAGGTTAACAAGGCCTCCATGGATGGCTGTCCCTTTTCCTATCTCCTCTCTGAAAGTTCCCAGCTACATTCTTCTCAGGGAAGTTTGCACTACCTTTAAATTCTACGTACGAAGCCTTCACCATGTCCTGCTATTGGGTCTCTTCCGTCCGTGCAGCGAGGCTCTGCGGGCATTGGCCAGGCTAGAACCTAGCCCGGGGTCTCTAACGTAAGAATCTCAGTGCCGGAGAATAAACTTCCTCCTCCCAGGAAAGGATAATGGTACGTGACAGTGCATGCTTGCCAGCCACTTGAAACAGATTACTCTGTGGCTCAAGGCCAGGAAAATCCAGACACATTCAGTTCATCTCCAATATAATTTTCTTTTTATGTAGGGGATCATGGAATGCGTGCAGTGGTCTGAGGTGGAAGTGTGGAAAGAAAGAAGCAGAGAGATTAGGCACAGATGGGGAAGTGATGTTATTCTCTCTCGCCACATCTGAAGTCATGGGCACGGTCTACATGTGGCCCTCCCGGAGGCAGGTGGATACAGGAGGACAGGCCGGGATTTCACCTGCAGGGAGGTGATTAAATGTTCGTGTCGATGTGCCCAGATGAGACAGGGGCTCTAGGGGCCTGTGAGGGTATTTCCAGAAGACTTTAGCATTAGAAATGGTGCACTGAGTGAAACAGACTGGCTAANCTTGACTGCTGAACTTGAATGTCAGTCTTCTCCTGCCCTGTTTCTCTAGAGAGCTCTCGAATACATGCAGTTAACACTGGTCTGGAAAGCAGTGTGATGGGCCCCGGGGCATAGGAGACATGTCCGGCCCTGCACATATCAGATGAGATCATGTTTCTGGAAATGCCTGATAAACTTGAAAGCCCTGTACAAGTGGCCACTCTGACCGTGACTATTATAGTGCGTTCCCTGCAACATTGCTTTTGCTGATGGCGATTTTCAGAGCAGGAGATGACCAGATGACAGAATCTGCATCAACTGTAGACGCGATTATCCAGCCAGCACTGAACCTATCAGAGCTGGGAGAGGCTTTCAAGGCCATCTAATCCCATCCCCTCATTTTATGGCCAGGGAAAATAAAGTCCAGAAGGGTGAAGTGCCTCGTCCAAAGTGACACGCTTGGCTTGAGGCAGAAGTAGGATCAGAGCTCCCAAGCCAACGCTCTGGGCAGAGTTAGCCCTGGCAGAGACTGGAGCCCAGAGTCCAAGGGCAGCTATGAGAGAAGGCGTCTGCTAGGGTCACAAGACCGTCTGGGGGATTGGGCACTTCCTTCTGCGGTAGCCTGGAGCGATGCTGAAGGCTGAACCAGGGAGAAAAGTCAAGGCCCTGAGCCACTGCGCACAGGGGAAACAGGTCAGGGCTACAGAAGCAGACTCAAGGTCTCAAGACTATTGGGAACTTGACAACAAGAACTTGGGAAGCTTGTTTTGTAATCTTTTCTTGTTGTTCCTCAAAGAGAATGGAGGGGTCCCTTTTCCCACTTCTCGTTAGATCTGAGGCCTCACCATCTGCTCCAAAGGGACTCTTACTTGACAGTGTATCTGGTTCTGTGGCTTCTGAACTCAGAGCCCCATGATTTCTGTCCTGTTGGCCATACCATCCCTGGGGCAAGGCTGTCTACACCCAGCAGGAGCAGTGAAGGACGTCTCTCTCACGCTCTCTGCAATCAAGGACTCATAGGGTCAAAAGGACATTAAACTTCATCTCATACAACCATTTGCCTTGTGTTTGAAGGCCTATCTCTTTCTTGCCTAGTTCGTCAGCCTGCACCTGAAGCTCTTCAGCGACAAAGGACCCCCCCTGTGCCCCCCAACCTCTGGAGGTGACCCGTTCATCCTTTTGTGTTCTGCTGCTGGTTATGATCTCCCTAATAAGGAGTGGAAACCTATCTCCTTGCAACTTTCCCTCGTTGGCCCTAGGTCAGCATTTTGGAAACACTCAGAACAGATCTACTCTCCACACTACATGGCCTTCAGGTATTTGTCCCAGACAAGGTCACCCCCCAGCCCATGGGTGCCCTAGGGGATGCACCTAATAAAAGAGCTGAAAGACTTGGAGAAGATGAGCCAAAAGGGCCCACGGTCCAGATATCAAAACACCAGTCTTTACTGATTCAGTACCAGGCTCTCACTGAAACACACACCTGAAAATATCTAAGCAAGTGGGAGACCCTCTGCAGAAATCACAGGGGAAGAGCACACCTGTCACCTGTCCTCCATGGACCTCTTTTCCTACGTCTATTCTCTGTTCAAGAACCCTTTCATGCACGAGGTACTTTTTTGGCAAACGACAATTCCCCTTTGTACAGCCTTGCAGTAGACAGTCTCTCTACACACACCCTCTGTATTTCCTATGCGTATAGACGTCACCCTTGACCCCACCCTCAAAAGGAACAAAATGCCCATTCCGAGAACCTGGAGGTCTTCAAGCATGTATCACCTACTTGGACAGGAGAGGAAAAGGCAGAAGGTAGGACGTGTCCAGAGGCCAAATTAGGAAACAAAGAAATCTCTGATCAGCTACTGAATACCAACCCTCCCATCTGATTCTCCGCACGTACTGAGTGTCTTCCCCAAGCCTAACCCCACGTTCCCTAAGACATCGGTGTTCTTCAAGTTTTTTCTTTCTGAAGATACATTTTGAAAGGTGACGTGGAAAAAATATGGTAGAATCTGCACATTTATAAACATAGCATATTTAACCTTTATAAATTATCTAAGTTGTCTAGCTTGCTATCCAACACTTTGGTATATTAAGTAAGATTTCTTTACTAGATTTTATCTGCCCTAGGCTTTTTTTTCTTTTTGAGTTCTTTAATGTAAAAAAAAAAAAGAAAGAAAGAAAGAAAGTATATATGGGTCAGGAGTAGAGAGTGGGGGAGTGGAGTGAAGGCAGGCTGGGGACAGAGACAGAGAAGTAAATAAGCCTCTGTCTCCCGGGCCCGTTCAACGTCCAGATGGAGTGGCTTAGGCGTGGATGAGTGGTAGGTCTCGTGAGAAAGACCTGGGCCATCGGAATGTCGCCAGGCAGTGACAGCGTCACTCGTCCCCTTGCTGAAGGAGCAGAAGGTGGATCTCCTGGAACGAAGGACGATGCTTGGTGTCTCTTCTCCAGCAGCTGAGCATCAGCTTATACACAGAGTCAGGGCAAATGGCAGGCTGGGGCAGGTAAGTCTTTGAAAACAAAGGTGAACAAAAAACAAGGATGTTAAGAAGGTGGGGGTGGGGGTGGGGGAAGGAAGTGTGACTGCATTATCGTTTTGTCTGCCTCCCTCCCTCTTGAACTTGAAAACTGAGACAGGTGTGGTGTCTGTTCTTCCCACTCACCTCCCGGCCCCGGTTGCTTTGCTTGTCTTGCCTAGTCGTCTGGTGCAGGATTTCCTGATAAGCCCTTCTGAGGTCCCTACTGTCACACCAAAGACAAAACTCTAGCCAAAAAGAGGTCTCATACTGAGAAGCAAGTGGTTAGAACACTTGATCCTCCATTTACGGCCCAAGTGTTGAGGTTGATCTTGGCCGAGCCCATCACGGCAGGGGAAGAGAGTGAGTTCGGCTGTGTCAGCTCCTCTACCTGAACAGGAGCCCAGCCAGATGCAGACACGGGAATGCTGGATTTATCCATGTCACTCCTACCAGAATGTTCTCTGTGACCCCCTCCCCGGGACTGGGCCACACAGGGGAGTCTGCTGACTGAAGAGTCTACCTCACAGCTGACAGTACAGAGCACTTGCTGTTCTTACGCTCTGATGTAAAACTTCTCAAATTTGAACACATAAATTTGAGGAATAAAATTGAAAGTAATAACCTTTGGCAGAATATAATAAAGTTTAACTTTGACAAATCATGTTTAGTGATTAATGTGCTAACTGTAATAAATTTTTATCAAAAATTGCAACTTTTAGCTTATAGGTGAGAAGTTTACTGAGCATATAATGGTTATATCTGAGTTTGACCTTAGTTTCATTCACATCCTTAACTTTACCATTTGACCACTTGGTAGTTGGCGAAAATATATTTGGCTTACTACTAGTAGTGAGTGAAGATGAAATGGTGGACCCTTTTAAGCTGAGTATTTAAAAATAAATAAGAAAAACAAAAGCCTGGGGATTGTTAGAAATTAAGACTAAAATAGGTCAACCTGGTGTCATGATGTATCAGTCCAGTGGATAAACCACTTTTTTTCCTCGGTCCGCTCACTTGGCCTTGGTCCACTGCACACAGGAGTAAATTTGCCCTTTGTCATGGGCAATTATTTTAGAGCCAAGCAATGATTTTATAACCAAGACAGGTAATGTGGATCCCCTGCTGTCAAAAGATCTACAGAGTAGCAAGATAAAATGAAATTCCAGGCCCTCTCCCTCTTATTTTCAACCTGTAAGTTATGTTATCTCTTCTCATTCCCTTATCTTCTGCTTACTTCAATGTATTTAAGGATTTAAGTTCTTCTTTTCTGTTCTTTTTTTTCCCTCCCCCAATGTGGGGCTCGAACTCACAAACTCTGAGATCATGACCTGAGCTGTAGTTGAATGCTTAACGGACTGAGCCACCCAGGCGCCCCTAAGTGCTCATGTTCTGCAGGAGCCTTCTCTTGCTCCCTGGCTGGCTTGAGCTGCCACGCGCCAGAGTGCTGTGGCCAGGCCACCTTGGGGAGGTCAGTGCTCCAGCCACATCAGCAAGCTCTGAATCCGACATCTCACGGGGACTTTACAAACTGACTCAACTAAAAAAATGTTAGAGGGGGCGCCTGAGGCTCAGTGGGTTAAGTGTCCGACTTCGGCTTAGGTCATGATATCACGGTTCGTGAGTTTGAGCCCCGCGTTGGGCTCTCTGCTGACAGCACATTCTGTCTCTGTCTCTCAAAAATAAATAAATGTTGGAGAGGAGAGGAGAGGAGAGGAGAGGAGAGGAGAGGAAGTGCAGAGTGTCCTGACTGAAAATTGGGATCCTTGTCAGTGCGAGACTCCAGCTTTTCCTGAGTTCTGAGAGACCAGGGTCCAGGATGCATCTGCTCATCTCCAGACGTATCCGTCTAGAAACACTGCTAAATATTTAGTCCAAACCAGATTTTTAGCTATTTTTAGCTACTGCCAATAAATCCTTCACTCACTTTTTAAACTTCTATTTTTGTTCTTACGTGTTTCAACCAGGAAGATGAACTGCACGGTCTACATCAAGAAATAGGCCAAACACGAGAGAGCAGGTGTTATTTCCTGCTGTCTTTGAGTCGGGGAGGAGCGTGATGTAACTGTCCCCTCGTGTCCTCTGATGATCATGGGCTGCCGTGTGGATAAGGCAGAGCGTATGGTTGGCAGGGGCGGTGGGTGGCGGCGGCCCTCAGTCTTTCACGTTCTCTGGATAATTAGTGACCAAAGACTGTCATCCACGTAGCTCCCCTTCCAGCTCGGGCTATCCTGCTAAGTCAGGCCTTTCTTCTTCTCACCTTGTGGGGCACCCAGGTCCCCACCCTCCCACCCTCAGGGNTATTCTCGATGACCTGCTCATCAGACAGCTGGGAATAGGGCTGCTCCTGGCAAAAGGTGAAGGTCTCCCACAGAGTCACCCCAAACGCCCACACGTCACTCGCTGTAGTGAATTTGCCCTGTTCGCGTAAGGAAAAGAAGAGGAAACCAGAATGGCCGGTCTGTGACGAGGGCAGGTGAGATCTGCATGATCTGGTTACCCCCAGATCATGGGACTGATCTGGAACTGCCAAGATGTGCATGGAGAATCTAAAATGACAAAATGGGGGCACCTGGGGGGCTTGGTTGGTTGAGCGTCCAACTCTTGATTTTGGCTCAGGTCATGATCTCACGGTTTAGGAGATGGAGCCCCGTGATGGGCTCTGCACTGATAGCGTGGAGCCTGTTTGGGATTCTCTCTCTCCCTCCCTCTCTCTGTCCCTCCCCGACTCATGCACTTGCACACTCTCTCTCTCTCTCTTTCTCTCTCAAAATAAATAAATAAACTTAAAAAAATAAAACAACAAACTGAAGTGGCTTTGGCCTCAAAGTTGCAGGTCATTGTCTTTGTCCCTCATGGGCTCAGCTTAAAACATGCTTCTCTTGGAAATGAGATCACAGGGCCGCAAGAGGTGTCTGAGCTCTGCCTGACTCTCCCACCAAGTGTCAGAAGCTCAAACTTCAGGCTCTAGGGTAACCTTGGGAAAATACCCATGGGATTTTCTATTAGAATGGAAAGTCAATCGCTTTTACGTTAGAAATAGAGGAATCTAGTTTAAGTGCCCAAAGTCCCTGGGAGAATCCAGAACTCTTGCTTCCCAGGTCAGTAAGAATTACAGTCCTGAAGGGTAGACTAACACTGACAGCAATGGGATTCAGATGTGCTCAGCATGCATTAAATACATGCACATTTTCGATTCTGTAAATACAGCCTTCAAGTAGATGATGTTCTTTATCCTTATTTATTTGGATCAGAAAAGTGAGACAAGAGAGGTTTTCTAAAACTCTCCTAGATAGCAAGACCATTAGTAATGGAAAAACTGAGATTTGGAACAAGATCCTTTGAATCTCAGACTAATAATCTTTTACAACATATATAATACCTTGAAAAGGAACACTGCTCAATAATCACATCAGAAATGGGGAAAATGTGGGGCGCCTGGGTGACTCAGTCGGTTAAGCACCTGACTTCAGATCAGGTCATTACCTCGTGGTTTGTGAGTTTGAGCCCCACATCGGGCTCTGTGCTCAGAGCCTGGAGCCTGCTTCAGATTCTATGTCTCCCTCTCTCTCTGCCTCTCTCCCACTCATGCTGTCTCTCTCTCTCTCAAAAATAAACATTAAAAAAAAAGAAAAGAAATGGGAAAAATGTGTGAGTCACGTGTAGATAATAAAGATCCTTGTAGGACTTATGTAAACTGGTGTATACCAGCATTCATAATAGCAGGAAACAGGAAAGTGCTCACTTCTCAAATTATAGAGATATTATTAAATTATCGGATAGACACACACAATGGAATATCATGCAGCCATTAAAATCACGTGTCTGAAGAACATTTAATGACCTAGGAAATGCTAACGTTGTAGAATTATGTCTGCGTAGCATCATCCCATCTATGGAATGTAATGATCTGCACACAGGAGTCCCCTTATCGGCAGTTACACTTGCCACAATTTCAGCTGCCCATGATCAATCGCGATCCAGATGCTGAGAATGCTCTGCCCTTGCTACCGTACGTAGTAGCCTAATGCCACCTCACGACACCTACGTGATTCACCTACTTCCATCTCCTCACATAGACACTTTATCATTTTACCCCATCACAAAAGGAAGGGTGAGCAGAGTACGACATTTTGGAGAGAAAGAGAGAGAGAGAGAGAGAGACCATGTTTGCATAACTTTTATGACAGTATCTTGTTATAATTGTTCTATTGTAATATTATTGTTTTTAATCTCTTACTGTGCCTAATTTATCCATTAAGCTTTATCATAGGTATGTATGTATGGGGGAAAAGCATAGTATATATAGGGTTCAGTACTGTCTGTGATTTCAGGCATCCACCGGGGGGTCTTGGAACGTCTCCCTCATAAATAAAGGGGGGCTACTTTATGTATATATATACACGTGTACACACACACAACTACATATACAGAAATGTGTGTACAGAAAACAACCCTTGAAGGGAATATGCCGAACTATTATTAATGGTTATCTTGGGGAGAGAAAGGGGATAACTATATATATTTTTTCATTTCAAATTTAATTAATGAATCCTTTAAGAATATGAAAGAGGGATAAACAGATGAACTATAAACAAAGAAAGCTAGATTACTCCCAGGCTTTTCTCAGCGATATTAACTGGCAGAAGACAAACTTAGCCATATGCAGCATTGCAGGAAGTAACTGTTTAAAGTCTAATAATCCCACCAATCATCCAAGTGGTATAAAACCAACAATAAAACATCTCAAATATACACGGTCAGAAAATACACCTCCAAGAGAGGCGTATGCAAAAATGTTTTCACTCATGGTCCAGAATACCCAGCGTCGGATAAAAATTACAAAGTGGGGACACCTGGCTGGCTCAGTCGTTGGGGCGTCTGACTCTTGGTTTTGGCTCAGGGCATGATCTCGCGGTTCATGAGTTCAAGCCCTGACACTGGCTCTGTGCTGACAGTGTGAAGCCTGCTTGAGATTCTCTCTCTGTCTCCCCAGCCCCCTCTCTCTGCCCCTCTCCTGCTCATGCTCTCTATCAAAATCAATAAACAAACTGAAACGTGGGTCCCTATGTGCTCCATGCTCCGTGCCCCGTGCCAGCTGCTAAGGCAGGGCTGATGGATGTGAGGAACTCACCAGCAAGATGCTCTCCCAGGACATCCAGCGGATAGGCAGCACTGCCCGGCCCTGGATCCGGTAGTAGTCGCCGCTGTACAGGTTTCTGCTCATTCCGAAGTCGGCTATCTTGATGGTGTAGTTCTTCCCCACTAAGCAGTTTCGTGTGGCCAGATCTCGGTGGACAAAATTAAGAGAGGAGAGGTACTTCATACCAGAGGCAATCTGGGTCGCCATAAACTTCAGGTTGGCATAACTGAGGGGATAAAAGGGAAGAGAGAAAGTAGCCTGTGGCCAGAGGGAGCCGTGAAAGGCATGCATCCCACGGGTAGTACCAACAAACGGGAGTTTCGACCTCAGCATCTCTTTTCTGCTCTCAGTGAATCTGCTGGCTTTCCCCACCAGAGCAGCTGCTCCCCTGCTCCCTGCATACTAACCTCCCCACCATCCCAGAGCGCTGACGTGCTCTCAAGTTCACCGCTCCTGTCTTCAGAGCCAAGGTGTGTCTCGGGGAACACGGAGAAGGGATGGAAGACCCGGCTGACTTACCTGACAGTGGGTACATTGCTGGAGGCAGAACTGGGGGGCTCGTGGCGGGAGAGAAACTGATTGAGGTCTCCATTCTCCATGTACTCAGTGATCATGCACAGGGGGTCCTCGGTGATACACACGGCTAAGAGGCGGATGATGTTTGGGTCCTTAAGCCGGGACATGATCTTTATCTCCTTAAGGAAATCGTTCCTTTGGAGGACACAGACATGGGCGAACCCAGGGGTTGCCAGGGTTAGACACAAAATGGGGAGGAAGACACAGTAAAGCCCAGTCCCGCCCCTTATTCCAAGTCTTGTCTCCCTTTGGATAACCTTTGAAAGGGCAGAGAAGTTGGTACCTGGACACTGTCTCATTCTATTCACCCTGATCTGATGCACCCTCCTCAACTCTAATCTTTTTGGAAACATGAACGATGACTTGCTCACATTTGCATCCCTAGAACCCGACAGAAGGCCCACCACACAGAAAGTGATGACTATTTGCCGAGTCAAATACACATGGCTTAAAAACTAGTCTGCAAAATGAAACTTTTTACTGGAAATCATATCTGCAGTGCCCTGGGGCATTTATCTTTTTAAAAAGTCATGGAGTCACTCTACTAATAAAGCAAAGAAGTCTTTTATAAAGTGAATAATCATCCTCTGGTTTATCTGATCATTCTTTTTTTTCTTCTCTTCATGCTGGCTTTTCTTGATACAGGGCACCCCAGCTGTCAGTCACAGCACACATTGAGGAAGCCTGTTCAAAACAGAGCTGTTCAGGGGTGCCTGGGTGGCTCAGTCGGTTAAGCGTCCGACTTCAGCTCAGGTCATGATCTTGTGGTTCGTGAGTTCGAGCCCCGCATCAGACTCTGTGCTGACAGCTCAGAGCCTGGAGCCTGTTTCCAATTCTGTGTCTCCCTCTCTCTCTCTGCCCCTCCCCCACTCATGTTCTGTCTCTGTCTCAAAACTAAATAAACTATTAAAAAAAATTAAAAAAACAAACAGCACTCACTTGGCCAAGACCATAACTGCCTGAGTACTCAGTGACAACCACCCCTGAGTCACAAAGTGGGCTATCACCTTCCCAGTAGCAATAGCTGGGTTAGTGAGACCACTGGCCCACATTCTTAAAACTATTGGAGCAGATCAGTTATGTGTCTCCTGTGAGTTTTCTAGGAATGTGGACTGGCAGTCATATTGTGTTAATATAAAACCCTGGAAATGTGACCCCTCCCCTCCTGCATTCCTCTCCATTCCAAACCAGCGGTTTCCATGGCTTGGGGCAGGGGGTGGTGCCCAGAGTCTAGGTCACCCATTGCTGCTAGCGTGTAGTGGGCACAGGTGAAGGAACACCAAACATTGCCAACCAAAACAATGGGCAAAGGCTTTGTCACATCTTATGATTTTTCCTTCTTGCCACTCTCTCCCATTGTGTGCTAAGGTCAACATTAAGAATATTCCATCTCTCTAAAGGATGCAGAGGAAGTCATTTTTCATGTACTGATGTCCTTAAGATTGAAATTCTCAGGGGTGCCTGAGTGGCTCAGTCAGGTGAGCGTCCGACTTTGGCTCACATCATGATCTCACGGTTCTTGAGTTCAAGCCCCGTGTGGGACCCTATGCTGGCAGCTGAGAGCCTGGAGCCTGCTTCGGATTCTGTGTTTTCCTGTCTCTCTCTGTCCCTCCCCCGCCCCTCAAAAATAAACATTAAAAAAAAAGATTGAAATTCTCACAGTTAAAATTCCAGTTCTGTTCCCTTGCCTTTCTTCATTCCACATTCTGGCTGTTGCAAGGCTTTTCGTGAAACTCTACCATCACTCTTGGACTTGACGATAATTTGGGGAATAGGGGTAATAAGCTTTCTCTCACTGTGAGTATCAGCGAGACTGATTGAGTCAACACAAATGGGAAAATACGTACGTTACCCAGATGTGCAGACTTCTCTGAGACACAACCAGCTTTCAACCAGCACGCCTCCCTGGGTGAGGATTAACTCACCATTACTGTAATGGAAAGGCTGTCAGACAACGGAGTATGGCTGGAAACTGCAATTTATGTAGCAAAGGATCCGAGAGACTATTGGCCAGTTTGGGAAACAGCTAAAAGGACTGTGGATCCTTTTGCTTTGAGGTCCATGGATACTTTTCCAAGTAGAGGTAGCTTCTCATTTGGGGGGTTGCTGAACATAGAAGAAGAGGAGCATAAAAGAGAAAAAAAAGGGAATGAGAAAGTAAGTAGAGATGCGAAAAGAGGAGAACGGAAGGGACGCAGCAAGAAAGGTGTGTGAACATGGAAGTCTGCCAAGACGCGGTAATGACATTAAGGAGTACATCTGTGCATAACCATGGAAGGAGCAAATATCCAGGCTGTTGTGCGTGTTGGGAAGTACGACTCGGTGCAGAAGGCATTACGAGGTAAACAGGTAGCTAATTCAATGGATAGTGGGCATTTGTGTCCACGAGGGATGGAGAAGAGAGATGAGGGCTATGGCCAATTGGAAAAATAAAGCATAACAGTGAAAGGTGAGGAAGCTCACAGACCTTCCCATCTCGAAAGAAAAAACTGCTCAAAGGTTTCCAGGGGGTGTTCCTGATCCTGAAGGCGAAATACATAAAGGAGAATTCAAAATGCAGACCACAGACCTGGCATTCTTGTTGGCATCTGCCCGGAGCATTTTCACGGCCACCAGGACAGGCTGGTTGGCACTGACATCTAGGGCAAAATCTTTGTCTTTGAATTTTTCCATCCCCTCCACTTCACAGAGATGAACCTAGACAAAAGTCATCTACTTTCAGCATCATCATTTCTCCTGAAGGCGGCTCCGTACTCTTGCTGGGCATTTCCTGGAGATAAGCTAACTCATAACAACTCCACCAAATCGTCAGGAGACTGTTAAGATACGTGTAACATACCTTTCATTCAAATGTTGACACAAACAACAACGGTCGAGAACCCAGCTCATATGATACGCTACTGCTTTGTGAAAGAAACATACATTGATTGGAACATTAAATATGTAAACTAATTTACAACATGGTATTTTATTACAGCACAGTCCATGCTCCAACTTTGATTCAAGGAAGTTTAGTTACTGGATCATACAAAACATACGGCGACCTCCTCTCTAAGGTCACCCTTTGGTATGGCATTAGCACTGTAAGTAACCCCGATGTATTATCAACAGTGTAACGAGCCTGTGTTTTCAACCGAGGGGGCAGAACGAGTACCTACAACATCACAAACAGATGCCACGGACCCTCTTACCCCCACCAACGCCAGCCTACCCAGGGGTAGAGCCTGCCACCCACCCTAAAAACCAATAACATATTCTTATATTTCATTTGGAGTTCAGACGGCACTGTCGAAGGACTCCTATTGCCACTTAAATCATGGCTTGGAAGTCTCAGAAGTTCATGTGACTGATGGAAAGAGTGCAAAGTCACTATTACGTGCATCACTCGGAGGGCAACTGGGAAGAGGACTCCTCCTTATCTCAACTGGCACTTCGTTCCCTGGTGGCTGATTCTGGGACTAGAGTCAGGGGCGAGGTTGTTTTTGACCACTTTACACAGAACTCCCATTGAAAGGAAGAAAACAAAGTGGCTATCGAGCAGCAGGGTGTTCTTGGACAGCTTATAAAAGATGATCACATCTCATGGGTCCCCACCCTCTGTAACCTATTGTAAAAGCTGTTGAAAACATTGAATGTTTTTCAGCATATCTGAAGGCCAGTGACTTGCTGGCTTTAAAACCTCCTGTACAGAAATCAGAAGGCCCAGGACCTCTGTTATTCCGTGGAGATCAGGTTGACCCAATACCTGCCTTCTAGAAGACAAGACGAGGAGAGATAAGTGAAGGAGACATTCCAGTATGAATCCACTTTGGAAGGGGTACTTTGCTCTCCTGGACATTTTTACTCAACCACTATGTGGAGACCCCAATGAAGGGCTCAACTCACCTCCCCGAACTGGCCTTCTCCCAGCTTCTCCTTGAACGTTAGAAGCTTCCTAGGGAACTCTTCCACAGCCACGTCTTTTCCGGAAAGCAGGTCCATGGTAACAGCAGGCACTGAGTAGGTGTTGCCTCCGGTTACCCCCTGCAGGTTCACAATGTCAGCCTCGGCGTAGTGGGGCGCCCCATCAGGCCCGCTGGGCTGGGCTGGCTTCACAACGCCGCTGCAGCCTGGGAAGACATGGGGATGGGTCTTACCCCAAGGGACATCTTGACAGGAAGACTGGGACATGCCCTTAAGACTGCCTACCCTACCCCGTGCCACTGTCATGTGGAGAATGGTGCCTCTAGGGACTCTTTCTTGTGGCCTTTGGAATGTAGACCATCGTTTTCTCTCATATTCTTCTCAAGCTACATGATCATTAACAACCTCCTTGGCTTATCTTATGGGACTGTGGTGAAGCTATAGTACAGTTCAGTTCATGCTATATAAGGGCAGGAGTATTAAAGTTTGAAGATTTAATCACATTTCTTTAATTTTAAGACACCATCATTGATTTAATAACCTATATTAGGGATTAAAAAAAACCTTTCTGATTCTGTGATCTAATTTAAGATACATCCATCCTTTAAAAAATATACATTATGGGACACCTGGGTGGCTCAGTGGGTTGAGCGTCTGACTCTTGAGTTTGGCTCAGACCATGATCTCATGGTTCATGAGATTGAGCCTGTCAGGCTCCACACTGCTTGGAATTCTCTCTCTTTTCCTCTCTCTCTGTTAGCTCTCCTTCTCACATGCTAGCTCTCTCTCTCTCTCAAAATAAATAAACTTTAAAAAATTTAAAATAAATATTAAAATATGAGGGGGGAGATGTAAATTACTTTGTAAATTACTAGGTAAATTACTTTGGTTCTACCTAGGAAATAAATTTGTTTATATCCTTTATTCTTGGTATCTCTGTAAAATTCCCTGAGCTCAATGTGCTCCTTCATTGTTTGCTGTCCATGAAATGATAAATACATGCTAGTTTCCTTCCTTTGAAAAGAACCTTTGAAAAGCCTATGTGCGCCTGGTAAGTCCTGTCTAATTCTCTGTCCAGCTCTCTCCTGAGCCCAAGTTCTTCTACTGACTTGGATCACTCTTCAGTTATGGAGAAGCTGCTCTGAGTCCCAGTAATGACCCCAGAATCCCTTCTGATGTCACTCTGAAACACTTTAAAAAAAAACTGGATGTAAATCAATTGGCACAGCTTTACCAAAGCAACACTTTTACTGAAGAAAGGCAAGAAATATTTGCTGTTGTAAAAAAAAAATCATGTATTCTTCTAATAAACTTTCACCAAAGATAAATCAACAAAAATTGGATAAACTCTATTATCTAGACGGCCAAAAAAACTCAGAATTCTAGGATGTCTTTAGCTTCATAGATTTGTTTTCTCCAGAGAAATGCTAGCCCTAAACTTCCCGCTAATGATGTTTGATAGCGGGTGAGTGCCCTATCCGGGCCTCCCCATCTTCCTATGGAAAACGAGGAGTCAGACTAGTTGAACTGCTTTGATTCTTCTGGTGTTAACACTTTGGGGACACTTTTTTATTTATTTTCTTCCTCTTCTGACCTGAGGGTCCCTTCAAACACCTGTTATGTGCAGGAGTGAAAGCGAGGTGCTCAGATTAGGGTACAAGTAGCAGCAGATCAATCTAGAAAGAGGGTGTGAACTTCTCAGGAGAAGGTGGACTTCTCTCCATCAAAACCAGATTTGGTTGAATAGGAGCAAGGTGTCACACCTTCATACTGCCTGTCAAGATGTCTCCCTCCTTCTCTGCCACAGTGTCATCCTCACCTGACTCTTCCTCCCCCGGCGCAAATTCTGGGAGTTTTCGTATCAGCCTCGACGGCTCCTGGTAGTCAGGGCGAAGGGGAAAGATGCGATCATAAGTGGAACTGGACTCCTGCTCACTTGGCGATGAGGAGCGGTTGTGGTTGAACATGCTGGACTCACTGGGCAGGGACAGGCTGACTGTCATTTCATCATCCAGCATCCTTCTGGAAGCCTGAACGAGAAGGGGGGGAAGGCAAGTTGGCACAAGGGGGATCATCACTTCCTCCTCCCCTGAAACCCAGCTCTTTCACTCAGGTGAGATTCCTCTCTATTATTCTTAAACTCTGTCAGCACCTCAAGGATGGGACGCAGTCTGGTTCCACGAATGCTTGTGTCACAGAAACTTAGAATAACCCTTCATTGCATCAAGGCAGATTTTGACATCCCACTTTCCGTGCTGGCAACATTCACTAACTTTCACCGACGCACTTAGAAGCATTATTTACATGACACTCTAAGAACCCATCAGTAGCCAATTAAAGATCTTATCAGTCTTGGAGAGTGTTTGGTATTCTGTTAAGTGATAGATTTTTGCAGACTTATCCTTCAACTGGTTTGACTTTGCATAGACATATATTAAAATGCTCAATCAGTCAACAGAGATGCTTCCACATGCTGGATCCACAGTCCACCTGATCGCTGTGACACTGTAGGTTAGGATCATAGGCCCTCAATCCCACATTTTCACTAGCACAAAAATAAAATGGCTACAAAATGGGAAAGAAAAGTCCCGAGGGTACTGAGGTGAATTACACCTGATAAAGAAAGAGGAAGACGAAAATAACAAATTGTTTTGGCATCCTATCCAATGCAACCTACCTGCTGCTTCCAAAGGAAAATGCAAGAATCTGAATATATGCGACCATGTGGATTTGAACATGTAAAATGTTCCACTCCAACAAACACACTTTGGGTCGTCAGGAGAAACTTAGAGTCCCCAATACTGACTATGGAATTGAACACATAGTAGGTACTCAATAAATACAGGTTAACTCTCTCAAAGAAAAAATGACACTACCAAAAGTATCCGACAAGTAATGCTTAGTCTAAAGCTATTTTGAGTAATGCTTCTTGGAATATATGTGCATGCTTCAGGGTTTTACACACACACACACAAATTCTGTCCTCAGGAAGAAATCTTGTGTCATTCCAGAGATATACAAGGTCAGAAAGGATTTCTTGAAGGACCAAGTGAAATATTCCAAGGCAAAATTTTTGCTCTCCTTTTTACTTAAAGAGTCTCCACTCCAACAGTCCTCTTCCAGTCCATGAACATATTCCAATCAGATTCAGAAGAAAGACCCAGAGAAGTATGGTAAACGCTGGTTCCAAAAAAGAGGAAAATAGCTCACAGACTCCCTCTTCCCAAATAAAACGCAGTCATAACAAACTACTCAAGAAGGACTCCCAAATAAAACGCAGTCATAACAAACTACTCAAGAAGGACACACAATAGCTTCAAGCTGTCCCATGAACCTCTAGTGCACCAGCTTCTACTGGCATCAGCATTATTTGCTGCCCCTCATCCTGAATCTAGACACCCAGTATGTTCCAGCATTCTAGAAGAAAGAAGGTTTTAACAATGCCTCATCATGCCCACTCATTGATCAACTGAAGATGTCCATGGCCAAATGTAGAACTACTTAACCATCGGTAGACCCCAAGAGCATCAGATACTTAGCAGAAGTGCCCAGAGAGTTGCTATCTGGCCTCAGGAGGCCAAAGAAAGGCCTAGATATTCCATCTTTGGTGCAATGGATATATTTTGGAAGAAAAAAAAGTCAACAAATTTCAAGATGGGAATGAACACAGAAAATAGGATATCAGTTGTATGACCTCGAATACGTCACATTTTCTCAACAGAAAAACAGTTCAATAAAACTACTCTGCCCAGCTCACCAGTATTCGATGAGGTTCGAGTAAAATAGTACACGTGAAAAAAGTCCTTGCAGACTGTCAAATATTAGACAAATGTATAAAAATTATTCAGATAATTTAGACTGGACAACACAAATCTGAGGAGAGACTCAGAAGAATGCATCATCCTAACTTCCAGGTACATAAAGAAGTATAAATAAGATTGTAAGAAACTTGGCTTGGATATGAATGAGGCTGAATGTTCTCCTGCACGTACACACATGAACGCACATGTGCATGCGCCCGCACGCACACACACACACAGACATGTGAACTGTAACAGAAGAGAAGGAAGAGCATTATCAGAAGTTTTAGCTAGTTTTTTTAATTAAAAATTTTTAAAAATATATAGATTCCTGCACTCCCCACCTCCCAAACCCAAAGAATCAAAACCTTCAAGGGAGATGCTTGACTTGAGATTCAATGTCTTAGGAAAAGTTTTCTGAGTTTTCTAGGGAGGTTCCAGGATCTCCATCCCAAACATGAGAAAATGGACTTAGCTTATTCTTTTCTGACTCCTTTCAGCAACAAGCTTCGCCACTCCCAGGCTTCTCAGTAGCCCCAGTTAATGCTCTAAGCATTTATAAGTTTTTACAGCGTGCCACTTTCTCCTAGAGAAGCAGTGGCTTAGGCAAGGGTGGGGCAGTTTCCTATCCCATGACTGTTCTGCCCTTCCTCACCTTCTCCAGCATCTTCTGCCAGAACTGCCTCCAGAGGATGATGACAATGATGGCCAGGAGGATGAAGATGATGGCCACCAAGCAGCCGATCAGGATCCGCGTGTTGCTGTCATCAACTTTAAGCATCGGATCTGTGGCCAGGAAAAGAAAGACAGAGAACACCATCATCTCATGGGGCAAGGCAAAGCATGAGGGATTGGACTAGAGACAGGGAGGTAGAACCTCTTCCTTCGGGATAATTCTGCAAGATGCCACCTCAATGCTTCTGCTTAGTTTTGGTCTTGCTGCTCGTGGATTACTTCACTTCTACACTGTACAGGCCTCCTCCTTGGGACAGTAGCCTCCTCCTCCTCACGTATCAGGCTGGATAATGGAGAGGCTTTCCATTCGTCCCCAAATTTTGCTCCTTTATTATCACAGCCTGGATCTACTGGCCCCAATCACACTTCATGAAAAACAGGTGAAGAACCAGTTTCGCCCTTTGCATTCTGTGAGGCATGCCAAGGTAGCAGAGAGTCCTCTTTGGAGACACTCGATCACCTGTATTTCCTAGATTGCTATTCATATGACCGGTGACCATCTGAAGCACCGAACACACTTTGCATGTATCTCCAATTAGTAAGACTGGCATTTTGTTTAATGGGCTTCCATCCATTCATGGAGATCCCCGCTAGGGGTCTTACCCAGAAATGTCCCTTCCCTTGTTTCTGTTCCAAGCAACATGAACTTTCATGACACAGTTGGAACAGTTCCAGGCCCTCCTTTAGCTGAAGAGCTGCGTGGGCCAGCAGTGAGAAGAGTGAGTTGGGGTCCTTTACTTTGGAGGTGGACTGGCCTACCTTTCCAGAACTACTCTTCATCCAAAGCCACCTGGTACAAAGCCTCCTACACAGTCAGGCCCTTGCAAATCTCCACCCTTCTCTGTCCTCTGGAAGACCCCTCACCTGACCTCTTATAACTAGAAATCACACATACCATAGGTTGTGGGCACCTCGGGTGAGGTGGGCGGGGCTCCAGAGTTGTTGTACATGGCGGCGTCTGTTAAGAAACAAAGGTGCGTCAGAACAGGGGAGAAGATAGCAAAGTAGTGGTTTTTCTGGAGGTAGACTGTGATCTTGCACGTGGTGAAATCAATTTAGTGGGTTGCCAGCAGACTGTCTTAAAAATGAAATCACATAATATTCTAAATTATAATCACATAAATATTCTAAATGCAATAGTAAGGGCAGCTCTCATTTTGTAAAATGTTTGTTTAAATGACACTGGCTGTCATGGGACAAAAAAGGTTAAGAAACAGTGGTTCGGAGGGCTGTGGCCACACGTGATCATAAAGCATATGCACAGCAAGTCAGACCCAAATTCTGCAAAATATGGAGAGAATACAGCGGGTAAGTGGGCATAAGGCAGATAGTGCCAAGAGGCTCTTTCCTTCAAGGAAACTAAGTTGTCTGCAATTGATTAAACATATTGAATTTATAAAACTGCAATGCAATAAGTGTATAATGATACTAAAAAAAAGAACAATTATGAAAAACAAAACTCATTAGACATTATTGGAAGTTGCTATGGCATCAATTCTGAAAAGAGAAAAAAATTAATCACGTATCCCGTCCTTTCCATGTAAACTGTATCTCAGGGTAGGTGAGTGCATGAGGAACAGTTCTACTAGTCCGAAGAAATGCAGCTAATAAATGCAGAAGGAATGCAAGGATTAGAAATCCTAATGAAATAAATAATTCAAGCAGTGGTCATGAGTTCATGGGGATAACCTGAGCCCAGAAATTAATCTTAGCATCACTAGAGGTGAGAGAATCTAAGATTACATCCCCATGATGAGGTTCAATGTAAAGGACACAGCACTATCTATGACAAATTCTTGACAAAAAGAAATATTGAACTTGAATCAACTTAGCCTGTAGATATAACCTCCAGTCTACAGAAATGACTGGAGATTCAAAATAGAAGCTCTAGAAAATGACATCACAGAAAGCAACCAGTCAAGCCTGAATGGATGTTTTTAAAAGGACTGTTTTATATTAAAAGAGACACTTAGAAATATAATAAAGTCCCCCAAAAGGGCCTTATTTGGATCCTAACTCAATCAAGCCAACTGCAGTTGTCAACAACATTAGACATATCTCTGATTGTCCATTAGATAATATTAACAAATTAGATAATATTAAATCTTATTAAGGAATTACATATTAAGAAATGCTGTTGGATGTTATAATGCTCTAAGCTTACAAGGCATGATGCTTATAAAGATGTTATTTTCTTTGATGTATTCTCAAATTTTTAGTAATGAAATCAAATAATGTCTCAGATTTCCTTAAAATAGGACAGCGACAAGGGAGAGACAGATAAAACAAGCATGGAAAACATGAGTGGTAGGCATGGCTCAGTGATTGACTGGTGGGGTTCATTGTTCTCTTTAGTTTTGTGTATATTTAGAAATTCTTATATAAATGTTTTTGTAGTGTGCGCCCCCTTAAGTGGCTTGATTGATAGAGCTTTAACCCATTGGACTCTCATGTTTTAATGCTTTATTTTACATGCCTTTTAGACAACATGAGAGAGCCCAGTAAATATTCTAGTCGCCCAGGCGATTCTTCTATCCATCAATGAGGAGCCGCCGTGCAACCCTCTTCCTCAGAGACCTGCCAATGAGCAGCTCCAGTGCGTACCCTCCTCCTTCACCACCACTTGGCCCACCCCCCCACGGCCGAAGAGCCCCCAGCTCCCAACCTGATTGGAAGGTGATCTCACTGAACATCATCCAGGTGTCAGCAAAATGGTACTGGCACTTGATGGCGCTGGCCATGCGGTGGTGGAGGGGCACCGTGACAAAGCGAGCACTGGGGTTGACGTCGTCCAGGACAAGGGGGAAGGACACGGCGTTAGGTTCCCACTCGTTGGCTTCAGAGCGGAAGTAGCACTGCACCTCCTTAAAAATCTTCACTCCTTTAGCAAACATGTTGTTGCAGTGGACCTGGCAGGGAAAGGGGTGTTTGAGTGACAGGCTGACACCAATGAGTGGCAGAGGGACAGGGACAACCTAACCCAGCAAAATCCTAGCCCCGGCGGTTTCTCCGAGCACCACCCTCGGGTGGATAGTTGGTGCTCTGCTGTCTTTTGGACCTGTCCCTCCAGGAACTTCACAGTGGCGTGATGCATTGGTCTGATCCTCCAAAACAGGGGTGTTTTCCCCAGTCACCTCTCTGCACCTGTGTGCCCCTGGCCACCTCATTTCCTGTTGCCTCATCTGCTAAATGAGGGCTGGACCAGCGTCCTCTTGGGTCCTTCCTTCCCCTTAACACTCCCAAGTCTCTAATCCTCTCCAGCCCATTTGCTTTCCACCCAGAATCAAGCTATTCTGACTGAGGTAAGGGGAGCCCGCCCTCCTCCTTCCTCCCAGGTACATGCTGAAGCCAGTCCACCCCTTCTAACAGGAAGTTGAGAAACCGGAAATAATACACAGTGTGAAAACAAATTCAGCTTTCTCTTTAGAAACCTTGCGTCAAGTGCTGCGTATTAGCAGTTTTCAGCCAGGGACACAAGACTGAAGTATCTATTGTAATTAAATTCAGTTTAGGTAAAGTCATTCTGATAAGGGCATGGAACCTTCCTCACAGATATTTTCTAAGATAAGAAGGTCTTTTGGAAAGTAGCTTGTATCTTCTTGCCTGCTGCCGCGGCTCTTTTGCCAGGCTATTTGTATGGCTTTTAAAAGGTCATAAAAACAAAGATCCCACAGCCGTTCCTCTGGAACACCGTCGTGTGTTTAACATCCCTCAACAACGGAACATGCATGTTTGTAACTAGGTCAGGTCCCTCGTGACCATTCAGGGACATTTCCTCCGGCTCAGTCATACATGGAAAGTGGGGCTTTGCTGGTCACTATCCCCTGAATTAAAAGAGTTCACAGGTCAGGGGCGCCTGGGTGGCTCAGTTGATTAAGCGTCCAGCTTCAGCTCAAGTCATGATCTCATGGCTTGTGAGTTCGAGCCCTGCATGGGGCTCTGTGCTGACAGCTCAGAGCCTGGAGCCTGCTTCAGATTCTGTGTCTCCCTCTCTCTCTGCCCGTCTTCTGTTCTCTCTCTCTCTCAAAAATAAATAAACATTATAAAGAATAAAAATTAAAATAAAAGACTTCATAGGGTTGGAAAAGCATCATTGCCATTCTGGGAATATATTTGCTATTTGCATTTTAATGTCTTGCTCAGGCCCTAAACTGTAACCCTTCAACTGTCTTTGATACCCTTCTCTGCTTTCTGGATGATAAACACAGGACTCCCGTTCAGAGTTTATTTTCAGCTGAAGAAGCAGCAGCAATGATGATAAAAATTTTATGATCAAAGAAATGAGCAGAGATGTTCTGAAAAAAAAAATAAAAACAGAATAAAATCACCTACTTGGACTTATTTCCTAATGAGCTAGTGCTCAGATAAGTTTGATCTGCCAGTGGCCAGTCAACAACAGAACAGTCTAGAACCCTATATGCCTAGTCCAATGATCCTGCCAATACCATGCCACACAGAAATGGAACAAGTCGCCCTAACTTTTCCATTTGGATTTTCCTGTAAAGGTTTTAATGATGAAAACATCTGTTAGTACCTTCCTTGGGATGGATTAGCCATTCCAGTTTATTGAGCACAAGTCAATGGAGCAAGACTAAGAAACAAAATACCAACTACAGCTTCAATAGATTTTTCAGATTTTTTTTTTAAATCTGCAAAATGTTAGAGGCGCCTGGGTGGCTCAGTCAGTGTAGCGTCCAGCTTCAGCTCAGGTCATGATCTCACGGTTGGTGGGTTTGAGCCCCATGTCAAGCTCTGTGCTGACAGGTCAGAGCCTGGAGCCTGCTTCAGACTCTGTGGTTCCTTCTCTCTCTGCCTCTCTCTCTCAAAAATAAATAAACATTGAAATCTGCAACCTGTTGTATAAGTAGCCTGTAGGGGAGGTAATGATATATCCTACAGATGTTTGGGGAATTCTCCTGGAATGCAAATAAATAGTATATAATTTCATTCCCCTATGGACTTACATATTTACTTAATAAATACAATACATTTTAAAAATAAATTAACATATGTCAATGGTATATTTTGACTATACTTCAGGAGTGGGGAGAAGGAGTATAATTTGCCTAGAAAGCAATAACTACTCTCTGGAAGATGTTAGTGACCTGAAAGTCATCTTTTACATTTTATTTGTCTCAGGAGAATTAAAATACGCTAGAGACCTGTTTGGCCTCAACAAGACTGACCCTGAGTTAGCTCCTTAGAAGTTTCTTCAACCTGCGTAGTGCAGAATATGCTTTTGAGTCATTTTGACGTGTGACGAATTAGTTAAAAAGGAGATTGGGGGGGGGGGGNCTTCATGGAGAGTTTAAAATACATATTAATTGTGAGACTACAAATTATCCCAATGGCATATTTTTGTGAATTGATATGCATATTCATAAGTGCATGTGGGTATATCATTATTCAGTGATATAAATAAATTTTCCCTTGAAGTATATTTTTGTTACTATNCAATACACAGGCAGATGCACACGTGTTCATGCTCTATTCTCATCTTAAATGTCTGTCCATTTAATTAATGGCTATTATTCCAGCTAGGAAATATTATCACATTTACATGTGAGAGTTATAGTAGTATAATAGAGAGTAATATAATTATAACATTATACTTATATAATAGTAATATAATATATTGTATTAGAATAGAATAGAGAGTATATAATAGGGTAATATAATAGTCATATAATGGATTTTCTTTTTGACTCCAAGTTGTGCCAAGAATAGCAAATTTTGATCTACTAAGAGCCTTTAATGATGACACAGAGGAGTGCCCGGATGGCTCAGTGGGTAGAGCATCCGACCTTGGCTCAGGTCATGATCTCATGGTCTGTGGGTTCAAGCCTCCCATTGGGCTCTGTGCTGACAGTTCAGAGCCTGGAGCCTACTTTTGATTCTGTGTCTCCCTCTCTCTCTCTGCCCCTCCCTTGCTCATGCTCTGTCTCTGTCTGTCTCTGTCTCTGTCTCTCTCAAAAATAAACATTTAAAAAAATAAAATAAAAAATAAAATAAAATGATGACACAGACTTCCTTCTTCGGGGCCCCATGTCATCCTACATGCCCCCTTTTGCAAATAAATAGCACCTTGTCCCACTGAACTGCAAGTCATCCCAAGGCAGGGACGAGTTCTTACTCATCCGTTTACCCCCAGAACTTAGTCTAGCGCTATGTATACTCCAAATACTGGAGCTAAATTTAGAGCAAAGATAGAGGAATGAATTTAGGACACATATATTTGAAGCAGAAGACTGGGTGTAAATGAAGGCAAAGTCACCAATTGGTTGGCCGTTAATATTCTGTCCCCAACTATTAACAGGCGAAATAACAGATAGATAGGAGCCATGTATGAGGTCAAATTTACTTGCCCTCTCTCTTTCCTGGGCCTCAAATTGGAATTCCTCTAAGGCCCCTTCACAGACCAGTAAGAGTATATGTGACCCATGAAAATTTCAGGGGTCTCTGTTACATTCAACAAAAGGACTTTCTACTGCTAAGCCCCAGTTTTCCTCAAGCTTAGAGTTCAGGTCGGAGGAGCTTGAAATCTAGTAAGGCGACCAGACAGATGTGTTGTTGCCATAGATAAAGAAACAAATAACTCTGGAGACAGAAGAGAATGGAGGCTTCTATCATGATTTCTCCTGAGAAATTATGCATGGGTAGAAGAAACAGGGTAGGGGTGGGAAATGATTCCAAAGCCAAAATACAAAATTCTCAATTCTTCCAGTGAGAATCAGAGCTGCAATGAGCCAGCTTTACTGATAAAAGGATGTCTTGTCCCTGGGGAGCGCTGGGCAGAGCCATAAAATGATTGCCATGGACTCTAGTTACTTTTGTTTTTGTGGGTCCCTCCCTCCAGAAAAAAAATTAAAATTGTATTTTTAAACCATGTTGTTCAACAGACGAAAATAATAATTTTTGACCCTAAAAGATCCTTTTTATCCGATGTTAAAAGAAGTTAAAACATTTCCATAGGCCTTAAAAGTATGGTGGGCTCCTCTCCACAATAGCTAAAACATGGAAAGAGCCTAAGTGTCCATCAACAGATGAATGGATCAAGAAGATGTGGTTTATCTATACCATGGAATACTACATGGCAATGAGAAACAATGAAATCTGGCCATGTGTAGCAACATGGATGGACCTTGAGGGTGTTATGCTGAGNGATGCCGGAACAACGACAAAATACATTGAGAAACAGCGACCTAGACCAAGCCCCTTTTTCACAAGTGAAGCAAGAAGCGCACAGGGACTTGTGAAGCACAGGTAGCTAGTAGCAGAACACCTATCTGAATCCAGCTCTGCTGGCAACACCCAGCGTTCTTTCTAGCAAGCCTTTTCTCTTCACCATTATTTTGGCTTCCTTGGAAACCTTCCACCACACCTAACTCCACTGACCTTCATGGTGGTGAAATTCCGGATGCGGTCAAATTCAAACATGATCTCGATGTAACCACCGGGGGCACTCTCGTTCCTCCAGCCCACATAGTCATAGCCCGGCCACACGTGGTATTCATGGGTCTGAGTGAAATCGTCCAGGCCTGACACCCCATCTGTCAGCTGGCCCAACCCTTCGGTCATGCTGCTCAGGCCAGAGGAAGAGAAGGGAAAGGGAGAAAGGAACCTGGAGTTAATTACACATTTATGGAAGCGCTTTTACCCAGCTTCTTTACCCCGGGGTTTTGTAAGAGTTGATTATCTTGAAGCTTGAAGGATTATGAAAAAAAAAAATCCATTATATTTTATAGTATTGACTCATTTATCCTGCATCAATGGAGAACAAATAATTCATACCAATGAATTTTACGAAGTACTTAACGCTTACTCTTTTAGTAGGAAAGCTTTTAAAAATATTTTACCATTTTATAAGAAAAGCTTTCTATAATCTATTGTATCCTTACCTATCCTTGCATACTGAATACAGTCAGCTTTTATTCGACATTATCAAACGCATTTGATTAATGAATCCATTAACGAGTAAATGAGGGAATGGATGGATCAATGCATAGAATGAACACTACAGTAGATGGTAGCATTTGACCATCACTAAACAGTCTCAGAGCTTGTTGGAAATGTTTCTGTATGACAACTGTATGTTGTCATTTTTCAGTGAATCAATTCCAGAAAAGCTAGTCATGTCCGATTCCACCCCACATCCAGCAACCCAACTTGAGGGCAAACTAAAGGGGAAAAAAAAAGTAATCAATGCCAAATTCAAGTACTAATTTAGATGTAATTTTAATTAAAGTGGTAGAATGCTAGGCTCATGGAATAAAATGCATTATTTACGTGAGGGTCTCAGAAATTGGATTTAGTCTTGTTTTCTAGCTTGGCAGTCTTTCCACTTCCGATTGTAAGGCTTTGCTTGATTGGTATACGGGATGATTGGGTGTTTATGTCAGATTGACTATCTGAGGAACATAGAGATCTTCTTGCTTCTTTATGGAGAGACAGAGCAAGGAATTCCTGGAAGTTCTCTCTCCTCAAGCTCTGCCTTTCAAGCTCTAAACAATGAATCAGGAGTCTCCCAAATGAAGAAATTGGGATACTCACCCTCAAGCAATAATGCAAGTGCCCCTTGAGGTTAGACAAAAGTTATGAATTTACAAAAAAATAATAATAATGATTGGTGATTATGCCAGCCTTACAGATACACTTTTGTTTGTTCATTGAAAAATGTTTGGCAAATTATAAAATTTGACTGGCCTTATCCACAGTGACCAGAGCTTGGGTGTCCCTTCCAAGGATTTGCCATCTTTTTCTTCTCTCTACAGATCAGAAGGCTGGGAGAACATAAGTTTACTTGCAATAAATATATTTCCCATTGTCCCCAGAATAATAAATCCCCATGAAACTCTTATGAAAAGCAACACAAATTAAAAATTAATTTCTCATAGTCAAAATTAAATCGAATGGGGATAGGATAAGCAAAGAAACTTTCCCTGTTTACTTCATATCCTTTAGAATCATTAGGATTACTACAACGAGAACATACTACTTCTATAATTTTTTTAGTTAAAAAAAGGAACTTTTGCTACTAAAACTATCTATTCCTGAGACTCTGAATTAGGTGACTTATACCTCATCACTCAGACACACGTCAAAGGGATATATATCTCACTACCACAGTTATCAAGTGCAGGGAGTCTGTATCTAAATCTCTGTATTCTTGATCTTTCCTTCTGTTACCAGTTACCTGCCTTACTTATCTATTTGAACGTCTTGACAGTCCCTTAAACTTATATCCCAAACTAACCCCATCATCGCCCCTTTCTAAACGAAATCCTTCACCTAAGGTTTCCATTTCTGCCCAACGTCCTTCCCCAGCTTTAAAAATCTTCAGTGATGTGTTCTGTCAATGATTATGTTGACGAAGAGAAAATCAACTCCCCCTCCTCTTCCTCCTAGCCCTGACATTCAAGTTCCTCCAAAATCCGATGGAACCTGTCCTATAGTGCAGAATCATCCACTATTTTGCTACAGAAGTATGGCTGGGGGGTTCGCTAAACTGTTGGCCTTTACCAGGCACTCCCCTAAACTTCACAGGGTCGTCCTTCTGTCCCTATGCTATTGACTCTGCCTAAAACGCCATTTCAAGATTCTTTACCTGCGAAAGTTCCACCCATCCTTTGGTGCCTCCTTCAGATTTCATTTAATTCCATCATGTCTGCTGGTTTTCCAATCAGATAAAACCTTATATGTATTTAGCACTTTACCTTTACAGAATGCTTCTCGTACACATTTTTATCACTTTAGCAAACAGAAGTGACTTTTATTATGTGAAAACACCCGGTGTTTTCACTCCCGGTGCTGTGCTTTATCCTACCGTGGCTTTCCCCTACCGTGGCTTCCTCTTTCCCTTGATCCCCAGAGCACTCTTACGATCTCTTACTCCAATGCTTATATCACAGCAATTTATATCCTGATTTAGTCCCCATTCCTAACTGTGAGCTTCTTAAAGGTAAGATCAAGGGCTTCCTTGTGTTTGAATACCTACCAAGTCTGGCCAAATTCCTCGCAGGTAGTAACAGTGGATTAGCAAAGATTTATTAGACTAAACTGAATTCAATTGATCTCTGATTTCCTCTAGCCTCAAGCATATGCCAGTTTGGGGTGTGGCTGAGGGAAATGATGCCCAGTGTAGGCTACGGGGAAGAACGGTGACTAAGCACACGGAAAGGAAGAAGCTGGAAATTGAATACTGGATGAGTCAGGTCTTCCTTCAGGGGACGGCAGTTGGTGGGGCAAGAGTTTATTCTTCACACCTAAGACAGTGGAAGCGTTGTAATCCCTCATTCCCCTGCCTGAGACTAACCTCTCCCTCTCTTAACCACTAGAAACCTCCATCATCTAGACCGGATTTAACCTCTCTCCCAGGCTCAATCTTTGTAGACAAAGACCAAGTTAAGAGAGAGAAAGGTGGACTAGAAGAAAAACGGCAAGGCTCAGAGTGACATGAGTTAGATAGGAAAACCTCTCATCCAATCCTAAATTTCCACTGTGTACATGCTCCTCTGCCGTGGCCCTCCCTAGGTCCACCTCAGGACTACGCACTGGTCCCTCCTGCTGTCCCCAGTCGAGCTGCTGCTGCAGTCAAGCCTGCTTTCTTTCCTCTGCTCCCTGCTACCTGCCTCCCCTGCTCTAATTATCATCTCATCATGGAAACTCTCCTTGTCTGTTATAAGCCTTACAGGTGTCCTTTTCATAACTGCTAAACATTTATATTTATGGGGTTCATTCTTCCTGAACTTCTTGACCTGTCCAATTTATTATACTTATAACTTCAATCCTTCTGGCCCTTTGTCTCCATAAGTAGGCCATTATTAGTGTCCTGTTTTTTACTAGTTATTAGTGTCCATATGTCCTGTTGTAAAGGACAGGTCAAAAAATATTAAAAAATTAAAGGTCAAAAAAATATAGGGGCGCCTGGGTGGCTCAGTCGGCTAAGCATCCGACTTCGGCTCAGGTCATGATCTCATGGTTCCTGGGTTCAAGCCCCACATTGGATTCTGTGCTGCCTGCTCAGAGCCTGGAGCCTGTTTCAGATTCTGTGTCTCCCTCTCTCTCTCTCTGCCCCTCCCTTGTTCACACTCTGTCTCTCTCTGTCTCAAAAATAAATAAACATTAAAAAAAAATGTTTTTAAATGGCTACCATACCTGGAGCCATAACTACTATTTCAGCTCTTGTTTTGTGTAATTTATTGTTTCCTTTGTCTTCCCAAACTAGGCTCTAAGTTTCTTGCAGATAAGGACTCCATACTTTACTTCATCTAAGTTATTTCACAATGCCTCGTACGGGGCTTAAACAAACACTAGTTGGTTGACCAGTTGATTGGTTATCGATCCCAAACCATAATAAAATAGTACTTTCTTCTAGTGGCCCCTTTCCCATTCTGATGACCCTAGTTTCCCAGGACTTACCTGTACCCAACGGCTCCATCATAGACAGAATCATTCAGATAAATGACAGAGCCTCCGGGGAGTACAAATTGCTGTCCAGCTGGAGCATTATAAGACACCAAGCCATCTGTCAAAGGAAACACACATGTGTTAGCGCCTTTGGGAAGGAAGTGTACCTACAGCTCAGACTGACTTTCCCAGGAGCTACGTGAGACTCCAAAGGTATGGTGTGTCCACACAGGACTCACGCTGGGTCCAAAGGGAGCACTGCTGAGGAGCACTCCTCAGGAGCAGTCAGTGAAGTGACTCGGGATGGATTATTCCAGGAGTGGAGTAAAGCCTTAGGGGGAGGAACAATGTCCTTTCTTGAGCCTAACCTACAGGGAACCACTTCACTCCAGAGATTATGAATCCCACACCTTTCTGACTCGATTGCCCTTATATTCTAGGAGCTGGGGATTATAGAAAGGTCCAGAAGCTCTGCCTCTAGAGACCTACCTAGCCAGACACAGCCATAAAGCTCCACCCGCATGCACACGTTCATGGAGTGGTCAGTGACTGGAATGAAGCGGACAAATCTGGCCACGATGGGCGGCTCCAAGTCCTTTAGGAAAATGTCATAGGGGTTACTATTCCCATCCAGCACCTGAGGAGAGACAAGAGAAAGAGTGGGGAGATGCTGGGAGGTTATGCTGACTCTTCTTCACCCCGTTCGTGGACCCTCTCATTTTCATAGAAGGAGCAGCTCTCCCAGCAACCTTGACATTCCTCCGCGTAGCCCCTCCCCACCCTCCCACATCCTCATCCTCAGTCACACATTGACAAGGGCATGCCAGGTCTACGGATGCACATACCTACAGGACAGCCTGTGTACTTCCTCTTCTAGCCTAAGTCAAAATATGGTCCTGGACATCTCAGGGTCTGGATGTCTCTTCTTCCTACCTGTTTCCCATGCCGGTTCCGCCAAGAGATCCAGCGAGTGCCATCCCGACTGTAATTGATCTTGTACATGGGGGCAAACTCAATGCCATGGCCCCCAGCATGGCGCCCTTGGGTCCCCACCAGAGTGATAAAGTGCAGGGTGTGCAAGTCAATCTGTAGGAACTCCTTCAGGTCATCAGGCTCCACTGGAATCTCAGGGCACCAGGCTCCATCCCCTTCTTCTGAGTCCAGCCTTTTGACACAAGGGGTGGGGAGACACAGAGGAACCATGGGACTAGAGTTGTTTCCCAATAGAGAGCAAGCAGCTGCCCTGTCCTGAGGGGAGAAAGTATATCCAACCCAAGACTCATCTAAAAAGTTGGGACTCCAGTCTAAAAAGACTCTTTGGGTCTCCCCTCAAGCCTGACAGTCCTCTGTCCCTGGGGCACTGTGAAGCCCAGATAGACAGACTGCGCTGGGGCTAGAGGCCTTTGTATCAGATGTAGTCTTTATTTCTCACCCCGATTTAAAGACTCAAGGGAAATTAAACTCTTTTTACCCTCTGCTCCCCCATGAGTCATTTTACCTCCCCCTTCCACTTTCAGGCCCAGCATAATCAGGGTGGCCACCCCTTGCTTGGATATCAAGTTATAGGAAGGAGGAGGGAGGGATCATAAGATTTCCAGTGTGGGTTATGTAATGCAGTGGAATTTTAACCAACAGGACGGGCATGGCAGCCCAGCGGAACACCGTGGGAACCCATGATGAGGGTGAGGGGTGGGAGTGTGTCAGGAGAGTAGAAAATGATCTGGTTTCATTTTATTACCTCCAAGCTGAGCTACCAGAGAGCAAAATTGTGAAATCAGTAGAAGGTTTCTTTTGGGAACCTCTTACCACTTTCCCTCTTCCCTGGAATGTTCCTTTCCTCACAGATGCCAACCTACTCATTGCTGTTCTCTTCCAACCCCACCAACCATCACTCTCATCTTTCACATACTAAGAAATTATAGAGGAGGTTTACTAAGGTCGCTTTTCCAGTGGGTGATTCCATTTTAACAGAAGTCAACACTACACACCATTAAAAAAAAAAAAAAGCAGATTCCGGGAGGATTAGACCCTAACCAGCAGAGTAGCTTTTGATAAGGGAGTTTATTGCTTTGGAGGACCCCTCCTACTAGGCCACTAGGAACCCACCATACTCTTCATGGATGAGGATGGCCCTTCAGTGAGGTCTCCTGGAGAGAAGGGAAGACTTTGCTGGAGGCCTCCGTGTCTGCTTAAAGCCTTGATGCTTTGCACTGTGAGTGATATTTCCCAGGCACCCACTGAGAAGAGGATCAGGTCTCCTAGCTTCCAGTGTCCTACCTCATCTGCACCTTCCCCAATCCGCCACTGTAGGGAGCTTCCTGCAGTTGCTCACACTGAGAAGGTGAAGTAGAGCAAACCCACTGCATATCAATGAAACCATCCTTTGTGGTTTCATTCCCATTCATCCCACAGCTCACGGCCCTGTGATTGGGAAAGGGTCTCTAGACCAGCGTGTTGCTGCTAAACCCTGAATTCTCTCCCTGAAAATACACAGGACAGGCCCACTTGATGTCCTTCCCCTATGCCTACCAGCTCCCACCCTTCTTCCCCAGCCCCTTGAGTCAGAAAATGTATGCAACCCAGGACTCAGGCTTTCCTGGGGTTATCCATCCTCACCTTCCGTACTTGGCAGCTGTGGATTCTGACCACTGACTGGAAGCTGTGATGTCCTCATCTGGAATGTGGCCTCCTGACATACCCAGAGGATAGCGGCAGATGGCTGGACCAAGAGAAGCCAAAGGAAAAAAGAGAGGAAATACTTTTCTTTTTATTTCCAAAGGTGCCCCACCCCCTTCTAGGAAGAACGCAATTGGTGACTGGACAGGGAAACAGAATGCTTAAATTTTCCTAAGGATTTCTATACCCCAGTTTGGTCACCTAGAGACTCTCTGCCTTTTCTCCCTGGCCCTGCCCCCAAACTTATTTGCATTCAATCCCTTAACCACTGACCTTCAGCCACACCTATCTTTGGGTCCCAAACTTGACAAGTAATATAACATAATGCAATGTGCTGATTTATTCTTTTATTTGGTAATAAGCCCGTAGCCCATCTCCATCACCTTCTCAGCAGATGTGTGCTACTAACCGGTTTCCCAAAGGTGCTGAGTGATGCTCACAGCCACCAGATACCACCTGATCCAAAGCATTCTTTTTTCTAGATAGCTGATTGCCCAAAACCACGGGGCAAAGCCAACTGTCCTATGAATGTACACAGCTTTGGCCCCCATCAGCACCATGTTTTGGCCTCTGACTATTAACAATAGCCTCTGGGGAGGGACTTCCACCTACAGCCAAGAGAGAGTAACAAGGACCAGATTTACTCTCCTGGGTGAAACCACCAAAGAATGGACGAAGTATACAAAACACTGAGTTTCAAACAATGAATATCAGACACCAAAGGCCAACATTCCCTGAGAGGGCACAAAGAAGATGAGTCTTAGAGTGGCACCAGCTTACTGCTGTGACAGACTCCAGGCTGTGGTTGAGAACTAGGCAGGGTTTGGAGGCTTCCCCAAATCAAGGAGACAAGAATAAGAGTCTGGAGAGGTCAGGGGGATCTAGGGTTGCCAGAGAAATACAGGATTCCTAGCTAAATTTAAATTTCAGATAAACAATGAAGAATTTTTCAGTGTAAATATGTACAGTGATAGTAGGCAGATAAAGAAGCAGAGAAATAGAACCTACAATGAGAAAAACAATCCATCAATTGAACTGATTCACAATATAGAAGAGGGTCGCCCCGGTGGCTCAGTCAGTTAAGAGTCTTCGGCTCAGGTCATGATGTCACAGTTTGTGAGTTCCAGCCCTGCATCGTCCTCTCTGCTGTCAGCCCAGAGCCCACTTCAGATCTACTGTCCCTCTCTTTTTCTGTCCTTCCCCCTTTCGTGCACTCTCTCTCTCTCTCTCAAAAGCAAATAAAAATATTAAAAACAAAAATTTTAAAAAGAATATTAAACCAATTATAACTATATTGTTATAAGGTCAGCCACTGTAAAAAACACTACGGAATTTCCTCAAAAACATTTAAAAAAGAATTATCATATGATCCAGTAATTCCACTACTGGGTATTTACTCAAAGAATACACTAATTTGAAGAGATATATGTATTCCTGTGTTAATTGCATTAATTATAATAGACAAGATATGGAAGCAATCCAAGTGTCCATCCATAGGACTTAATCCATAGGATTAAGGATATGTGGTATATGTTGGAATATAATGGAATATTACTTAGCCATAAAAAGAATGAAATCTTGCCATTTACAACAACATGGTTGGACCTAGGGGGTATAAGGCTAAGTGAAATAAGTCAGCAGAGAAAGGCAAATATCATATGATTTCACTCATAAAAAGAATGTAAGAAACAAAACAAAACAAATGAACAAATAAATCAAAACAAGAGACAAACAAAAAATCCAGTCTCTTAAATACAGAGAACTGGTGGTTGCCAGAGGGGAGGTGGGTGAGGAGGATGTGAGAAATAAACAAAGGGGATCAAGAGTACACTTATCTTGATGAACACTGAGAAATGTTGAATTGTTGAATCATTATGTTGTACACCTGAAACTAATATAACACTGTATGTTAATTATGCTTTAATTAAAAAAAATAATAAATATATACAAGGAGAGCTATATGAGATATGGAAGGATAGAAATAAAATTTCTAGAGATGAAACTTGACTGTATGAGAAAGTACATTGGATAAGATTAAAGGAATTATACATTATGATTATTCATTATACATTAAAGATTGGTGAACTTAAAGACAGAAATAGGAACAATCTAAAATAAAACAATGACAGAAATTAATCAAACCACTCAAATAATCAATCAAACAAAAAGAACATCAGTAAGTTGTGAAACAATTTCAAATATCCTAATATACATGTAAATGGATTCCTTAAAGATGAAAAGAGCGGAAGACAAAAAAAATATTTGAATAAAACATGGTGGAAATTTTTTTCAAATTTGATGAAATTATGAACCCAAGAGGCTCAGTGATTTGAACCATAAGAAACATGAGGAGAATTACACTACAGTACATCATAATCCAACTACTTAAAACAGATGGTAAGGAGAAAAGGTTTTAAGCAGCCAGAGAAAAAGGATACATTATGAACAGAAGACCAAAGATAAAAATGATAGCAAATGTCCCACTGGAAATGGTAATTACATAATAAATATATAAGATGATTTTTCATGTTATTTAAATCTCTTTAAATGGTAATTGACTATTTAAATAAAAACAGTAACAATATACTGTGGGATTTATAATATATACAAAAATAAAATGCATGAAAACAATAGCATGAGGGCTGAAAAGGGAAAAACAGAAGGTATCCTGTTGGAAGATTTTTTTAATGTTTATTTATTTTTGAGAGAGCACAAGCAGGAGAGGGGCAGAGAGAGAGAGGGAGACACAGAATCTGAAGCAGGCTCCAGGTTCCAAGCTTTTCAGAACAGTCTGACACAGGGCTTGAACTCATGAACCACAAGATCATGACCTGAGTCAAAGTCAGACAACCAGCTGAGCTACCCAGGTGTCCCTCTTGTTGGAAGATTTTTATACTCTGTGAAGTGATATACTATCACTTACGAGACAGACTTTATTTAATTAAAGACATACACAACAAACCCTAAAGCAAGTACTAAAATAGTATTTTCAAAACGATTTATAGCTAATAAGTCAACAAGAGATAAAATGGAATCATAAAAAGTTCAATTCACTGAAAGGAAAGCAGAAAATGACAGATAAGTTACAAGTAAAAGGATGGGAAAAGATATACCATAAAAACTTAATTAAAAAAAAAAAGCTGGAGTGGTTATATTAATACCAGATACAACAGATTTTAAGACAAAAAATAGAGATGGTATTTCACAATGATAAAGAACACATGACAGTCCTAAATGTTTATTCACATAACAGAGCTTCACAAAAAAAAAAAAAAAAAGGCTGCAGGGGAAAATGAACAAAACCACATGTAGTTAGAGATTTCAATACTTATATCTCAATAATTGGTAAAACAAGTGGACCAAAAAATCAGTAAGTATATTGCAGATGTGAACATTATGCACTAGTTTTACCTAGTTTGAAATTTACAGGATTCTACTAAAAAACATACAGTATTCATTCTTTTGAGGTGCACATGTAATATTTACCAAGATAGACTATATTCTGAGTCATAAAACAAGTCCCAATAAATCTGAAATATTCAAGTTGTACCAAGTATGTTCTCTGTCATAATGCAATGACTAGTTAGAAAAATACATAATAGAAAGATATCTGGAAAATCCCCAAATATTTTCAAACTAGCATAACACTTTTCTAAATATGCCATGGGTCAAAGAAAAAACCAAAAGGGAACTTAGAAAGTATTCTGTACTGCAAGATAATGAAAATGTAACATAACAAAATTTGTGGAGACTACTTGAGAAGTACGTATGAATTACCACAGGAAAACCCTACATTAGAAAAGAGGAAAGATCTCAAAATAATAACTTCAGTTTTCACCTTAAAAAACTAGAAAAAGTAGAGCAAATAAAATACAAAGCAATTATAAGAAAGGAAGTAATAGATATATTAGTGGAAATCCATGAAAGAGAAAACAGAAAAAAAAAACAGAGAAACTCTATAAAACCAAAAGCTGGCTCTTTGACAAGACTTAAAAAGAAAAGCAAAAGAATCTCTAGCCAGATTGATTGGGAGAGAAAAAAGAAAACACTACAAACATCAGGAGTGAAGGAAGTTTCCTTGTTATAGAAATTAGAGATATTAAATGTATGATAAGAGAATATTATAAACAATGTTATGCCAATAATTTCAACAACTTAGATAAAATAATAAAAATTTTGGAAGATACACAGCACTAAAGCTCATTTATAAAGAGGGATAACCTGAGTATCATTTATGTTCTAAAAAATTTAAATATACAGTCAACAACCTTCCTACAAAGAAAACCCCAGGACAAGATGGCTTTACTGTTGAATTCTACCAAATATTTCAGAAAGAAAAAATACCAAGCACTCACAAACTCTTCTAGAAAATTAAAGAGGAGAGGATACAAGAGGATATTTCCTGATTCATTTTATGACATCAGTATTATTCTAATATAAAAACCAAATAGGAACCTCATAAGAAAACTATCAGCCAATAACCCTTATGAATATAGATACAAAAACTCTAAACAAAATTTTAGTAAACTGAATACAAACATATATAAAAAGAATAATACATCATGATCAAGTAGGATTTATTCTAGGAATGCAAGGTTGGTTTGACATTCAGAAATCATTCAATGTAATTCACCACAGATTTAGGAAGTGAAACTATATCATCACTTGCAAAGACACAGAAAAAACATTTGCTAAAATCAAACATCATTTCCTGATAAAAGTTCTCAGCAAACTAGAAATAGGAAGGAATTTTCTCAATATAAACAATTGTAACAGAATATTATGAAAACCTAAATGCCAACAAGTTGGACAACTTAGAAGAAATGGATAAATTCCTAGAAACATAAGCTACCAAAACTGAATCAGGAAGAAATAGTAACTTTGAACGGATCAATTACCAGCACTGAAATGGAATCAATTCATAACACTCCCAAAAAACACAAGTCCAGGACCAGACAGCTTCCCTGGCAAATTCTACCAAACATTTAAAAAAGAGTTAATACCTATTCTTCTCAAACTATTCCAAAAAATACAAGAGGAAGGAATCATCCTGATACCAAAACCAGATAAAGCCACCACAAAACGAAAGAACTATAGGCCAATATCTCTCATGAATATGGATGCAAAAATCCTCAATAAAATATTAGCAAACTGAATCCAACAATATATTTAAAAAATCATACACCACAATCAAATGGAATTTATTCCCAGAATGCAAGGGTAGTTTAACATTCGCAAAACAATCAACATGATATGTCACATCAACAAGAGAAAGGACAAAAACCATAGGATCATTTCAATAGATGCAGAAAAAGCATATGACACAGTGCAACATGCCTGATGTCATCTGATACTTCCAGAAACAGTATGATGAAGGAAAAGCCATATACAGCCACTTTGGCAAGAATCATGGCCATATATCCCACTGAAACACTTCAATATTCTTGTCCACTGCATTTTCCAAGTCAAATTTGAATCAAGAGAGGAACATGGGATCTAGTATCATTTTGCCTATTCCTGTCAAATGTATAATTTCTGCATCTGAGGTGACAGGGTCTACAAGTAATCATTATGTTTGAATCTCGAGTGTGATTTTGGGCTGTTCAGGAATGAAGCATTAAGTTCTCTAATTCTAAACCCTCTGGAATGTGAAATTGAAGGGAGGAGTAAGGATGAGGAAATACTAATACAGAATTCCAATGGGGCCCAAATTACCAATGAATGAGGTCAATGAGCATTTCAGAAATCATTCACAGGGTGTGCCCTCTCGTGTGCTCCACCCCTTTATGCAATGGAGGCCATGCCCTGACTCAGGCCTCCTCTGGCCCCCTCCTGGAGGCCTGTCCTACATGTTGTTGGGTGTGCTAAATGTTTTAGTGATGCTGCTTAGTGTCCCTCAGTCCCAGCGACTTAATGGGCACGGAGAAGCTTCTGGACACCTTTATCTCACAGGCTACATGCCCCATTCCGGTTTATCAGAACACTTGCATTGGCATTTGGGACACATGCCAGCTACTAATAAAGTAGAACTTTGTTTTCCCGTTGTTACTGTTCTCTGTGTGTATATTTCCCTCGAGGATTTTCTGGGGAGGGGACGTGGCTGGCCGAGTCAGGCAATCCTTGCTCCCTTGGCTATCATTCTTGTCATGGTGCCCCCAACTGCTACCTTGACTCCTAAAATACAGTTAATTGTTCACAGTTTTCTAAGTGCTGCCCCATTGTTTACATCTTGTTTACCCTTACAGTAATCCTATGGAATAGACAGCGCTCGTATTATTATTCTCAAATTACACATGAGAAAATCAATTAAAGTCCTATTGCTATCAAGTGGTCCTAATCCAAAGTTAGTCCAATGTATCAGATTGCCGCTCTCTGCTTTAACCAAAGAGATGGTATGAGGTAAGCTGTTTCTCCCAACATGCCAGGCTGCAGGCAGAAGCATTGCAGATTAGTAAGAGAGCCGGCCTCTGGCACCTTCTTTCCCTTTGGCAACTGAAGCTTTATTCATGGATCCAGTCCATTTTCCACCCCCAGCATGATAATCAACTTGTAGGCTTTTTGCTCGCCAAATCCATAGGGTTTTTAAGCTCCTATTTTTATTAATTCGTTCATTCAATGATTTTTTTTCCAGCACTATGGGAATATAGCCATAAACAGAACGAAGTACCTTTCGTCAGAGTTTATATTCTAGTATGGGGAAAAAAACAAGAGGCAAATAAATATAAAAGATGAGAGAAGGTGGTAAATGTTGTGAAGAAAATAACATAGGGAAAGGAAATAGGTGCTCTTTCCTGTAAAGAGACAAAGAAGGTCTCTCTGATAAGGCGACTCTGATCAGAGATCTGAGTGAAGGGAGACAGTGAGCCAGGTGACTCTTGGAGGGCAGAATGTTTCATGGGAAGGGAACAGAAGTCAAGAAAAGAGACTTCTTGGTGGTTCCAAATACAGCAGGGAGGTTGCACACCTGAAGTAGAAAGACTAACTTAGGTTAGATCTAGCGTTGTCTCTGCAATGCAATGAACTTGGTCGCAACTAAAGCAAGCATTTTTTAAAGAAAGAATAGTACCAATTTTGGTAAATTTCTCCTTACTCTGATGTCTGATATTTTTAATTATCTGTTTTATAGCCTTTGGTACATATTTATTTCTCATATGTTATGTGTGAGTCTCATCTCTCCTGTAGATGGCAAACTTTGGGGGGTAAAAAGGGGGTAGGCGGGGGGATTATATATTAATTCAATTTTATTTCTTGGTGCAAATCTGGGGAGACAATACGTGTCCAAAACTATTGATTGAAAAATGAGGTAGAGATGGATTAGGAGTTAGAATAAAGTTGGGTAAATAAGTCACCCTGCAAACCTCACCCCTAGTCTGTTCCATTTCAACCAACTCCACTCTTCCAATTACTTGAGCCAAAAATCTTGAGGCCACCCTTGACTCCTTTCATATTCCATAACCAGCCCATCAGCTGATGAGGAAATCCCACTAGCCACCCTAAAGAATCCCCACCTCCTTCCACACATACGCAGCTACCGTTCTAGGTCAATCTACCGTCTCCTATCACCAGGAATAAAACAATAATGTCCTAATCCAGACTTTCTTTTGTCTACTTTGCCCCATGATCTATGCAAATGTAAGTCAGGCTACATAATGCTTCTGCCCATTGCCCCCCGGGAAGTTCCACCTCACTCATAATAACATCCAAAACGCATGCATGGTCTTCGCATCCTCCTTGCTGCTCCTCAAGCACACGAAGTATGCTTCTTCTTCAGGCATTTAAGTATTTAATAGTGGCAGTAATCTGCGCTGGGTTGAGGAAAGAGAAGAAGAGTGTATTTCCCTTTATTTTTCATGCATTAACATATCTGAAATCTGAACGCATCTAACAAGCAAATGGTGAGTCATAGCTTAACTGACTGGGGGTGTTTTCTTAGCGTTACACAAAGTGATGGTACAGGAGGGTCAACAGTGTCCTCACTTTGATGATATACTGTAATAATGTCATCATCCACTGATACACTGCATTTATCAAGTGTCAGACAACGTGGTATTTTGTCACTCATTACTTCCTTTTTCTCAGGAATCCCGCATCGATAGGTAAGATGTTAAATAACTGCCTAAGGCCATTTGTGGAGTAAATACTAACTCACTTTAGATTCTGACTCTAAAGACTGCTGTCTCTCAACTATACAACCTGTGGGGGGGAAAAAAGATTTCAAATCCACTCTGGAATCTGAGCAAAGTTCACATCCTTTCTGGGTCTCAGTTTTCTAAGGCATTAAATGGTTTCTGGATTCGATGTTTTCTAAGGCAGTGATTCCCACAAGCCAGTCCATAGACCATCTGCTTTAGAATTGCTTGGAAAGGTTGTAGAAGGCATGTTTGTGAGCCCCATCGTAGAGATTTTTCTTCTGTAGGTCTGCAACTATGCCCAGGAACCTGCATAGATATATTTTTTTAATTCCCCAGGTGATTTTGCCGTGCAGCCACACTTGGGAACCATGTCTCCAGGTCCCGTCCAGCCTGGACATGTGATCAGTCTCTGAGGCCATTCCCAAGTCCAAGTCCAGGGACATCCACATTCACAGTCCCACTGGGCTTGCATTCCTGGCTATCATGAATCTCTAGTCACTGGGCCATGAGTGTAAGGAGAACTTCCGTTTCTCGGAACCTCTAAAGTTAACCAGAAATGGGGAAAGAGGGCCGTATAGGGTGAGTCATGATATTGTTGCAAATAACTTCCCCACCAAGGCTTATCCTGGGAACCACAACCAGGAAGTTTTATCACAGCTGCCCTCGCTGCGGCTGCATGAATGAAGCATGTCGGTATTTCTTGGGCTCAGGAACCCTATCTATTTTGTGTTCTGATTATGCCTATGTAGGTACTTTCCATATTTAACAAGGACAGGGAGAGAAAAAGTGAGTGAGAGAGAGAGAGAGAGAGATCCCTCCTAGGGTACTCTATTGGGTGTCAAAGGAGAGCCAATTTCCCTGCTGAGGCTCTTTGCTTCCCTTAATTACTGTGCTAGGGCTTTGATCCTCAAAGTGGGTTTCCAGGACCAGCAGCCCCACCCCCCACCTGTGAACTTGTTAAAAATGCAAATTCTCCGATATGTCATTTGCAAATATCTTGCCTCATTCCATCAGTTGGGTGTGTGTGTGTGAAATGGATGATGGGCATTAAAGAGGGCACTTTTGGGGATGAGCACTGGGTGTCCTATGTAAGTGATGAATCACTGGGTTCTACTCCTGAAGCCAAGACTACACTGTCTGTTGACCAACTTGAATTTTTAAAAAAAGTGGGGAGGCACCTGGGTGGCTCAGTCGGTTAAGCATCTGATTTGGGCTCAGGTCACGATCTTGCATTTTGTGGGTTCGAGCCCCGCGTCGGACTCTGTGCTGACAGCTCGGAGCCTGGAGCTGCTTCAGAGTCTGTGTCTCCCTCTCTCTCTGCCCCTCCCCCACTCGTGTTCTGTCCCCGTCTCAAAACTAAATAAACATTAAAATTTTTTTAAATAATAAAATAAATTTAAAAAAGAAAGAAAAGACATGCAAATTCTCAGTCCCCACCCCAGACCTACTGAATCACCCTGAAGGTGGAGCCGAGCCAACCAGGTTTTCACCATCCCTCCAGGTGACTGCTGCTCAGGTTTGACAACCGGAAGAACGGGGCGGTGAGGGGGGGCGGGGGATGAAATGAGGCTCCGCTGTCCACATAAAAAAAGAAAATTCTAAATGTGTCAGTGCACCCCCCCTCCTTATCCCCTCCAGTCCTTCCCTCGCCCGGAAGGGGGAAGCCAACCACGTGTGGACAGCAGTGGCGACACCACGAGAACTGGAAAGCCTCCCTGAGCTGTGGCACCTGGAGCAGCACAGGACTCTGGGAGGGGAAGGCTTCCGCAGTGACAGGTGACATGTTTATTCCTGCTGTAGGAGGCCGGGGAGCACAGGGACAGGACCCACGGGCAGGAAGGGCTGCACTGGGCTGTGAAGAGTGACTGGTTATTCTGTGCTGTGGAGTTGGGGGAGGTCAAGGTCAAAGGGAGGCCTCCTGGAGGACTTTCATGTGCNGGTTTTACCTGCCATTCCCTTCTTGCCTTTGTTCCCCACGCGCTGCTGAGGGGAGGGGATGTTGGGGCTCCAGGAACCTGAGTCTACAGGTTTCTGGAGATTAGGCTCTTGATAAGATTGCCTTTTTCTTGTAATTTACTAAGACATTTGTAAACTGATGGAGACTTGCATCCTGCATGACTGTGATCACTATCAGTTAACCCTTTGTTTCCTTTCCTTTGTTCTTGGGTAGCCAGGAGTGCCTGAGGAATGTCGCACAATCCCACGTGGGAGTGGGGGGCTCAGGGGTGGGGGCTCACTAGTGCCTGGCCCTCAGCTTGTCTTCTGCTCCCTCATCACTACATCCTGCGAAGAGTCCAGCTATTTCCCTCCTTCTCCACTCCTCCCATGCAGGGCCCAGCCTTCAGCTCTTCCTCCCGGTTCCTCGACCAATCCTTCTCCACACGGCAGCCCAGGAGAGCTTCCTTGAATCTTATTCTGACATGAACCTTCTAACAGCTTTCCAGTCTTCCTGGGATGGTGTGGCCCATGAGGTCTGTGGGATGGGGCCCAGCTACCTCTCCGGCCTCACCTTCTTGGGCTCTCCACACCTCTCTGCCGGATCTCATCTTGACTTCATAAACGCACAAAGTACCTTAAGCCTCAAGGTCTCTCTGTATGTCACGTTTCTTGTACCTGGAATGTTCTTCCCCTCCCCTCCCTTACCTGCTGACTTCTGCTCATCCTTCAGCTGTTAGGGAATTCCTCTGAGCCCTTGGGGGAATTAGGAGACTCTGTTACCTGCTCTTGCAAAGAGCTGGTTTCCTTCAGGGGCGCCTGGGTAGCTTAGTCGGTTAAGCGTCCGACTTTCGCTTAGGTCATGATCTCGCGGTTCATGGGTTCGAGCCTCGTGTCGGGCTCTGTGCTGACTGCCAGCTCAGAGCCTGGAGCCTATTTCAGAGTCTGTGTCTCCCTCTCTCTCTCCTGGAAATAAATTTAAAAAAAAAAATTAAAAAAAAAAAGAGCTGGTTGCCTTCTTAGAGCTTTTCACACTTGTAATACAAATAATTGTCTGTTTCAATACAAATACTTGTTTCGTTTTGGTCTCTCCACTAACTATTAAGTGTCTTATGGGTAGGGATCCTGTCTATCTCGCTCTCTGTCGTTTCCCTAATTTGTAGTAGGGTGTCCGGTATTAAGTGAGTGTTCAATAAGTGTTGAAGAAGTGGTAAAAGGGGAGTTCTCTGTTGTTCCTAATTAGGAGGCTTCAAAACAGAGATCTGAGAAATAAGGCAAGGGAAGCCCTGACTAATGATGTTTAACCAGGCAGCAGACATATAAGACTTCTTGGTAATTCTGAGTCATTACATGTCTATCACAACCCCTCTTTTTGTCTATGTATTTAAACAAATGTATCTATTTAACATTCATATTAATTTATTTAATGCTCATGAATTTATCTAAGAAATCAGTTCTGGCTATGAAGATACAGTGGTGATCAGGACAGATAAAGTGACATGGATCCTACATTCTTCGAGAGGAGGGAGACAAAAGGCACCAGATTTTCAATCACCAAACAGGCGATCAAACTGTCTATTTGACAATAGCTATTATTAGTCATGACTATTTCAGATGGTATGACAGAACTGTGGAAAACTCTAAAATATGATAGGGGGATAAAAGAGATGGGTGGGGGGCTTCTTTTAGGAAACAAGCTTCAGCGGAGATTTTCTAGGTCACTCATGCTCGTTTACCTCCATATTGAACCTGTAAGCAATTCTGAGAACAGTAATCACGTCAGATTCTCCCTTCTCCCCCTGAGCAGCTGCCAACACACGGTGCCCCTTAGACGCTCAATACACATTTGGTAAATAAATAAGGAAGCAAGTGGGTGGATGGATGAGCCCAAGGCTGGGTGAATGGAGAGTTCCCTATGTGTTGAACTCTTGAGGGCAGGTGCTGTCGTTGATTCATTTCTCCAGAACGGATTCATTTCTCAATCATCACCAAAGAACACCGAGGAGCAGAGATGTTTGCTCTTTCAAGGGCTTTGTGGGCATTTGCAGGAGAGGAAGAGAAGCTTTAGCATGAATATTAGTCAATGGACACCAGCTAAAGGTCCAAAAAGCTGCGCTGAGGAGGGACCACCACGCTTTGGTGAGGAGAGGCACGAAAGAAGGGAAAAGAGCTGGGAGCCTCACTCTGCCTTGATGAAGGCCCCCAGCTCATCGCCAGAGCAAGGCTCTGAGCCGCAAATATTACAACCCTTCTTCGGACAATGGGAGTGGGTCTTGAAGTCTAGATGTTGGAATCCAAGATAATAAGGATGAGGACAGGGAATTCAGAGATAAGGGCCAGAAAAGCAGCCAGTAGGCCAAGTTTCTTGGTGAATCAGTATTCCCAGGGGTCTGGGAGAAAGGGCATAGGAAAAAAGACAAGCTGATCTTGGATGGCCTTTCTCCTACTAGTGGGTCTTTGGAACCAGGATAAGCCTCGGCCCATGGCAACCAACGTGGCACTTTTCAGCTGTACCAGTGTGGTTTTCCTATTGAATATGCCTATTTTTGGTAAACTCCCGTGGAAGGGACCATTGCCAATAGCAAAGAGTCAGAGTGCCAATTCCTAAAGGTCAGGCCCCTGTGCTTTTCCCCAAGCCCACTTCATTTTTATTTTTTTTTAAATCAGATCCCATCCATTGTCTCTGAACTCCACATTATGAAAGATAAGGGGGCATACGCAAAGGCAGAGAACAGCAAGGGAAGCAAGAGACCCAGCAGCGAAGAAGGGTGTCCTGGTTTTGCCTGCTGAGTTGTTCTTGGTCGTTCTTGACACTTCCGCCACCCGCCAATCTCCTGGACAGAGAAGCTGGTTCACTTTCCAGTTTCCCAGAGTGGAAAACTACTAGTGCCGGCTGCCGCAGGCCGGGAGGAGCTCAATCCATCCTGAGCGCCGGTAGGGACTGGCAGGCAGGCCGAGGAGAAGCAGCTGCCACCAGGCCCCAGCTTCCCAAGAATTATTTTCATATTCTGCTGCCAAGGTTGAGAGCCTGAAAGGGCGGCTTGTTCCGGGATGTTTACCATCTCCCTGCTAGCTCCAGACCACAGGCTTACCCATCAATGAGTGTCCTATATGCGAGTTCCAGGAAAACACACACACGGCACACGTGAGTCCTGAGGCATGGAGAGCTGACACCTGGGCCTCTCTGGGTACAAGGAAGACCAGAATGACCGGGAGGGGGGTCACTGGGGTCAACCAGGGGACCCAAGACGGTCTCTGGTCTAAAAGAACATCTGTAATCAGAAACTTTAGAGTCAAGAAGGGGCTGCAGGACTCCTCCAATGGCTCCACATCAAATATTAGTTAGAACCTATGAGCCCCTGAAAGTTGAACTGACTTAGTCAAGGACGCACAGCTGACAAAGACTGAAATTCCTGCACTGGACTGTTCCTGATCCCCGGTTCCTCCTTCTTCAACCCCAAGCTACTCATAATCAAGTTCTTCCAATATCAGAAAGGACAAAGTGGTCCCATTAGAGAAGCTGTCGCTTGAGTCCAAGTCCCTCCCAAGCTCCACATTGGCTGCTACTCCAGACTGGTTCATTATTCAGGTAACTATCTACACAGCAGGTTGCTGCTAGGGGCAAGGAAGATTATTTGGGTTCCTCTAGGCACATAGGGAGATTCTGACAAGCCCCCTTTTGCCCAAGGTGAGATTCCCCTTATGATTAGCCATTTAGAGCTGCAGCCTTCCTGGAAGTCCAAAATACTTTCCAGAAACAATTATTGCGCAGAGCTCTGGAAGAGGGGTCCCCAGGCTGCACTGGATTCCAGGGCATCAAAGTGAGGATCAGCCAAGATACATTCTTCTTCCCGGCTACCAAAGTCAGTGAAAGTTTCACAGTAGAATAGTATGTCCTTCCCTCAACAGGAAGATGAGTTGAAGGGGTGCCTGGGCAGCTCAGTTGGTTGAACATCACCTTCAGCCCTGGTCATGATCTCGTGGCTGGTGAGGTCAAGCCCCGTGTCGGGCTTTGTGCTGACAGCTTGGATGGAGCCTGCTTCGGATTCTGTGTGTATGTGTGTGTGTGTCTCTTTCTCTCTCTAACCTCTCCCCCACTTGCACGCTCACTCTCTCTCTTTCAAAAATAAATAATAAACATTTTTTTAATTAAAAAAAATGACAGTGAGTTGAAGGGACAGCAGGTCAGGAATTGAGAAGAAAACTAGGGCCATGATTTGGAAGCTTAAAACTGGATTCTGCCACTTCCAAAATTGTAGAACTCCAAGACATGTTAGTAAACCTCTCTGAACCTGAATTTCCTCATCTTTAACAACATTGCCAAGAGGGCTCTTGTGGAGATTTAATATAATGAATACAAAGAACTTAGCATGCTTCCTGAAATATAATAGGGCTCCAGAAATGACATCCAGGAGGCAGAGAGAAAGGATTATTTGTTTTAAATGTTACATTCATTCTTTCTTAAGCAACTCGGGAGATTTTATGGCCTTGGGAAGGTTACTGCACTTTCAGCCTCTCAGCTTAATGGTAAGAATAGTATTTGTTTATAAGAATGCTATAAGGATGAGTTAATACTTATTGAGTACTTAGTCATGTTTGAAGCAGAGCAATGCTTAGAGCAGTAATAATGGATGTTATTTATTTTTTAACTATTTTTACTCTGACTCATTCTTAAACAAAGATTGGAACTGGTTTCCAAAATTGTATAAGGTAATTAATAAATGAATAAATGTATATACGTATGTATGCATGGATGTATGTTAAGGGGAAAGAGAATAGGGAAAATAAGATAAGCTAGAGAGCTAATAAAAGATATTACATTTGGATCTATACCTTTGCTGGTATAGGGTGTGGGTCTCACATTTGGCTCTGAGCTTCCCACTAGCCAATTCAAAAAGGCAAACATAATCGGTTAACATAAACAGGCAACAAGGTAAAAGTTAATGTTTATTTCTGTTTCCAGATGGGATGGAGTAGCTTACCCAGCACTCCCCCTGAGAATGTCTGAAAGACCTAGATAAAATTCATAAATCATCCACTGGAAAGCATCTGACTGCTGCTGAGGTTTAACAAAAAAGTTCAAAATGGGCAAAACATCCAAATAGAAGTTTTTTTTTTTCCAAACAGACCATGAGAATAGGGGACCAGACTTCAGAGAAGGGAGAATTCGAGAGGGGCCATAACTCCCACAGCCACTTTCAGCCATCCCTCAGTTTGGAGCAGGGGCCCGAGGCTGGCTCTGGGCTTTGCACGGCTAGAGGGTGTCACTACGGGGCAAAATCCCAGAGCTCTTGCAGGAGACCAGGGTCCCTCTAGCTGGTAGCATCTTTCTTGCTCTGTGCATTTGCGAAATGCATAGTTACCTCTCACGATTGAGCAAGTTTCTTGGTAAGAAACCTACTACAGAGTCCTAAATATTGGTCTAACCTCCTAAAAGCAAACAAATTAAAATTATAGCTTTCCAAAGGTGGACCTGCCCCCCTCCCCGCCCCTTCCCTCTCCCTGCATAGCCAGGGCTCCTCCAACGCTACGATGAATCATTTCTTGTTAGCCATCTTGTACACAGAAAATACACTTCATGGTTTGGCCTTATATCTTGAATAGAGGTTACAGCACCCAAAAGATTGAATCTGAATTCCTCCCTCTGATGCCAAAATAAGAGGTTTACCCACATATGTGGGTAAATTTAAGCACATTTCCCTCTATTGACAAGTGCTGAAATGCTCTGCTGATAGGCCAAAGCGGGGACACCTTAGGCATTTGGGAAAAGCACCCAGGCTGTCCTACCCATGAGCAGGGCTGTGGTCCCCAGACCCTCAGACACCAGAAGGCTGGATTTTCCCACCGGCAGCTGCAGCTCAGGAGGCTTCAGCCCGTCTTCCTCCTCCCGACCTGCTCACTCTGTACTCAGCATCCCGTCACTCAAGGGGTTGATATTCTTATGAACTCCTTCTCAGCTTCCTAACATCTTTGGGAGACCAAGAGTCAAATGGCATAATCTAGATGCTTTTTTTTTTTTTTGCAGAAAAATACAGAGAAGCCTGGTAGCCCCCTGACTCCCTGCCTTCCTGTCTTTGCCTTATTCCACAAGCACTTATTGATTGTCTATATAAGCCAGGAACTGTGATGGGCATTGGCCATGAATACACAAAAGATCGTTGCCACACGAAATAAGACAAAGACCAAAGTCATAAATGTCTGTGCTGCAGGGGAAAAAAAGTTGCATATTTCTTAACAACTCACCACCTCCTCCTTAAGCCCCCCAAAAACCTCACTGTTTTGAATGTCTTAACTTTTACTTTACTTTACTGTGTACGTGTCCAAACCACAAAAAATTCTGGGAGGCCTATCACGCCACATCCATGCTCCTCAGAGGCCTGCTGGCTAGGACCGAGAGCTAAGTCAACAATCACACTATTCTCCTCAGAAAAACACACTGCCGTGGATAAGCTCGCCCAGGCACAGGGCCCTGCGTCCCCGTGGAGTTAGCACGGCCAGAGTTCAGGGCTGTCAGAAGCCCCCGTTGCCCAGAGGGAACCTGAGTCTCTCTTGGAGACCACAAGGGACCATAATGGTCACTCATGAACTCTTTTTCTCTTTCCTCCCCCACCGTCTGCTAAATAGAAGCCATTGTTTTATGGTATTTGGTTTATTTTTATTTTTATTTTCTTCCAAAAGTAACAAATCACAACCATCAATATCCGCATATTGCTGTCCAAAGCCCTTTGACTTCCATTATCTCATTCGATCCCCCTGTTGTAGCCGTGTGGGGGGCAGAGAGCAGAGGTTATGTTCCCCGTTGTAAAAGTGGGCAACGTGAGACACAGAGCTTTACCTAAAGCCACAAAGCTGGATAGTGACACAGGTGGAACCAGGCTCTAGGTCTCTTGATGTCCATTGCCATCGGTCTCTTCACCAAACCACATTGGCATCACATGGTACGTCAGTGCTCACTCTCCATGCTATCTATAATGAGACCTCAGGGTCAAGAAGAACCACCGATTCAGGGAACAATCTGGAAAGAGGACCCGGGAAGGCTTACTGCCTGTCTATATCTTGGAACATCTTTGTCTCAGACTTGCTGAAATATGACAGCAAAAGGAGGCTGCACCCTGGTTACAGGATGTAAAGTCACTACACAAAAACAGTCTGTTGCATTTCTATACACTAATAATGAAGTATCAGAAGTAGACATAGAGAAAACAATCTCGTTTTTATAATTGCATAAAAATAATAAAATACCTAGGAATACATTTAACCACAGAGGCGAAAGACCTGCGTATCAAAAAGTACAAAGCATTAATAAAAGAAATCAAAGAAGATACAAATAAATAGAAATATATTCCGTGCTTATGGATGAAAGAATCAGTATTGTAAAAACGTCTGTATTATCTGAGGAAATGTACAGATTCAAAGCAATCTCGATCAAAATTCCAATGGTGTTTTTCGAATAATCCTAAACAAATAATAGAGATAGAACAAATAATCCTAAAATTGGTATGGAACCACAAAAAAATTCTGAATGGCCCAAGCAATCTTGAGAAAGAAGAACGAAGCTGAAGGCATCGTGTCCCCCAACTCCTAGATATATTACAAAGCGGTAGTAATTACAACAGTATGGTATTGTCATACAAAGTAGAGAACCTAGAAATAAATCTACACATACATGGTCAATTAATTTATGACAAAGGAGCCAAGAACATACAATGGGCAAAGGATTGTCTCTTCAATAATGGTGTTGGGAAAACAGGACAGCCACACACAAAAGAATGAAGCCTGACCATTATCTTATATCGTGCACAAAAATTAACTCAACATCAATTAAAGACACGAATGGAAGACTTGAAACCGTAGAACTCCTAGAAGAAAACACAGGCAGTAAGCGTCCTGACATGGGTCTTGGTAATGATTTTTTTAATATGACACCAGAAACAAAAGCAACTAACTAACTAACTAACTAACTAACTAGATAACTGGGAATTCATCATACTAAAAAGCTTGTGCACAGCAAAGGAAACCACTGACAAATAAAAAGGCAACCTCCTGAATGGGAGAAAATATTTGCCAATCATATTTTTGATAAGGGACTCGTATCCAAAATATATACAGAACTCATACATCTCAAGAGCACAAAACCAAATAGTCCAATTAAAAAACAGGCAGAAGGTATGAACAGACATTTTCCAAAGCAGACATACAGATGATCAGCAGGTGCATGGAAAAAAAAAGTTCAACATCACTCATCCTCAGGGCAAGGGACATCAAAACAACAATGAGATATCACCTCAAACCTGTTAAAATGGCTACTACCAAAAAGACAAGAGATAATAAGTGTTGGCGAGGATGTGGAAAAAAAAGAAATCCTTCCGCTCTCGGTGGGAATGTAAATTAGCACAGCCCCTAGGGGAAAACAGTGTGGAGTTTCCACAAAACATTAAAAATAGAACTATCATGTGATCCCGCAATTCCACTTTCGGATATTCATCTGAAGAAAATGAAAACACTAACTCAAAAAGATATATGCACACCCCCCCCCATGTTCATTGCAGCATTATTTATGCTAGCCAAGATATGGAAACAACCAAAGTGTCCATGAGTGGGTGGATGGATAAGGAAATTGTGGTATAGGTAAACAATGGAATATTAGTCATGAGAAAAAGGAAATCATGCCATTTGTGACAATATGAATAAAACTTGAGAGCATTATGCTAACTGAAATAAGTCAGACAGAGATCTCTCTTATATGTGGAATCTAAAATATATATATATATATATATATTNTTAAGTATCTGACTTTGGCTCAGGTCATGATCTCGAGGTTTGTGAGTTCGAGCCCCGTGTCGGGCTCTGTGCTGACATCTTGGAGCTTGGAGCCTGCTTCAGATTCTGTGTCTCCCTCTCTCTCTGCCCCTCCCTTGCTCTCTCTGTCTCTCAAAAATCAATAAAAACATTTAAAAAAAAATTTTAAAGCTCACAGATATAGAGAAAAGACTGGTGGTGACCTGAGGCAGGGGGTAGAGGGTGTAAGAAATGGGTAAAGGGGATTTAAATGTATTTAAAAATAAACTAAGGAATCTAACTGTTGGGGAGGGAGGTGGTTGCAGTGGAAAAGAACTTGCATCCTGGGAGGAAGGACGTGGCACACTATTTTGTTATCACTGGGTGAGGACAAAACCTTTGGTCGGGAAAGGATCTGCCACATACTTCGATCCCAAAGTTATGTGGCTCCTGTTTCGGGCACCACCCGAACCTCACTTTTGCCCTGGGGACCCCTCAGTGACAAGCATCTCCACACTCTTACTTTTCTGTTTGTGCCTCTGTGCCTTTCCTTAAGCTCGAATGCCCCCCTTTGCTCTGTCCACCTGGCCTGGCAAATTCCTTCATGTCTGACCCACATTCATACCTTCGGTATTTCAACCACTGAGACCCTGGAGAGCTGACCTGGCTGGGCCATGTGGGAGCACCCCGCGAGTCTGACAGCCCAGGAGCACAGAGGTCAAGAGCACGCTTGCCGGAGGTGGAGCACCTCTTACCTCCTCACACTCACTCTGCAACCTTGAGTGAGTTACCTAAGGTTTCTGGGCCTCAGTTTCTCCTCTGTCAAACTGGAATACTGATACTACCTACTTCATAAGATTATTGCAAAGATTAAATTTGCTGACCCCCACTTCAAATGGCACCAGGAATATATTAAAGTGCTGGTTGAATATTAGTTGGTACTCTCCTTTGAACTCTGCATGCTCTTTTTCTCTATTTGGCACAACAGAGGGTGTTTAAAGGGCAGACGAGCTTCTGTTGTCCCCAGAGAAAGATCCTTTTACTGGCAGGAAGGATACCAAAGGCCACCCTCAGGCTAGACTCGACAAACAAACATACAAGCAAGAAAAGGCCAAGCTGAGCAGCATCCGTATCGCTTGCTTAAGAGAAATGCAAGCAGGGAGGTCCCTTCTCTCTCTCTTCCTTCTCTCTCTCTCTCTCTCTCTCTCTCTCTCTCACACACACACACACACACACACACATATACACACATGCACACACAGCCACACACACACTGTGCTAGCATCCCAGGTCTGGTTTCAGGAATCCGAAGCCAGTGCCATATTCTCCTTAGACGAAGCCCCGCAAACCCTCTCACACATCTCTGGGGACATGAATGGTGAGAGCCCATGACTCTCCAGTTTGGAAATGTGTGTAAGTTACATGTCTCAGCTTTGGCGGCAGGCAAGGGGGTGAGGAGAAGGAGACGCCACTGTGCAGAACGGGGCATCTCTGGAGCCTCGACCTTCGCAAGGCTGAGTCAGTACTAAAGGGCGTCTAGTGTGACTCTTGCTTGCTGGGCGTGTTGATGAGACCAAGGCCCCCAGAGCGAGCTCTGCATGATCGTGCTAGTCTTCTTCTATTCCTTCGCCTCAGGGCACCCCTCTCACCCCCCCTAAATGGACACTGGCTGTCACAGAAAAGTAGCCATGAGACTGCCTGGCTATTACAAGATTATTGGAGAAAGGTCATTTCCTCACTGGCTCCCTGAGGGGCTGAGTGGTTTTGGTGGAATGAACTTGGAGCTGGGAGACGGGAGTCATGGCTCCTGTTTTACCATTCGCTAGATGTGTGCTCCTGGACAAACCTCTCACCCCCTTTGACATCACTTCCTTTATCTGTAAAATGGGGGAGAGGGACTTGGATATCGTTAAGGGCCATTGCAACTCAAACAGCCAAGGACGCTAGTTGCCTAGATCCAAAGAACTCCCTGGGCTGTAGGATCGATGCTGGAAATGACACCACCACAGTGATGAACCTAAAACACATTTGGAGTCTATAGGAGAAGAATTCGGAGAATGCCTCCTCTCAGAATTCCAACCCTCTAATGTCTTTGCCTCTTCTCTGGAAGTAGGAGCATTCTAGACACCAAAGGAGGACTCCCCCACCCCAGGGTTCTGAATTGCTAGTAAGCTCCCTGCTGTCTATGAAGGGGAAATGCGGAATGGAAACAGGAAGCCCCAGCATGGCCCTGCCCTGGCTCTGTCCTGTGCATCCTAAATGCCTGGGCTTCTCCCGCTTCCAAGTGAAAGCACTTGTCACGGGCCAAGGCAGAGGGCGGGACCAACCCCCCTCATGTTCCTCACATACAGCGGTTATCTGGGTGGTTGGGTGAGTCTTCAGGACCTCAGGTCCCTGAGCTCAGCGTCCAGGATAATCAGGTCACTTCTACTCATCCTCCTCCCTAGGAATCCCTAAGATTCTGGGCCCTACTGGCCACTGAAGGAGAAGCCCGGAGGCGTCTGGCCAAACCACTACTATAGCTCAGACTATTCTAATCCTTCTTTGTGGAGTCTCAAGACGTCTCTCCTGGAGGTCCTCTCGGGCTCTCCTGTAAGCCCAGTAGCTCAGCCCCAGGACCTACAAGAAGACGGAACAGCTGCCCCTTTGGGTCCTCACTCAGCGCCCTCCACCAGGCAGCCCCATGCGTACCTCCCTCTCCCTTCCAGCCATCGCATACACACTGTTTCTTCTTCCTGAAAGGCTTCTTCTTGGACCCACCTCCAGAGAAAAAAATGCCCAACAAAAAGCTTCTGGTATTATGGAACTCCTACAGATTAGGCTGGGGCAATCTGTATATTTATCAGCTATCTTCTTTGTGCTTAACCTCAAAAGCAAGGCTCTCCTGAAGTTCAGATTTTAGAACCCAAGCCTGAGAAGTGCCAGGGAGCTGGGGACAAGCTGGATTTTTTTTTTTTTTTTTTTACAAAGAACAGAAATGCAAGATCAGGGACCCTGCTTCTGAGCCCAAAGCCCATCTATATCTTCAGTATAGGCAGTAAAACTCCCACACCATAAAATCACAGTAAGGTTGTGACAGAAAGCCTCTCACAGATCATCTAATCCAACTTCACCTTACTACAGGTGAAAAGATTAAGGACATACAAAGAAAAATACAATGGAATGCTTAATGTCACACAATTAAAGACCAAGCCGGGATCATAACCAGATTTTCCCTCAGAATTACTTTCTAAGTGATTTAGATAGTCTTGTCTTTTCTTTTTTCTTTCCTTTTCTTTTTTTTCTTTTCTTTTCTTTTCTTCTCTTTTTTCGTTTTCTTTCTTCCTTCCTTCCTTCCTTCCTTCCTTCCTTCCTTCCTTCCTTCCTCCCTTCCTTCCTTATTTGAGAGAGAGCATGAGCAGGGAGAGGCAGAGGGAAAGGGAGAGAGAGAATCTTAAGCAGGCTCCACACCCAGCATGGAGCCCAATGTGGGCTCGATCCCACAACCCTGGGATCATGACCTGAGCCAAAGTTAAGAGTTGGACATTCAACCAATTAAGCCACTTGGGCTCCCCAATGAGTTAAATACTATTTTCTAAGCAAGCTTCAAATCATTCCACAGAATATTCCAACAATGTCCACACCATTTGTTGATTTGTAGAAATGCTTTTCACAAATTGTTGGTATGATCGTTTCATGGAGATGCCACTAGCTACATGATCCTCCTGAGCCATGAGTGTGACAGAGGAAACTGCCTGAAACTCTTCCAGTGACCTTCCCATTGCATCGACAGTCATCAGGTCCCTCCCTGTCCCTGGTACATGGTACAATGGGAACTTGGCTAGGCATGCCGTCCACACTTCAGAACTGTGTACATACTCCTGCATGTCAGTATTTCCCAGGTGGACCTGTAGAGTCTACACTGCAGCCCCCAATGACAATGCCACCTTGAACCTTGCCATTACTGGAGATGCCACTATTACCACCAGCCCCACTACCTGCTTGGCTGCAGTTGCCAAAGCTCTGGGGCCTTAGAGCAGTGAGCCAACAGCCTTCTTGCCTCATGTCGTGATCTGCTACCTAGATCACACTAGCACGGCTTGGGAGCCTCTGTGGGGTGACACCAGCATCCATGACGAAATCCCCAAAATGGGTTTAAACTAATGAGCTTGTTTTAGACTTTATATTAATTAAATTTAATGTTTAGCCCAGTTACTATTTGCCAGTCAAGACTGACAAATACTCTATTATATATCAAATACTCTATTAAAATATATGGCAGTATTTTAAGATCTGTTGATAACCCAGTTCTCCTGACTTACATCCAAGATGCCATCGATTTATACCATGGGACCAACTTGTGGGGAAAACCTAACTGGCCAAGAATTTTCATCTTTCCATAGATACCAGTAAGGACTTCTGAAAAGTCATCCATAAATCAACATGCGTTTATTATATATTTACCCCACATTCATTAGTGTGCATGGCCAAAGACTCCATGAACCCCAAGCTTTGTGCCTAGACCCCCTAACACTGATTACAATTTCTCACTGTTAGTCTCTAGCCTAACTTGGTAAAATAGAAGAAATGGTAGAGAGAAGGATTAGTTCTTCAGTATACCTCCAATATTCTATGTTCCTACAAAGATCTTTGCAAGTCAAGACATTTCTTTCTTTATCTCTGGAAGAAAAAGCCAACAGAAGGGGCACGTGGGTGGCTCAGTTGGTTAAGCCTCTGACGCTGGATTTCAGCTCAGGTCATGATCTCACAGTTCATAAGCCCGAGCCCAGCATTGGGCTCTGTGCTGACAGTGTGGAGCTTGCTTGGGAGTCTCTCTCTCTCCCTTTGGCTTTCTCTTTAGCTTTCTCTCTCTCTCTCAAAATAAATAAACAAACTTAAAAAAAGAGAGAGAGAAAGAGCCAACATAAATGGTTGGCACCAGGAAAACGGGAAAACGTTTTAACGATAATTGTTTTCTGTCTTCACACAGCTCATTTCCCGCCACAGGGCTACAACAATGTTCTTGAACACAGAAGCCTAGCTCTTTTGGTTTATTCATTACAATGTTCTTGAACACAGAAGTTTTGGTTTGTTTTATTCATCAAAATGTCCTCATGTCATCCCAGTCTCTGTGAACGTGCCTGGCACCAAAACATGCTACCATTCTGTGCACACACAGTGACTTTCCCTTGGAGATCAAATCAGGGAGATGGTCGTGAACTTGTTAAATGTAGTAGGAAGCAACCACACTTCACCTGGGTAGGAGGACTTCAGAGGAGAGAAATGAAGGAATGGTGTTCGAGTTCAGATCTGAGAGGTCCCAACTAAGCTTATTATAAGAAAGTAATACAGTACTGGGTTTATTAAACCAATAAATCTTTGATTTTAAGGTGTTTTGGTTATATTTCCTTTTCAGGTACAAAGAATATCCCACAGAGATAGAATTCTAGCTAGGAGAAGAGGGTGAGAATTTTCACAATGTACCCTCCTGCTATATAAAGAGGACAAAATAAAAATGTCCTCAAAAATCCAAATATAGCATGAAGCAACTGGAACTTTCATACATTACTGTGGGATTGACATATTGGTAAAAGTTTCTTTGGAAAACTCTTTGGTAGTATGTAGAAAAACACACAGTATGTAACATATAATTCAGTAACTCCACTTCCAGGCATATACCCCCCAAAAAGCTGAAGACACACTTCTACCAAAAGACCTTTACAAAAATGATTATAGCAGATTTGCTCATGATGGGCCCAAAATGGAAATGATCCAAATTCCCATCCACAGCAGACTGGATAAATAAAATATTCAAACAAAGCGCTATTGTACAACAATGAAAACAAACAGTTACCAACTGCATGCAAAGGTGTGGATGAATATCATCAACAAAATACTGAATGAAAGAAGCCAGACACAAAAGAGTATTTACACATCGTCTGCCAAACAGGCAAAATTAATCTATATTATTAGAAAGCAGGATAATGATTACCCTTGGGGTGAGGGTGAGAAGAAGTGACTGAAAAGTAGCATGAGGAGAGCTTCTGAAATCTGGCAAAGTTCTGTTTCTTAATCTGGATCCTGCTTAGATGGATGTATTCAGTTCGTAAAATTCATCAAATGGAGCACTTATACTATGTATAAGTATGTATGTACACTTTCCTATATTTATATTTGCGCCAACATGAAAAAAATGACTCCAATCCTTCACCCTTCCCTGTATTCAAGCCATCCCCATGTGATTTCTCTTACGCCATCCCACTCTGATGCTGGGCTTGGCCATGTGACTTGCTTTGGCCAATGAGATCTCTGCGAATGTGACTGAAGCATTGGCTTGGAAAGTGCTGCACATAACTGCTTCTGCTATTGCTCCTGTATAATTTCCATTAAAACATATCCATGCTAGTCTGCTAGAGGAGAGGACAGCTAAGTTGCCCAGTTGTCAGCGCCAAGGCCATCCAATGAATGAACCAATAACCAGCTGACTCCCAGATACGTGCGTGAACCCAGAGATCAGAAGAATAGTTCAAGCAAGCCCAGACTGGATCACCAACTTCACATAAGTTGTTGAGAGACATTACTCTGGTAATAGACAAGTGATAAAATTGTTTACTTCAATTTAAAGTTTAAAATATACATGCAATTTTCTCCCTATGTTCATAGTGGTGCTATCGACAATAGCCAAAGTAAGGAAAGAGACCAAATGTCCATCAATGGATGAATGGATAAAGATGTGATAGATATCTATATCTATATCTATGTCTATATCTACATCTATATCTACACACACACACACACACACACACACACACACACACACACAATGGAGTATTACTCAGCAATAAAAAAGAATGAAATCTTGCCATGTACAACTACGTGGATGGGACTAGAGGGTATCATGCTAAGCGAAATTAGTCAGTCAGAGAAAGACAAATATCATATGACATCACTCATATGAGGACTTTAAGATCCAAAACAGATGAACATAAGGGAAGGGAAGCAAAAATAATAGAAAAACAGGGACGGGGACAAAAACGTAAGAGACTCTTAAATATGGAGAACAAACAGAGGGTTGCTAGAGGGATGGTAGGAGGGAGCATGGGCAAAATGGGTAAGGGGCATTAAGGAACAGACTCCTGAAATCACTGTTGAACTATATGCTAACCAATTTGAATGTAAATTGAAAAATTAATTAACTTTAAAGAATTAAAAGCAATATATGCAATGTTTTAAAAAGTTGGGGAGAACTAAAAGATTTCTCTGGACACATCTGTTTTTGAGTATGGCCACACTTGGCAGGAAAGAGAGAGACTCCGAGATCCCATAAGACCAGGGTCCCCAAAGCACAACGTGACATCCAAGTAAAACACAGGCCTAAACTAGCCAAAAATAGCTGGAAACTCAACCTGCAGAAGTTCTCCAAGTCATCTAAAAATTCTTTCCTGTTTCCTAGAAGATGCAGAAGCCAATGGATGCTTCTTCCGCCTCCCATTTTTTTAAAATTCCCATTCACTCCACCCTAGTTTAGATCAAAAGCCCTTTCACAACAGCCAAGATGTTATACAGACAGAGGATATTAGTTTCTGTTTCTGCTTTGGACATGTTTGATCATGAAAGTGAATGAATGAATGAATGAATGAATGGAAAAGGGGGAAACACGACCCTTTGGATACCCTTGGCAGGGCCTATCCCAGGATGAATGTTGATGGACTTGAGTGTTTGGCTGGTCAAGCATGTGACTGAGCAACGGCCATGTTACCTGGATTAACCTGAGCTTTTGCAGAACTCAAGATGGGCAGCAGCAGGAGTAGCATCAAGGGCATTCTGGGAATCGAGGTCATCTCAGAAGATGGTGTCGGAACTGGAGCCTGCAGCCCACGAAAATGCAAGAAAACAAGAAAGAGGACAAGAGACAAGTGAGATAGATACTATCAAAACGAATGAATACAACTTGCACTATTATATTTGTGTTCTTACAGTCTTTATTTCTATATTTAGGATTTCAAATCACAGTCTTCAAGAGTCTAGTGGGACATTCAATAATCACATAATGTAAGAATTTCCAAACTCTATCAGGTCATGGAATTAACACTAGCAAAACTATAGGCAGGTAACAAAGTTTTACTAAGATAAATACTTACCCACATTGTGAATGGTGTTAAACTAAAACTTACATATATGAAGTTCTCATAATTTTTATATTGATTCCAATATTAAACCAAGAAAAACATTCAATGGTGTTAATGTAGTTGCCTTTCAAAAGACTTAAGGTTAATATTTATCCTGAATTACTAGCTCTGGAGTGGTACCTGGGATTCTGTAACTTTAAATTTCCCCAAATAACCTATGTGGAAAGGAACTAGAGTTGAGACATTGGTATGAACTCATGTTTAGCTTAATAGAGATACATACAGTTACATATGGAACATCTATAGATATATACATATATACAGGTTACTATATACACATGCATCTCTTTGCTGTATCAGATGCATGGACACCACCATAGCAACAAGTATGCCTAGTGCCCAGATCTTGGTTTTAATATCATTCTCCAATAAAAGGATCCAGAGTTCCCTGGAGAAGTGGCTGATCCCAGGCCTGGGGCAGGACATACGCACTATGAGCCTGGAGGATCTTTTAGTGACAGAAATCAAGAAAGTGTACCTCCCCCAAAATGATGGCGATATAGCAAAGGGACACAGGAACTAACTGTAAGATTTCCCAGTGGTCAGGGCTGGAACAATTTGAGCAAGAAAATAAATAAAGTAGTATTGGACTATAACCCACAGAATAAAATAAATATCTACAAGTCCATGTTGATATAAATAAATGGTTGAATAAACAAAAGGGGAGAATGGAAAATTTTCCCATTCAAAAGAATTCTAAATAATTTATGTAGATACTCTGCTTTTAAGGAGGTGGCACACAGTCTGTCCCCTGAGGGTGAACTGCATAGAGCGACCTTCTCCCAAACAGTCCAGTGTGGAAATGGAGAAAGTAGCTTTTCAGTGGAGGAACTTGACAAACACTATGTCAAGTCAGGTGATGGTTAATGTCACCTTTGATAAGTCATACTGTTAATGTGTACCCTGGATATGATGTGATGAGAACAGCACTTAGCCTCCGTGGTCTTCCTCCTAAAAACTCATTACCACCATCTAATCATGAGAAACACATCAGTCCAATACTGTTTTAGGGACCTTCTACAAAATTCCTATTGAATAATCCTCTAAACTAGGAAGATCACAAAAGACAAGAAAGTCCAAGAAACTGTCCCAGCTAAGGGAGCTTAAGGAGGCCTGACAACTAAATGTTTTGTGGCATCCTATATGATGATCCTGGAACAGATAAAGGACATAGGGGAAAACTGAGGAAATCTGAATGAAGTATAGACTTTAGGTCATTATAAAGTATCAACATTGATTCGTTAACTATGACAAAGCTACTGTACTAATGTAAGATGTTAATAATAGGGGAAACTAGGTATTGGGTAAGCAGGAATTCTATGTGTTATCTTTGCATTGACTCTGCACGTATGAAACTGTTCTAGAATAAAAACTGTATTAAAAAGTTTCTGCCAGGTAACACTAAACATCAACCAAATATTGGATCCATTGTTATAAATAATATGCAATACATAATTATAAAGGAGACAAAATCCCATTAAGCTGGGGTGATTACAGAAAGCTTCATGGAGAAATCTGATCTGCCCAGGTTCTTGAAGGATGAGTAGGATTTTAATGGGCTATAGTGGGAATGGAGTAAATAACGAGAGAACATAGCCAAGATGTCTTTTGAGGAAGCAGAAGCGTTCTATGATGTTTTCTTGGTGATAGAACTCTGACCTGCCCTCCTCAATAAACAAGTGGGGAGGGAAAGAAAGAAAGAAAGAAAGAAAGAAAGAAAGAGAGAGAGAGAGAGAGAGAGAAGGAGGGAGGGAGGAAGGAAGGAAGGAAGAGAGAGAGAGAGAGAGAGAGGGAGAGGGAGAGAGAGAAAGAGAGAGAAAGAAGGAAGGAAGGAAGGAAGGAAGGAAGGAAGAGAGAGAGAGAGAGAGAGAGGGAGAGGGAGAGAGAGAAAGAGAGAGAAAGAAGGAAGGAAGGAAGAAAGAAAGAAAAGAAAGAAAGAAAGAAAGAAAGAAAGAAAGAAAGAAGGAAGAAAGAAAGAAAGAAAGAAAGAAAGAAAGAGAAAGAAAGAGAGAGAGAGAGAGAGAGAGAAGGAGGGAGGGAGGAAGGAAGGAAGGAAGAGAGAGAGAGAGAGGGAGAGGGAGAGGGAGAGAGAAAGAGAGAGGAAGAAAGAAGGAAGGAAGGAAGGAAGGAAGAGAGAGAGAGAGAGAGAGGGAGAGGGAGAGAGTGAGAGAAAGAGAGAGAAAGAAGGAAGGAAGGAAGGAAGGAAGGAAGGAAGAAAGAAAGAAAGAAAGAAAGAAAGAAAGAAAGAAAGAAAGAAAGAAAGAAAGAAAGGAAGAAAGAGAAAGGGAGGGAGGGAGGAAGGAAGCAGATATCCAAATGCTTGAAGAGGATGAAGCCAAAACTCATCAAGCACAAAAGACTAAAGTGGTCTTCCGGTGGGCGTCAGGGGTGAGTGATCCACAGACCACAAAATGGTGATAAGCATGGTTCCGTGGCACTGATTTGGACGGGGCAAAATATGCGTCTCATTGTGCCTAGTCACTGCCAGCAGCAGGAATACTGTGTCTCCATAAACAAGTCCCCAAGCTAATTCGCCCAGAGAAAGGAAGACACGGGTAGATCTTGGAGACATTGCTCATGGCTATAATCTAGCACTACCCATGGCCATGGTCCTGGATATCCTTCCAAAAAAGACCTGAGCTTCTTGTCCGCAACCACTCAGCCTTGTGAGCACTGCCTTGACTAACCACCCTCTCCTTTGGCAGAAGAGCCCTATGATTCTCTCCTGTGGCACCTTTCTTGTGAGCCGTCCATAACCTTCTCCCCCAGTTCCTTCTACAAGGAATGTCACTTCAAATTCTTTCCTTTAACCAAAACATACGCTGATTTTGCCTCTATCAGATCCCCCATAACATAGTTATAAAATTATCCATCTAGTCACAACCTTCAAAATGCCTCATTCTTGTATCTCCAAAAGAATACTTTCTATGTTGTACAAAGCATGCACTCAAAAATGGTTTTTAACTGAACTACGTAGAACTTACTAGAGGCTCAAAACTTTTTGACTGACTTTCCTTTTGGAAACTTGGTTTCAGGCTGTGAATCTCCAAAACAAGTGATTATTTCTACTTCGACTGCTTCACATTAGGGTGTCAGCAGCTAACAAACACAAAACCATTAACAAACCCGGAAGTACGGTAACTACAGCATGTGTATGTAACGTGGGCCCAAGACGCTCTCATGTAATATTCACAGTAACCCAACAAGGTTTCTTTTCATCAGCAAGGTAACTGAGCAGAAAGAGGTTAAAACTGATCTGGTTACACAGTTGACAGGTGCTCAAGTGAAGCCAGAGTTTGTGTTACTTCAACATCCAGGTAGGTTTTGTTGTTATTGTTTGTTTTGTCTTTGTCATCGGAGTGCGCGTTCCCCTTTGATCTGGCCTCCGCTGATAGGACCCAAGCTATTCTCCTGCCTCTGCCTCAGGGCCTCTGCCAAACACTTCAGGCTCCCTTTGTCTCCATCAACCGTCTGTTCAACGGTCACTTCCTCTATGAAATACTCTCTGGCCCTCTTATTACATGCACTGAAAGCTTTTTATTATTTTTCTACATAGAGATGATTCCAGTTTCTAATTATATGTTCACTGCTGTAGGGTCTTCCCCATCCCTTCCATACAAGCTCCATGTTTATTTTACTCGCCACTACTTCTCAACACCTACCAGAGGGCTGGGTAAATATTTGCAGAGCGAATTAATGATTGCCTTGAGCCACATTTTCGGTGATTCCATCTGGCCACATGAAATTCCACACCCTAAAAGGAAGTGTACCCAAGGCTTAGGGTAAACATACATCACCCTCTTCTGGACCTTAGAATGAGTGCCTCTGAGGGTCCCGTAATTTAAGCAATGTGACATGTGAGCAGAGCCCACAAACACAGAGAGAAGAACTTCAAGGAGGTAGGAAGGCCCTTCCCCATCCATTTCTTTGGTTAACAGTACAAATTCCCTTGACAAGTTTATTCAAGCTTTGAAAATAAAGCTCAAAATGCAAGTATCCCTGGCCAAGGGTATTCTTTCATTCATTTTTTCAGTAACTATTCTCTACGTGTCTACTAGGTATGATTCTATGTGCTGAAAAAGGCAGCTTGGAACTGTCTTCATGGAGCTTGTGATACATAGGCAGACAAATAAATAAATAAGAAATCCAAAGAGATGTATGTGCCATGAAGAAAATAAACTGGGGTGACATGACAGGGAATGAATGGGGGCTATTTCAGGCCTCTCTGAGTCAGGAAACGCCTCTCTGAGTATGGGATCAGCCCACAGATCTATAAGGAGAACAATGACGAGAACAGACAACCCAGAAAAGACTCATATAAATGGGAACTTACTATACTATAAAAGGGGCATTAAAATCAGTGAAACAGTTCACTTGTTTTCCAAAACAAATAAAAGTATATCCATAACTCACGTACAAAAAAGAGAGTTCCCAAAATGCAAAAAGACAACTATCAAAGTATTTCAAGAAAATATAAGGGCATTTTCCAGGAGCCAAAGGTAACGGAGGCCTGCATGAATGAGACGTAGAAAACAAAATCCAAAAATTAAAAAAGTGATAGACGTTTCCATCAAGATATTAAATGTCTTTGAGACCAAAAGCATCGACAGACAAGCAACAGGCTAAGATAAATATTGGAATTTTATAACAATATGATTTCTGGTATAAATACAGATTTATAGATCATTTTTTGAAAACCACTATAAAAGTGGGCCTGGGTGGCTCAGTCAGTTAAGCATCAGACTTCAGCTCAGGTCATGATTCCCACGGTTCGTGTGTTCGAGCCCTGCACCGGGCTCGCTGCTGTCAATGCAGAGCCCGCTTCTGATCCTCTGTCTCCCTCTCAAATACACTCTCTCTCTCTCTCAAAAGTAAATAAACATTAAAAAATAAATAAAATAAAAAATTGTTTAAAAATGCATATACCCTAAGATCCTTATATTTCACTTATTATTAGTTACCCCAGAGAAAGACTTATGTATCTGCATAATGAGGTATGAACAAAGAAATGCTTTGCAATATTTCTTCAATTTTATTTCATTTTGGTAAGAAAACTTCACCAAAGATCTACTCTCTTGACAAATTTTTTTTTAATATTTTTATTTATTTCTAGGAGAGAGAGAGAGAGAGACAGTGTGAGCAGGGAAGGGTCAGAGAGAGGGAGACACAGACTCTGAAATAGGCTCCAGGCTCTGAGCTGGCAGTCAGCACAGAGCCCGACGCGGGGCTCGAACCCACGAACTGCGAGATCATGACCTAAGCAAAAGTCGGACCCTTAACCGACTAAGCCACCCAGGTGCCCCATCTCTTGACAAATTTTTAAGTATTCAGTACATTATTGTTGACTGTAGGTACAATGTCATACATCAAATTTCTAGAACTTCTTCATCTTGCTCAACCTTAACTTTATTCCTCTTGATTAGCAGCTCCTCATTTCTCCCTCCCCTCGTCCCCTGGCAACCACCATTCCACTCTTCGTTAGATAAACCTGACACTTTTAGGTACCTAATATAGTGGAATTATGCAGGATTTGTCCTTCTGTGACTGGTTTATTTCACCTAACATAATGGCCTCAAGATTCCTCAATGTTGATTATTACAGAATGTCCTTCTTTTCAAAGGCTGAATAATATTCCATTGTGTGCATATACCATATTTTTTTATTCATTCACATCTGTTTCCACATCTTAGCTGTTGTGAATCGTGTTGCAATGAACCCGGGAGGGCTAAGACCTCTTCAAGATCCTGATTTCAATTCTTTGGAGAAAATACCTAGCAGTGGAATTGCTGGATTATATGGTAGTTCTATTTTTAATTTTTTTCCGAACCTCCATTCTATTTTCCATAGTGGCTATGGCCAACATATCTTCGAGAAGGGTGCCAAGAATACACAGAGGGGAAGGGATAGTCTTCAACAAATGGAATTGGGAAAATCGGATGGATACCCATATGTAAAAGCATGGAATTGGACCATTATGCTACACCACACACAAAGATCAACTCAAAATGGATTAAAGACTTGAATGTAACACCTGAAACTTTAAGGCCCCTGGAAGAAAACATACAGGAAAAGCTTCATGACATTGGCCTTGGCAGTGATTTCACAGATATTATGACAAAAGCACAGGGAATAACAGCACAAACAAACAAGCAGGATTACACCAAATGAAAAAGCTTCTGCACAGTAAAGGAAACCATCAAGAGAGTGAAAAGGCAACCTATACAATGGGAGAAAATACCTGTAAGCCATACATCTGATAAAAGATTAATATTCAAAATATATAAGAAACTACTACAACTCAATAACAAAAAACTAATAACCTGATTTTAAAATGGGTTAAGGTCTTGACTAGACATTTCTCCAAAGAAGACATACAAATGGCCAACAGATATGAGGAGGGGGGATGCTTAACATCGCTAATCATGAGGGAAATGCAAATCAAAACCACAATGAGGTATCACTTCACACCTGTTAGGTGGCTAGTATCAAACATCAACAACAACAACAACAAAGACATGTGTTGGCAAGGATGTGAAGACACCACTGGTGAAATATTTTTTTTATTAACAAAAACTGGGGGAAATTTCTATAAATAGGAGAACGCTATGAACGATGGTATATTCCGACTGTGAAATACTACATAAGATTTTAAAAGTCTGAGCTGGATAGGTGTCCATGACATGCTTTTGGATGAACAAACAGGTTGCAAGGTGTATGTAAAGCACGCTCTATATGTTTATGGATAAGCACACACATGCGCGTGCACACACACACACACACACACGCATACATGCATGTACACACAAGAGATCGAGAAGGGGAAACACCGTGCCAATAACAAGCCTCACTCTAGTGCTCGCTCCGGTGCTCAGATAAGAGGGTGAGTGGGGACAGAGCAAGGAACCTCGGGAGACAGTTTTGATAACAGTGGGTCCCTCTAAGATTGGAGGGCTTGGCAGAGGAGACCGGGAATGGCGATCAAAAGGAAACTCTAGACTTGTTTGTTGCATTTTGATTCTTAACGAGGAAAATATGTTTCTTGTTACTGCCTTTTACATTGGTTTTTCTGACAAAAACCAGTTTCCTGGAGGCAGTCTCTCAGAAGCTGGAGGGTGCTTTCCAATGAACCGTGCACAGCTCAGGCTAGAGGTACATGGGGAACTTGTCTTGTATCTGAAGAGCCCACTTGTGGGATTGAGACATACTGTATTGGTTAGTTCATCTCGCACATGAATAAAATAGGCCAAAAAAAAGAAAAAAATAGTTGAGAATTGCTGCTTAGACCTTATTTTAGAGCACTTGCACTCCCACCCTCCTACACTGCTGGTGAGAATATAAACGGGTACAGCCCCTCTGGAAAACAGTGTGGAGGTTCCTCAGAAACTAACAACAGAACTCCCCTATGACCCAGCAATAGCACTGCTAGGAATTTACCCAAGGGACACAGGAGTGCTGATGCACAGGGGCACATGGACCCCAATGTTCATAGCAGCACTCTCAACAATAGCCACATCATGGAAAGAGCCTAAGTGTCCATCAACTGACGAATGGATCAAGAAGTTTATCTATACAATGGAATACTACATTGGCAATGAGAAAGAACGAAATCTGGCCATGTGTAGCAACGTGGATGGAACTCAAGGGTGTTATGCTGAGCGAAATAAGTCAGGCAGAGAAAGACAGATACCATATGTTTTTACTCATATGTGGAACAGGAGAAACTTAACATAAGACCATGGGGAAGGGAGAAGAGAAGGGGAGAAAATAGTTAAGGAGGGGGAGGGAGGCAAACCATAAGAGACTCTTAAATACTTAAATACTCATCAAACTGAGGGTTGATGGGGGTGGGAGAGAGGGGATAGGGGGTGATGGGCATGAAGGAGGGCACTTGTTGGGATGAGCACTGGGTGTTATATGGAAACCAACTCGACAATAAACTATAAAAGGAAAGGAAAAAAAAGAACACTTCCACTTCACGGGGTGCTTATGAATGCATTACTACTGAGCCTTACAGCAATTCTGAGAAAGATGACCACTGCACTTTAGTAAGAAAGAAAGGAAAGACCTAAGTCACTTCACCCACCACTTCGGTAGACTCCCATGCTCTGGCTATTGTCTCCCATTCATCGGACCGAATTAGAGTCAGCGTGTTGACCTGTCTATCTCTCAGGCCAGACCATGAGTCATTTAAGGTCAAATAACCTTAAATCAAAATCAGGTTCACTCCGACTTGCCTGGGTCACAAAACTAGAAAGAGTTAAGAGTCAGTTCCAGTTGGGGGCGCCTGGGTGGCTCAGTCAGTTAAGTGCCTGACTTCAGCTCAGGTCATGATCTCATAGTTCGTGGGTTCAAGCCCTGCGTCGGGCTCTGTGCTGACAGCTAGCTCAGAGCCTGGAGCCTGTTTCAGATTCTGTGTCTCCCTCTCTCTCTGACCCTCCCCTGCTTATGCTGTCTCTCTCAGAAATAAATAAAACATTAAAAAAAATAATAATAGTAAAGAGTCAGTTCCAGTTGCTCTGACTCTAAGGCCAGTGTTTCTTCACTCACGGCCCAATATTGGCCATGGAATATAAATGGACAAGTAGCTCATAGGGAATGTGCCCCTTGTAATAAAGAACCCGCACTTCCCTCTTCTCAGTGACAATCTCCTCTCCAAGCCAAGTGGGATGATCACTCCTAACTGACTCCAAAGGGAGCCATGGCTCAGGACTTCCTAGACCTGACTCAGGAGATGAGTGGCTCTCCATCTCAGGAGTGCCCACATTGGGATCTGGACAGGCTGTGGGAAACCAGGAAGTAAATGGTAGGCAGATGGGAGTGTGGCAGCCACAACTAGAAACAAGCAAGAATGAGAAAAACAAGAATCTAGAAGGTCAAACGTCTTACGGGGCACCTGGGTGGCTCAGTCGGTTAAGCGTCTGACTTTGGCTCAGGTCATGATCTCACGGTTTGTGGGTTTGAGCCCCGCATCAGGTTCTGTGCTGGCAGCTCAGAGCCTGGAGCCTGTTTCAGATTCTGTGTCTNCTCTGTCTCAAAAATAAAGTATAAAAAAATTAAAAAACAAAAAAACGTCTTACAAGTGATCTCGGTAATTGGGTGAACTTCCAAAAGCCTCCTTCTGAAACGTAGTCCGGGCCACATCAAGGTGGAAAAGCAAGTCACCAGCACATGCTGCCTGCCACCGTCCAATCCTGCAGGGGGGCTCCCACAGGGAGGACTCGCCCCTGGTCAGCCCCAAGCCTCCTACAGCCCCGGGTCAGACACGCCTGAGAATGACCACACTCCCCTTTTCCAACTGCCTTGAAAAGTCAGGCTGTTTCCCTAGTGACAGGCTCTACTCTAGTGCCCAAAGAGGCCGGCTGGTGAGGATGGGGCACAGAAATGATGTTGGGCTGCTGAGTGAGAAAGGGTGAGCGGAAAGTTCAAGTCTCTCACTCCACACCAGTAAAGCAACAGCCTTTCAGGGCTTCAAAGCACGAGCCCTACACCATGTCTCTCTCTCTCTCTCTCTCTTTTTTCTTTTTTACTATAGAATCGAATACATGATTGATAGATAAATAGAAAGATAGAAAGATAGATAGATAGATAGATAGATAGATAGATAGATAGATAGATAGACGGATAGATGGATAGGTGGATGGATGGATGGATAGATAGATAGATGATAGATGATAGATAGATAGATAGATAGATGATAGACATTGAAATTTAGATGACACATATTCAGATATAAAGTGAAACACTTTTAGAAATGTAGCTATAATAGTTCACTGCATTTATTTGCGGAAAAAAGCACCAGCATTTCCTGTGATGATATGGAAAGTAGGCAGAGCAAGCAACCCTTGGGACCTCTTGCCTTAACTAGACGGAAACTTCGAGTGCCTCGGTTCCTCCGAAGCCCCTCTGGCGAGACCAAACCTCCCAGACAGTAGAGCTCTCTTGTCCCCCAAGTCTGAATATGAGCACACATCGTCTTTTTCTCTGATGCAGAACTGGAGGTACGCCCCACTTGAAGAAATGCCTGTACTTGCCAAACTCATTAATCATGAAATGTTTATCCACATTACAGAATAATTCTTTGCACCACCCCGAAGTGCCGCGTACCTTAATAACAAGTTTCCATGTGGTATGACTAAAATAACATTCAACATACAGAAATGTTCCATCTACTTACTGAGCTCACAGATCACTGAGTGGGGGTCCACAGCACAAACTAGTTCTTCACTTTATACAAGGATCCAGTGCCAGGGTCCTTCGAAAGGCAAATCCTTCCAGGACATTCAAAATATGATTCGATATACGTGAATCCTGGCCATAATCAAGTTTTCAGGGATGCGGCCTGGGTACAGAGCGAGACACATCTGATTTGGCAGATGCCCATTCTCCCCAGACAGTCTGTCTTCCCAGAGCCAAAGCTGGAGACAGTCTGAGGTGACCGCCCCTTCGGCGGAAAATAAAAAGTCACAGATTTCCAGCAGGGAGCTTCACGCTGAGCCCGTGATAGGGTCCAAAGAGGAAGTGCCTGCCCTCCCGGAAAATTATCTATAGCCTCCAGCTTTGACCCCTCTACCTAGAGATAGGCCTTTTCTTCCGGAAAGGGTGGGGGTCTGACGAGGCAGAGGTGGGAAAGGGAAGTGAGATAAAGGCACTCAGTCGAGTGGAAGTAGACACTCAAGGTGGGGTGCTCAGTACTTGGGCCTGCGTGTGCTGAAGATCAGGGCTTGGCTTTGGGGCCATCTATTTCCACTCAGGGGCCATCCAGGGCCTCAGGTCTTGTTTGTCTTCCCTGCTGACTCATTTTCATTTCAGATTCAACAAATCGAAAGCGCAATCTTCAGAGTGTTTAATACTCAGCCAACAAATATGCAGAAATGAGCTTGGTTTTGGCAAGAGATGGGCCCCCAAACATACATGCGCACTCACACACACACACACACACACACACGCCCACGCGATTGCAGAGCAAGGGCACACTCACACACTGGCCAGCCTTGCATTATCTGGCTCCTGGAGACGTGCTGGCGTCCTCCTTGCTCCCACCCCTTCCTCTGGGAGTCCCCACCTCATGCTTCTCCAAACGCAGCCCTGCGGTGCTCAGCCAAAGGCCCCCCCAGTGGCCCAATCCGTAAGTGTTCACCCACAGGACATGTCCCAGACGACCTGAGGTGACCCTCAAGGCCCGCAGGCGGTACAACAGCGAGCTGTGCTCCTGCCTTTGTTAGAAGAGCACTTTGTGGGGCCCTGGGGGGCTCGGTCAGTTAAGCATCCGACTTCGGCTCAGGTCATGGTCTCGCAGTTCATGTGTTCGAGCCCTGCATTGGCTCTGTGCTGACGGCTCAGAGCTTGGAGCCTGCTTCAGATTCTGTGTCTCCCTCTCTCTGCTCCTCCTTGGCTCATACTCTCTCTCTCTCAAATACAAATAAATATAGAAAGAGAAAGAAGAAGAAGAAGAAGAAGAGCACTTTGCTCCCCTCCAGCTCACTCCTTGGGTTGTAAAACAGAGACAACCTGAGTCTGTAGTAACGTGGAGGCGGAGTGGGGAAAGCCAGGTAGCTGGTCTCATCCCCACCTGCCTCCCCGCACCTGGGGAGAGGAGAGGACGCAGAGTGACATCACTGCCACAGAAGACTCGCCCCGTGCCAGGGATGGAATGGGGCACAAGACACTGACGTGTGCCATCATTTGATGTTACTTTCTATATCATTAGCACAAGGGATCGAACGCCTTCATGTCCTCAGCAGGAGGAAGGAGAGCAAATACAGAGGGAAGGCAAGACATTTTCCAAACACAAACAGACCCGTGAGAAGCTCTAGAACCCAGTGCCCCTGGGCCTGCTGAGTCCCAGGGCAGCCCAGGGACTCACAGCTCCGGCAATCCCTGGCTCTTCGTTTAGGTAGTTCACCCTGACTTCCATGGTCTTGCACTTGAACATCCTTCCCACTCGGCCTCCAATTCCTTCCCCCTCTGCCCAGACCTCCTCACACCCCTGCTCACATGCTGGTGCATTGCTGGGCACAGGAAGGTCAGCAGGAAGGACTCGGGGCAGAGGGGTTTAGAGGTTATGAAAGACACTAGTCCTCAATGTTAGGCACCCACCACCGTGGAAGCTTACGGGACCGGAGTGCTGGGCCGTCTCAATCCTCTCTGGTCAAAGGTGAGGAAAGTAAGGCAGCCTCAATAGCTGAGCGGCCTTGGCACAGGCAGCCGCTGGTCAGGGGCTGTGCCCGGCCCCCCGTCATCCACACTGGCCCTGACACGGCCTCTCCTGGCCCTACTTCCTGTTTTTTTTTCCTAAAACTCTGAGCACACACACCTTCCTCAGGCCCTGTCTGTCCCGGATAACTGGTCTCTTTAAACCAGAGTGAAGCTACTTGGAAAATCTCTGCAGTGGCTTTCGGATGTGCCCTCACACGCTGCCACGGTCACCCAGCGAGGGCTGGTAGCTCATCTCCCATGGCTTGAACAGGCTCGGGAGAGTGTCTTGCCTCTAACGAAGTGAATGCAGGAAAGAAAAGTGATAGTTACAGAGCTTCAGAGCTCGGTCCCCAAAGGGGATACACTGCCACTCGGCTCCCCCTCTGTCTCAGAGCCCGTGCCCTGTGGAGCCCAGGCCACACGGAGAAGCCACAACCTCTGCTATCCAGGCTGCCCGTCCTAGCTGAGGTCCCAGCAGGCCGCAGGGTCAGCCCGCGGAGTGAGCGAGGAGGGCTGGCCGGTGACTCAACCCCCAGCTACCGCCTACTGCAAACACACGATGGACCCTGAGCCAGAACAGCCCAGCTGAGCCCCGTCCCCTCGGGAGCGGGAGCAATAATGATCCTCACTGTGCTGGGGAGTTTGAGCTGTGAGGTGACTATGCGGTAAGAAGTGACCAGAACAACCTCCCTGAGTAAGGCCTCACCCTCCACAAACCTAAGTACTGGTTTCTGAAGGTTGCCTGGCTTCTACTTATTATTACCCATCTTTCCACTGCCTCACATGCCTACAACGGAGACTGGGGCCACATAGGAAAGGGGTCACGTGGGGAACAGCAGTGAACAAGAGATGCGTCTCTCTCCTTAATCCCAGAAGTCACGTTCAAGAGGTTCAAACCCTGGAGGGTTCAACGGTGAATCTGGGAGCAGCGCCTGACTCAGTGGGTCACCCTTTCCTGTGGCCCCTGGGTCCCCGGGAACCCTGAGCTCTGCCTCTCCAACCTCCCTGGTGGCTTCTTCTCGGTCACCTTGTCAAAGCCACACTTGTTGAGTCTACATCCTGTCTCCTCCGCTGACTGTGCGGACCAGGCCACACACCTGAGACCTGGGAGTCTTGGTGCCCCCAGAGGGACGTGGGGATGGAATGAGTTATCACCTAGGAAGTGCGTAGAGCAGGACCTGGCTCCAAACTGGTCCTGGTTGTAGCGAATCCGCAAGTTAGAGGCAAAAAGCATGCCTCCCTCATCCACGCCTTTATTTTGGGATCAGTCAACACCTGTACAGCAGGTGCTCAGAGGACGCTGTAGGCTGACTGACAGGTCATCTCAATGGTAATAAAGTAAAATAAGCAAGAACAACAACACCAAGTCCTTGCCTTTGTTTTTTTTAATTAAATTTTTTAATGTTTACTTATTTTTGAGAGAGAGAGAAAGACAGAACGTGAGTGGGAGAGGGACAGAGAGAGAGAGGGAGACACAGAACTGAGCTGTCAGCACAGAGCCTGATGTGGGGCTCGAACCCACGAGCCATGAGATCATGAACTGAGCTGAAGCTGGACACTCAACCAAGTCAGCCACCCAGGCGCCCCCAAAGCCCTCGCCTCTGACCAGCACACTAAACTTTGCGGGGTCCATCCTGTGACCGGTGCTGCCTCTGAGGACATCGACTTGGTCCTTTATACACAGTCTTTCAAAAGTCATGAAAGACCCGTGTGAACGGGCACAGCAGACACCGGCCTGGGGCCGAGGAGAGCTGGGTGGGGCCACATCTGTGGGGACAGTGATGTGATCACACTGCTCGGTGGGGAATGCTGTTCGGTCCCCGTGCGTGGCAGCGCGCACTCCCCCACGGCTTCCAACCCACCACCCACAGCCAGGAAGGCCAAGGGCATGCACTGCTTGCACCATTTCCACCAGGGCTGCCTCCTCTCGGGGTCCAAGGTGGTGCTGGACCCTGAATAACACATGCCTCCAGCAGGCTGCTTGCTTCCTGCCCCATCAGCAGGGCCCGTAGCATCTGTGGGACTCGAGTACATTCTACCTCCTCCACCCCCAGGAGGCGCTCCCGAACCCCAGAGGGGATTAGCGTGATGCCCATGAACCCTGCCTTCTGTTCTCCAGGAGGCTCTCCACGGAGAGACACGTGGGTCTCCTTCCCGGACACCAGCCGGGGCCTTTCGGCAAAGTAATCTAAGTGGCTTGCCCTTTACGTACTCAGGGCCTGCTGAACACATGGTCTAATGCCCGTGCTTTTGCCACAAAGAGCAGGGAGATCCTTCATCTTCTCCGAGACCATTGGCGGAAGGAGGCAGGCAGGCAGGAGTTCCCCTCTTAGACCCTTGCAACCAAACTCTGCACTGAAAACTTCAGCCGTAATACAGGTCAGACCATTTTACTTGACTTGACTTGACTTTATGTTATCTTATTTTATTTTATCTTATAGGCTCTCCACCCAGCAAGGGGCTTGAACTCAGCCCCAGATCAGGAGTCACGTGCTCTACTGATGGAGCCAGCCAGGCACCCCAGGTCAGACCCTTTTAACCAGATACCAATGAATCTCCAGGCTGAAGGGCACTTTTCTGGGTCAGGGAAGTGTCAGATGTGGGTAGAGGTGGAAAATGATGTCACTGTTATAATTTGACAAGATGGTGCCTAGAAAGGGCTTACAGCACAGGGCCTGGGAGACAGTAGGCGCTCATTAGCATTTTGGTATTACTTAGCGGTGGTATTACGAATGGGACAGTGCCTAAGAAGAACACGAGGTCAGAATCAAAGTGCCAAGTGTCTACTGGGCATCAGCTGTGAGCCCGGCATGCAGGGGGCGTGCACCTGAGACAACGCAACATAGAGCATCACTCTTGGTTCCTGGGCAGTTGCCCAGGTCGGGCACATACAAACATTTGGAAAAACAAACAAGACAGCGGCTAAGCATCTCGCTTAGCCCATCTCGCTCTCACTCTGGGGCTGACAGGGCAAAGTGGAACACGGGGTGTCCCACAACTGTGGGTCCGGGGACGTATAGACGCCGAGGCTCACAGGCCCGGCCGCCTTGGACAAACACGGCCCATGAGTTTCTGCCCAAATCGTGGACCCCAAGAGCCTCCTTCAGCAACTGGGTTTGAACCAAGTGTCTGGGATTCTTTTCCGGGTCCCTACCCCTTCCTGCAAGCAAGTCAGTACCTCCCTCAGTACCTGCAGCTTCCGTCATCCTTGGCAAAATCCTAACAGCCCCCATCAGGAGAAATCCGCTTCTCACACTTTCCGTTTCACACTTCCTTCACACTGTTGACTGGACCCTCCCTGCTCTGTTACTTTCGCTGGCAGCCTCTGAAGGAAGTGGTGCAGAAAATATAAGTTTATTTAAGGGTATGAGACAACTGCAGACTCCATATGCCTTCAGGAAGTTCCCCATTGAGTCACCAGTGCCGGGCGCTTACCCCTGATGTCTAAAGAGCCCCCTCCCCAGTCCGCCAGGGCCNTTCCCAGCCTAGCTCAAAGATACCACATCATCAGGGCCAGGTGTGGAACCAAGGACCTGCCCCTTCCTGGCCTTGGAGACACTTCGATCTCGTTCTCAGAACGCTCTCAGTTACAGCAACCACCTCCAACCCTCCAGCAGAAGGCTCACACCCACCAGATCCTTCCGACAGGAGCTCATGGCTTTTGAGTTGCTTCCTTTCACCAAGTAGTTCCCTGCTTTCTTTCAAGCTGGTTCTGAGCTCCTGACTCACCCCATCCCACTTTGGGCTCAGATGATTGGCTTCAGGACGTAAATAGATATGGATATAACATTTGTTAGCTGTAATATTTCTATATTTCTATCTGTGTGCCCCTCCCCGGCTCGGCTGTGAGCTCCTAGAGGCAGGGACCCTGTCTTGGTCTTCTCTAAATTCCCAGTGCAGAGCAGAGTCTGGATATATGCAGTGAGGGCGCTGGGTGGTTGAATGGGTGACCTGAGGGGTCTGCAGTGTCCAAGAATGTCCAGGAGACCCGGTTCACCCGCCAGCAGCTGAGAAGATGGAGTACATAGGCGTTTTCTCTTTGGCACTTCTTCCGAGCCTAAAGGAATCTCCTCCCTTGACTCCATTGCATCGATACCTCATAACTTAGCAGATGACAGGAAGGAGCTTCTATAGCCTCCTACTTGTGCTTGCATATGGTGTGCCAATCTTATCTCCTCAAGACTATGAGCTTCTGAAGGGCAAGGATGTTTTACACCTCTCAGGGCTTATGAGAGTATGATAAACGTTTATGGAGCACATATTATATACCAGGCAGTATGCTAAGTATTACCTGAATTTTCTCACATGGTCCTCAGAATACCTCTCTGAGGCTATTATTATTATTATCTCCATTGTACAAACCAAAAGACTGAGAATAGACAATGTGCCCAAGATTACAGAGGTATCAAGTGCGATGGCAATCCATCTATGGTCACTTACAGGATGGTTATGGTGGTTCTGAAGCTGCGCCCCACCACAACTTCCACACCCACCCCTACTACCAGTCTAATGGGACATTCTCATCTGGCACCAAGGAACGGTCAACTCCACTCTTGCAAGATTTCGGTCATACTGCCAGCATGTGACTCTGACTTGGGGAAGGAATTTCCACCTGACTCCAATATGGCGCCCTCTGTTTCTCACTGACTGACCTGAGCCTCTCAGGCACCTGAGCCCGGAGCTGGGTTTGGCATCACAGCCTCAGGACAGCTCAGTGTCCACATCTTCCCGTTCCGTTCACACTCAAACTCACACACACAGTCGGTGCGGGGAGGTTAGAAAGTTCTGGTCAGCGGTGGCTGGGCCTACAGCTCTTGAAGCTCAGGCTATTTGAAAGGCCTACTTTGTTAAGAAATGCAATATAAGATATGAAATATCTTATAGGTTCAGGGCCTCAAAGGGTCTTGAACAAATGAGGAGGGCAGATGCAGAAGCTTTACCACCTGACAGCAAATCCCCCTCAGGACCTGAGTTCTAGTCCCTGCTCTGCTTCTCACCACTGTCACCTGAGCGGCAATCCCTTTCCCGGATCGGGCTCTCAGTCTCCCCCTTGTTCACATGAGGGGTTGCGAGGAGTAAGAACAGAGTTGCTCCGAGGCCCCTCTCAGCCCTGATACGCTGACTTCCATCAGGCGAGAGCCAAATGCATCCCCAGGCTCACCAAACCCAACCGAGCCGCCTGCTGATCCGGGAGCCTTTCTGCTCCTCCCTCCAACCCCGGGCACATACTGTATTCCAGTAATGAGAGCTTTGGTTGCTTTAAATATCACAAAACAAAAACAACGGGCAGCCTGCATCCACCATCATTCTGTGTCCAGACCACAGAGGGGAGCGCCGCCAGACCGAGGCCAGAGCGGAGATGGCGAGCGAAGCCCACGTTGTCCCTTTCAGGAATCCACTGGCTCGTATCTGGAATGAAAATCACCGACGGCAGGGGCCACCGAGAGCCAGTCAGAGAGCGAGCTGGCGGGAGGGTCACTCTGGGACAGAGAGGCTCTAGCCACGGCGAGATTGCAGAGCCGGGTCCTGGGTCCACCAGAGGCGAGCTGGGGCCAAGCCTGAGGCTGCAGGAACCGCTGCCTTTCACCTCTGGGAGAGGCAGAGAAGTCCAGCCAAAGGTCTCCGCAGAAATGAGGCGAGCCTCCCCCTGGGTCCCGACAGGCGCCCGCCGAGCAGAACAACGAGCATTCATCGGCCAGGGAGGAGCGGCTGGGCAGCGTGGGGAGGCCTGGAGCCGGATGCTCGGTCTCTCAGGACCTCCCCTAAGCCACGGGGCCGATCTGCAAGGCCTCCAGAAGACCCTCCCAGGTCCGGAAGCAAGAACGATGCTGTTCAGCTCCCCACAGAGGGTCCCTAGTAAACTCCTATCCTATAAAATGATCTGCGTGTTCAGAGGTCTTACCATACGGTTATGTGGCATTGGTTCGGACGGAGGGCATGTGCACTGAGCGACCCTCTACGCAGAGGGTGAAGGGGGCCTCGAGGACCCTCTCATCCCGCCAACCTGGCCCCCGGGCCCCTCGCCTCTCTGGCTGTCTGGTTTTGCTGCTCCGAGGCCTTCCCCCAGTGATCAGGGAAAGTGGCTGGGGTTTCTGTCGGGACAGACGAGGGTTTGGGGCGCACGTGCTCTCTCTGCACCACGCCAGTCCCGGCCCTGACCCCCTAATCCCCTGACACGTGGTGTTCCCCCACCAGAAAAGGAAGCTGAGAGACGATGTGCCGATCATTTGTGTTTGACAGCCAATACCCATGGACAACTCTTTCCTCTTGAACAACCAAGTCGGTCAGATATTGTAAAAGGGAAGGGGAAGATCTGAAGTCAGACGAAGGGATCCTAGACAGAAGTTACTGCAGGAATGTGCGTCACCATTCTCGCGGGGCTCCCTGTGTGCCAGCAGAGGATACAATTAGGCCGCCGGAAGGTAGAGAGTCTTCAGAAAAGGCTGGGGTTGGGTGGGGGTGGTGGGGGGAGGGGGGA
>NW_027529438.1:2844455-2892032 GCF_008692635.1 Crocuta crocuta
GTGGGGGTGGTGGGGGGAGGAGGGAAGAAGCCAATACAAAATCCACTGAACATGAAAACCGGGACCCGGGATGTCTGGTTCCTCCCACACCGACTGGCCTGCTCTTGAGTTTGAGCTCCACGAAGGCAGTGACCTTTCCCTGTTGACCGCTGCCCAAACCCCAACACCTAACACGGCGCCCGCCACGGAGCAGGCGCTCAGGATATATTTGTTGACTAAAGGGCGGTAGAGGTTCAGTAAACAATTCCTTCCCTTGACTGAGTTATGGAGCCTTTGTAGGCACCCCGGCACCCAGCACGAAACTTCAGGTAGCTCCAAACAAACTCCTGAGACTGTCTCCCAAGCCTTGACTTCCCTGGTTATACTGTATTCCTCATTCCTCATTCCTCATTCCAGTCCTTTTCCCTTAGGTGCATTCCCCAACTTTTTTTTTTTTAAGTTTATTTCTTTATTTTGAGAGAGAGGATATAAGCAGGGGAGGGCCAGAGAGAGAGAATCCCAAGCAGGCTCCACACTGACAGCACGGAGCCCAATGTGGGGCATAAACTCATGAAGTGTGAGATCATGACCTGAGCCAAAACCAAGAGTCAGATGCTTAGCCAACTGGGCCACCCAGGTGCCCCGCATTCCCAGCTTTTAAAAGGAACAAATGCTCCAAATGTTCCTTAACCTGCATTTGAAAGCCTTTTCAAATACCAGACAATGTGCTAGGTGGGAAAGAGGAAAAGCTGTATACAGGCATACCTTAGAGATACTGAGGGTCTGGTTCCAGAATAAATAAATAAAGCTAATATCACAATAAAATGAAACAAATGAATTTGTTGGCTTTCCAATACATATAAAAGTTATATTTACACTATTCTGTAGTCTAGTAACTGTGCAATAGAATTGTGTCTTTAAAAAGCATATACCTTGGGACACCTGAGTGGCTCAGTCGGTTTCAGTGATCACAGATCACCATGACAAATATAATAACAATGGAAGAGTCTGAAAAACTGTGAAAACTACCAAAATGTGGCACAGAGACATGAAGTGAGAGACACCTGTCAGAAAAACGGCACCAATAACACTTGCTCCACGCGGGGGTGCCATAAACCTTCAATCTGTAAAAAACATACCTGTGAAGTACAATAAAGCAAAGCACAACAAAACAAGGCATGCCTATGTACACACACACACACATACACACACACAATAGAAATCAGAAATGCCACAGTTTAAGTCTGTTCTCTACAAAAGCCAAGAGAGTTAGCCAGCTGAGTGGTTCAGCGGAAATGGCGCCTGACCAGATGCTCAACTAATGGTGTAACCTTGGACAAGCCCAGTATTCTCCCTGAGATTCTGTGTCTTAATCTGAAAAACAAAGGACATGCCAAGAACGTGTCCTCTCTCATACTCCGTGCCTTGTGTACAATGAGCAGGACCAAAGTTCATGTGATTACAATCTGCAGTGGAGAAGAAAAGAACTATGGCTCTTGAGAGGAGAATGAGAGTCATGGGATTGAAACAGAAGACAAAATCTCAACTGCAGAAGCAGCTACTTTTGAAACTGAGTTATAATTAACATACAGTGTATGTCAGTTTCAGGTGTGCAAAATAATGATTCAACAATTCTGCGTGTTACTCAGTGCTCCCCATGGCAAGTGTCGTCTGCATCTGTCACCAGACAATATCATTACATTATTGACTCTAATCCCTATGCCATACTTATCATCTCTGTGACTCATTTATTTTATAACTAGAAGTTTGTAGCTCATAATTTTCTTCACCTATTTCACCCCTTCCCCCCCTCAACCCCCCCGCTGCCTCCTCTCTGGCAACCACCCATGTGTTCTGTGTTTAAGAGTCTGGCTTTTTTGTTTGTCTCTTTTTCTCCTTGTTCATCTGTTTTGTTTCTTAAATGCCACATATGAGTGAATCCATATAGTATTTGTCTTTCTCTGACTTATTTCACTTGGCATAATTCACTCTAGCTCCATCCCTATTGTTGCAAATGGCAAGATTTCATTCTTTTATGGTGGAGAATATCCTATTATATATGAATACAATACCTTCTCCATCCATCCATCTATCAATGGGCATGGGCTGTTTCCATATATCTTTTTGATTCATGTTTTTGTCTTCTTTGAGTCAATGCCCAGCAGCAGAATTACTGGATTATATGGTATTACTATTTTTAATTTTTTTGAGGAACCTCCATACTGTTTTCCACAGTGGCTGCGCCCACTTGTATTCCCACCCACAGTGCGCAAGCGTTCCTTTTGTCCCACATCCTCACCAACGCTTGTTATTTCTTGTCTTTTTGATTCTAGCCATTCTGAGGGGTATACAGTGATCGCTCACTGTGGTTTTGATTTGCATTTCCCTGATGATTAGCAATACTGATCTTTTCATGTGTCTGTTGGCCATTGGATGCCTTCTTTGGAAAAATGTCTGTTCAGGCTCTCTGCCCACTTTTTTAATCATATTATCTGGTTTTCTGGAGTTGAGTTGTATAAGTTCTTTATATATTTTGGATATTAACCCCTCATGGGATATGTCATTTGCAAATATATTTTCCCGTTCAGTAGCTTGCCTTTTCGTTTTATTGATGGTTGCCTTTGCTATGCAAAAGCTTTTTCTATTTTGGTGTGGTCCCAATAGTTTATTTTTGCTTTTGTTTCCCTGGCCTGAGGAGACATATCTAGGAAAAAAAATGCTTCTATGGCTAGAAACAGCTACTTTTAAGCCCACATCAACAAACTCCATACCCCGTGACATTAGTCTTGACAGACATTCAGTGAATATTCTACACTCACAGTCAAACTTGTGAATGTAGCTGGGGAGCCAACTTCCACACAAAACAAGAGTGACGATAAGGCTTTATATTGCCCGTGGTGTCTTAATGCTCATCGGTTCCATGGACTGTTAATACAATCTGGTTTTCTGGCTGTCAGAGAAAGAAGAGGACTTCACAGAGCATCTCTCTTTGTTCCTGATGATGGGAGAAGTGACAGTTTTTCAAAGGAAAGTGGAAGAAAGAATCTGACAGGGAAGGAGTGAAGAGTGACAGTATTTGCAAAGAAGCAAAAGTAAAAGGAATGTGATTTGACACTTGGTGCAAAACAGTGTCTGTGGTCAGGATGCTGGGAAGAAAATAAGAGGAGAAAGAGAAGCGCTCCAAACTGTATGGCTGGAATCATAAGGAGACTCTCTTCGGGGAGGGTGTATTGGACTCAGTGAGAAGGGCGTAGAATCTCCAGAGTCCACAGAGGGTCAAGTATGAAGAGGGAAGTTGTTTCCCTACAAAGAAAACAAGAAGATTCATTGAATGACCTTGGAATGTTTCACTTCGTAAAGGAAGGAAGGAAGGAAGGAAGGAAGGAAGGAAGGAAGGAAGAAAGAAAGAAAGAAAGAAAGAAAGAAAGAAAGAAAGAAAGAAAGATGATTCCACTAGGAGCTGATGGTCTTCAAAAATGTGATGCGCTGTCCTAACGTACAACAGAGCTTCAGAGTCATCACTAAGGAAGTTGCAGAGAGACAGATTTCAACCAAAAGCAAGGGCGGAACGTCCTAAAAATGAGAGCCATCCAAAATGTCGGCGTGTTTCTTTGTGGAGGTATGAGCTCCCCATTACTGGAAGCGTTCAAGTGGAGGCTGAAAAATGATCTTATCTAGAAGACTGTAGGGAAGAGTCTTTCTCGGTGCAAGAGACTGGGCTGGTGAACTTCTAAAATCCCTTCTGGTTTTAATAATCCACGTGTCTCTTCATCACAGCCAAACACAGGGTAAGCAGACACCCATCCAACACAGAGGACAGGGGGGCATATATGAGCTAAAAGGCTCATTGTTATGCTGGTGCAGATTTGACACTTGACACAATGATAACTTATGGCCCAAGAGTCATATGATTTGTAGACATGTGGACACTCATGTGCTCACACCACGTATGCAAGCAGATACCACAACTGGTCATTGTTACCCTCCATCTTCAGGCACATGCATCTGGCCCAGGTTCTGTGGCACAAGTGACATACCAGGACTTTGCTCTACTACAGATAAATTATTTCAAGTAACTTGGAGCTTCAGTCAGAAGTGAGATCTGGAGAGGGGCACCTGGGTGGCTCTGTGGGTTAAGCGTCCGACTTTGGCTCAGGTCATGATCTCACAGTTTGTGGGTTTGAGCCCCGCGTCGGGCTCTAGGCTGACGGCTAGCTCAGAGCCTGGAGCCTGTTTCAGATTCTGTGTCTCCTTCTCTCTCTGACCCTCCCCTGCTCATGCTATCTGTCTCTCTCTCTTTCTCTCAGAAATAAATAAAACATTAGAAATAATAATAATAAAATTTTTTTAAAAATAAGTGAGATCTGGAGAGTAGTATTGATCACTTTTCCAAGAAAATGTGGTAAACATATTTAATACCACTTAAGAGTTATAAAGAATGATTAGATCCACTGTGGTCAGTCATAAAATCCCAGTTAGTCAAGTGTTTTAATCTATAAACATACATTAGAAATTACCTCTGTTTTTCAGTTCCTCCTCTGGTGTCCTGATCTTCCCAGATCCTAAATTATTTACCAGGGTCTGAAATACCACTGAAATACAAGCCAGCACTGTTCAGTGTTCCTCTTATTTTGTTTCACTTCAACACATGTGGAAGACAGAATATGGGAAAGAGAACATGGGTTTGGACCCCACGGCATATAGTTTCCTTTTCTGTCTCCAGAGCTCTAAGTAGTTTGGGGACCCGGGCTCTGCTGTGTCCCCATAGTGCCCTGCAGGTGGTTAAAGACCGAGCAACACCCCATATCCGCAGCTCCCCAGAACCCTCTCCTCTAACGACTTTGTCATGGCCTCAAATTCCAAAATTAGAGTCCCAGTACTTCCAAACTTTTGGTTCAAATACACATTTTAACAGACATACATATTTAATGTCCATTTAATAGAAGAATGATCCAACCCCAGCAAACTAACCCTTTTATGCAAATACTTCCACTGTGTAGAAGTCTGCACATGTACACCAGGGTCCCAAGGCTGAAACATGCGATAAAAATTCTGAAAGGTCAACACCAGCCATATAATTCTGCAGTCCCAGAGTCTCGGGCTGCCCAGGGACAAAATACTCCCCAGAGTGTGAATCTCCAATATGGCGCTCAAATGGGTGGCAGGATAGCTTTGGCTTAGCTGCCCGAAAAGGGATATGACATATAAAAGTATCTAGGTCATGGCCGCAGGGTCCGCAATAGCCCAAGAGGCATAGCGTTCATGAGGCCCCAAGCCTGAGGGTCCCAAGCCTGCTCCAGGGCTGATAAGAAAGAGCACATTCACTCAAAGCGGCAGAATATAGTCTTGCCAGGGGAGGCCAGGGCACTGTTGCTGAACATCGGGTGAGCTAAGGCTGCAAACAGGAAAGCGAATCATCAGGTTAGAGTCCTACAATACTGGAAACAAAAAAATGTGGTGAGAGAGCGTCAGGGCAAAGTCATGGTCACTGCGAATGTGCTGGACTCTTTGTGGTCCGTGGCAGATTAAAGAAGCTCTCTCATGAGTAACATTTATTCGAAAATGCACGCGCTTATAGTCAGGGCATGCGTGGGCTATCACTTTCCCAACTAATTCAGCTGGGTCTCAATTGAGACAAGAGGGTAGATGAGCATAGAAGCTAATGAGGAGGAAGAGATCTTTCTGTGCATTACCTAAACTATTTGTTTGCAAATCCAAAGATCTTGGTATTTATGCCTACGAATGTTACCAGGGAGCCTCCGCTCTTATTATATCCAGGGAAGCTAAATCGGGTTTTCACTTGGATAAAATTGATGGCATTTGTAGAAATAATGAGTGCTTCTTACAGAAAGGAAATAAAAACAAACTTAAATTGAATACATTGAGAAAGTCCACAGTTTGCTTTTATTTGCTCATGCTTTTTTTTAAATGTTTATTTATTTTTGAGAGACAGAGAGAGAGAGACAGAGTGCAAGTAGGTGAGGGGCAGAGAGAGAAGGAGACACATAATCTGAAACAGGCTCCAGGCTCTGAGCTGTCAGCACAGAGCCCGACGCGGGGTTTGAACTCACCAACCACGAAATCATGACCTCAGCTGAAGTTGGACGCTTAACTGACTGAGCCACCCAGGCGCCCCATATCTTCTCACGCCTTGAGCGAACCAAACAAGAAACAGAGGATGGCACGAGAGTGTCGAGCCACCTGCAGTGTGGCTCGTGGGGACCACATCACATAACCACATCCATCGAGCTGCGAACCACCTCCAACAGCACTCCATGCTCTTCAAAACCAAAGCTCATAAAAAGGGAGCAGTCCCAAATCAGGGCAACAACTACAGTCAGTTTTTCACACACACACACACACACACACACACACACACACACACACACAAAATCTGGACTTGCAGTGCAGGACAAAGCAAACGAGTGATATTGGGGACGTAGAAGTGTCCAGAACGAATGGAGAATGGGAACCACAGAATGTAAAAGAATGCAAGAGGAACCAGCACAGATGTTAGGAACGCAACTATTAAACCATTATGGCCAAGCTAGGCCAGCACCTAGAGTCATAATGCTAACAAGACAAGTTTCAATTCAACTCCGCACACACTTTCTGAGGCGGACTTGAGAAATCCAAACGCCCCAAGGCAGCTCTCCAAATCTCCTTGTCCCTTCGCCTTGTCCATGGGCATCATGGTCAGTGACAGAAGTCAGGGGTCCGTGCCTGCCTTCTACGGCACTTCCATGGTAAAGAAGGGTCTGAAGAGCCCCCCTAGACTATCCGCATAGCACAGAAAACCCCAGAAGGATTCTGGATTGAAAACTCCTCACCCTGTTCGCCAAACAGAGCAATTTCAGGCCTGGGAAAGCCTACTCATGTCTCCTCCTTTTCCTCTGAAACCTCCTAGGACCGCCTTTAGAAATGAAGCACATTTGGGGCTCCTGGGGGCCTCAGTCATTTAGCTTCTGGCTTTGGCTCAGGTCATGATCTCACAGTTCATGAGTTCAAGCCCCGCCTCTGTTGAGCTTGAACCCCTTTTCTCTCTCTTGCTCTTGAAAGGAAGGAAGGAAGGAAGGAAGGAAGGAAGGAAGGAAGGAAGGAAGGAAGAAAGAAAGAAAGAAAGAAAGAAAGAAAGAAAGAAAGAAAGAAGGAAGGAAGGAAAGAGAAGAAAAGGGAAAAAGAAAGAAAGAAAAAAGAAGTGAAGCACATTTGTAAGAGACCCTGAACTGTATGAGAAACCCTCCAAAACTAGCAAAGGGACAATTAGGGAGGAAACTCTAAATGATGGGAATGTTCCTAACCTTGACCTTCTCTTAGCCCTGAAGGAGCCATGCCCATACAGCAGGAGGCAGGAGAGAGGCCGGCAGAGCCCTAACCATGGGGCTGGCTCTCAGCCCAGCTCAGCAGGTACTATCCCTCCCTATTTCCTGAAAAGTAATCTCCATGGCACCTCCAGAGTGTAAATGAAGGACAAGAAAGGGTGAATTAAACGTATTCTCTGGGGCACCTGGGTGGCTCAGTAGGTTAAACCTCTGACTCTTAATCTTGGCTCAGTGTGAGCTCGAGCCCCATGTCAAGCTCTGTGCTGAGAATGTGAAGCCTGCTTGGGATTCTCTCCCTCCCTCTCTTTCTGCCCCTCTCCCGCTCTCGCTCTCTCAAAATACGTAAATAAACTAAAACAAACAAAACAAAAACAACAACAACAACAAAAAAACATTCTCTGTACCAGACAGGCCTAAAGGGGCAGCAGGATTAGGCATCTTGCATGAATCTCAGACTGTGCCTCTCCTGATGCTTTGAACACGCATGCCCACACGCATGCCCACACGCATGCCCACAGCAAGGGGCTGATGCCCTCCAGTAAGCAGCGTGTCTCCCTGGACAGCTTCTGAGACATGGCCCCCTGGCCTGCTGTGCGTGAACACAGCGCCCCACAGAGCCTGGCCGTTCATCTGCTCTCCCTGATGCCCAACTATCCCACCCACCTTCTCAGGTTCCCCCACGGTCAGCTGCCCCAGTGTTCGGTTTCGCTCAGCACAGCATTCTGAGATGGTTCGCGTGCGCGTGGACGAGAAGATACACCGCGGATATGAGGCACCAAGAAGTCAGCAGGTTCTATTCCAGAAGATATATCGCAAATACCAGGCACCAAGAGACACCAAGAAAGTAGCAGGTTCTCTTCTCTCTATAACCCTCAGAGAGGGTTTACTTAATTGGTAAACCTTATTGTCAGTAAGTATAGATTCTTGAGGATGGTGATGGACGACCCTAGTCCAATCAATGCTATGTATGACCCCCCAAACCTGAGCAAATAGCACAGTTCAGCAGGGAGCCCCAGAATGCCTATCTTTAAATCTCAACACTGACCTTCACACTAGCTGTGCGATTTTAAGCAAGTTACATAGCACTCATGCCTCAGTGTCCCCATCTAAAAGATGGATGCTAGCAGCAATCCTGTCCAGAAGGATCATCACAAGGAATAAATGAGTTAGCACTTAGAGCAGTGCTTAGCCTCAAGTCTTAGCTATTATTATTACAACTGCGGTGTTTCAAGAACTGGAGTTTGTCTCATTTCGTAGTAAATACATTTTGACTACCCCCGGTACATGGCTTGGGCTCATACATATTAAATACTCATGATATGACAACAGCTTGGCAGCAAAAACAAACATACCGAGGACAAAGAGCCCCACCTCCTTTGCTCTAAAAAGCAGCAGTCCCGATTCACATGTAAACTTGTCAGATTCCACCTCTTCCTGGAATGTGTCTCTTGAAGAACGTCCTAACGCTATGAGTTATAAACTTCAGGGGGAAGGGGGTTGCCAAAGTCATTGCGTTTGGCAAATGACTGCTTGAGATTCTGCAGTTTCAAGTCCTCCTTGCCAGGGGGGTTCTTAGGACCTGGATTTTACGACCCATCCAGGAGGCTCCTCTGGCTCTGGTTGTTGAGCTGCTCTGTGGGATCCTGGGAGGCAGTCCCTGGTTTTTCTTAAAAACTATCTTGCGGGGCGCCTGGGTGGCTCAGTGGATTGAGCATCCGACTTCGGCCCAGGTCATGATCTGGTGGCTCGTGAGTTCGAGCCCTGCATCGGGCTCTGTGCTGACAGCTCAGAGCCTGGAGCCTGCTTCAGATTCTGTCTCCCTCTCTCTCTGCCCCTCCCCCACTCATGCTCTGTCTCTCTCTCCTTCAGAAATAAATAAATATAAAAAAAAAAAACTATCTTGAACTCCATCTGTTCCGAGAGATACACAGTCTAACCAATAATCCTGTACGGTGAATTCTATGAAATCAACAAAGAAATGAACAGAGAAAGAGTCACTTATAGATGGGTCGTTACTTCTCCACTGTGCTCTCCCCCTAAGATGACAACCAGACTCCAGATGCATGTGCCCCCCCACCTCTCTACCCCCCTCCCCGGCCCCCAGCGGTGACTGGGAGGCTCTGCAGAAGGAGGAGCAGATGCACACGGAGTGGAGGCTGGCTCACTGGAAACCTCAGCAGGGGACTGGAGATTCTGGCCCGCTGAGTACAGGGACTCAAGGTCCGGAGGTTGGGAAGTGAATTCTGGAACCTCAGACAAGTGGGGACTTTCCGTCAGAGGAGACTAGCGACGGGTAGCGAGCATGGCTGGGAAGGCTGTGGGGCGCATGGCTTAGCTCCGATTTCAGCAGTTAAGAGCAGCAGGGCAAGCGGCAGGGGTGTGGGTGGGGAGCAGAGAGGGAAGGGGCCTCTCTTAATAAGGCAGTGGTTTGGGCGGCAACCAGGAGGGTGGCGCTGTCCGTTTTATTTGGGGCTGGGGATTGGTGAGGTGCTCGGCCAGCAGTCGCCCCCACCAAATGTGCATCCAATCGGGGTCGTTTTGCAAACCCTCCCTCGGCTTTGGCCAAGGATCAGCGATTAAAGCCAGAGGCTCAGGCTGAAACAGGCAGGGGCCTGGAGCTCATGAAACACGACACCTAGAGAGGGAAACTGAAGGAAAAGAATCACAGCCAAACAAACCCGCCCTTGGCCGGAGCTGAGCCTGGAGGCGGGGGCCAGGGAGGGAAGGAGGGCCAGCGATTCCCTCCCTCATTTCTCCAATATCACAGTTTCCCCAGAGGAGGGACTCTTTTTGTTCAGAGGCTACATTTATCCACCCTGCCTACAATTTCAAGATCTTCCTTTATGAACCCTTGCTTAGCGGAGCTTATTTTGGTGATACTGGATGAAAAGGGGTGCTAAGTGTCTTCTGTAGGTCAGATGCCCACATTTGCAAGGAATTTGCTATCACCACTCTCCTGTCCTTTAAGCAGTACTGGAGCATACTGGGTGGATTATGCCATAGATAATCCACAGCAATAGATACCCTAAGGTAAGATGCATTTAGCTCTAGAATTAGTTAGTTGGTTTATTTTCCAATATGGGAGGTAGTGCAGCCTTGATTAGAAAGAAGGAATGATGAAAGAACTTGAAGAAGACACAAAGAAATGGAAAGACATCCCATGCTCATGGATTGGAAGAACAAACATTGCTAAGATGTCTATACAACCCAAAGCGATCTACACATTCAATGTAATCCCTATCAAAATACCAACAGCATTTTTCAGAGGACCAGAACAAACAATTCTAAAATTTGTATGGAACCACAAAAGATCCTGAGTGGCCAAAGCGATCTTGAAAAAGAAAAGCAAAGCTGGAGGTATCATAATCCCAGATTCAAGTTAGATTACAAAGCTCTAGTAATCAAAGTAGTCTGGTACTGGCACAAAAATGGACACATAGATCAACAGAACAGAATACAAAATCCAGAAATAGAACCACAGTTGTATGGCCTATTAATCTTTGACAAAGCAGGAAAGGATATCCAGTGGGGGAAAAGACAGTTTCTTCAGCAAATGGCTTTGGGAAAACTGGTCAGCTACCCTCAAAAGAATGAAACGGGACCACTTTCTTACATCATACACAGAAATAAATTCAAAATGGATTAAAGACCTAAATGTGATTCAGGAAACCATTAAAATGCTTGAAGAGAGCACAGGCAACAACGTCTCTCACATGGGCCATAGTAACATGTTTCTAGATAGGTCTCCGAAGGCAAGGAGAATAAAGCAAAAATAAACCATTGGGACTACATCAAAATAAAAGCTTCTGCACAGTAAAGGAAACAATCAACAAAACTAAAAGGCAGCCTACAGAATGGGAGAGAATATTTGCAAATGACATATCCAATAAAGGATTAGTATCTGAAATGTAAAGAGAACTTCTACAACTCAACACCAAAAAACTAAATAGCCCAGTTACAAAATGGGCAGAAGACATGAACAGACATTTCTCCAAAGAAGACATCCAGATGCCCAGAAAGCACCTGAAAAGATACTTAACATCACTCATTATTAGGGAAATGCAAATCAAAACTACAGTGAGATATACCTCACACCAGTCAGAATGGCTGAAATTAACAACACGGGAAACAATAGGTGTCTCCGAGGATGTGGGGAAAGGGGAACTTTCATGTGCTCTTGGTGACAATGCAAACCGGGGCAGCCACTCTGGAAAACAGTGTGGAGTCTCCTCAAAAAGTTAAAAATAGAACTATCCTATGATCTAGTAATCAAGCTACAGGGTATTTACACACAAAATATAAAAACACTAATTCAGAGGGATATATGCACCCCTATGTGTATAGCAGCATTATTTACAGTAGCCAAAATATGGAAGCAGCCCATTTATCGATAGATGGATAAATAAAAAAGATGTGGTATATACACACAATGGAATATTATTCAGCTATAAAAAGAATTAATTTTGCCATTTGCAACTACATGGATGGATCTAGAGAGTATAATGCTAAGTAAAATAAAAAGGCAGAGAAAGACAAATACCATATGATTTCACTCATATGTGGAATTTAAGAAACAAACAAAATGAGTGAAGGAAAAGAAGAGAGAGAGAAAGAGAGAGGCAAGCCAGGAAACAAATTCTTCACTACGGAAAACAAACTGATGGTTACCAGGAGGAAGGGTGGGGAGTGGGTGAAACAGGTGACGGGGATGAAGAAGTGCACTTGTTGTGATGAGCACTGGCTCGTACATGGACCTGCTGAATCACTATATTGTTCACCTGAAATTAATACAACACACATGTGAACTATACTGGAATTAATAAAACAAGATGAAAGGAAAGGAAAGGAAAAAGGAAAGGAAAGGAAAGGAAAGGAAAGAAAAAAGGAAAGGAAAAAGGGAATGGGTTCATAGCTCGGTACTACCACAGATCTGCTGTGTGCCCAGTGTGTGCTCTGGGCTTTACTTCCTCATCTGCAAAATGGGGATATAATGGTTTTGATCCCATATGACTGATATTAAAATTAAATAAGATTGTCTATTTAAAGCAGTTACAGTGCCTGGCACGCAGCAAGGGCTCAGGAGACAGTAGCTGTAGGTGCATCTGGTGCTCAGACATTTATAATTATTCAAATCATCCTGTTGAAATAATTTTTAAAAGTCAACCTGAGAGACGTCGCCACAGTGCCCCACGCCCACTTCGAGTCCCTGCTCCAATCTCTTCTGATCCTGATGCCAAGCTGGGATCAGTAACCTTCAGTCTCACCTGGGTACAATCCATGGGCATAAGAAGGGCTGCTAGATCTTTCTTCTTGTGGCTCCCACTCTGTTTCATGGTAAAATCTTTCATTTCCATATGAAGGAGCCATGATAAACTGGCAAGAACGTCCACCTAGCATGCCCCAAATCGGCAAAACCAATAAAGTTTAAGTCTGATTTCTTTTTCTAGAAATTAAGTTTCAACTCTAGAAATAAGTCACAATAATGATATTGCTGCGCCGCCACAGAGCAAAACATCTGACTCTGTGAGGGAATGTTTTCACAGATTCTAAGTTCTCTGAACGGGTGTTTTACGTAGGACTGAGTGAAAGAAGGTAACGTGAAAATTTGTTGGATAACATTTATGTGTTTGAGAAATAATGGAACACAAAATCACCAGGCATAAGAATTTAAACCCAGCAGGTCTGGCTTTTGTGAACTGACGAATATTGTTTTGAGTATAAAACGGTTCCCTCGGTTACCAATAAAAATATTACAAGACTCTTGTCATATCAGAAGGATCTAGCTCACCAGGCATTCATTCGTTTAATGTTTTGTGTGCGAATTCTAAACATCGGGCACTGTGGTAAGCATGGATACCCAAACGAGAGTTCTTTCCCCCGAGTTTACTGGGAAGCTCAGAAAAATAAATGGCCGTTAAAGAATGGTCAAAGACAGTGACAATGGGGAGACACCGTGGGAAGGACCCCTGACTGGGGTTAAAGGGCAAGAAAACCTTCCCAGAATCAACTACATCTAAGTTAAGGCTTCTGATGTGCAAAGCCTAGAATGAGCAGGTGGGGAGAAGGTTGGCTATAAGCAGCCCTAGCAGAGAAGGAGGGGAACTGAGGAGTATTGTCATTTCGGCGTGACCCGAGCATGGGACAGAAGGCACGACCATGAAGAAATGAGACCAGAGACGACAGCAGAAGTCTTGCAGGGCATTTAGTCTAAGCAATAAAGGGGAGCGCTGTCAGAGGACAAAAAAGTAAATAAGGGAAACTATTTCCCAAATAGACAACAACAGTGGTGATGGAGAAAAAGTAGAAAAATTAGGAGATATTTAGGTATGGAATCAAATGGATTGACGATCTGGTTTGAATATGAGGGTGAAGGAGAGAGAGACAAGCAAGTAAGAGGCCTAAGTTTCTGGCGTGGGAAGCTGGGGAATCCCACCACAGGACCTTTGCATGTACCATTTTCTCTGCGTTGCTCTTTCCCTGCATGCCTGTTGGGCTCACTCTGTCACCTCATTCTGGTCCCTGCTGAAATGCTGCCTTATCAGAGAGACTTCTTCAACCCCTCGATATAAAATGACACCTACTCAGAGTCCAAAGCTTCAGCCCAGCTCATGACTCCCTATCCTCCTCTGTATTAGTTCATAGCACTCATCACCATCTCACATTTTATAGATCTGTTTGTTCAACTGCCTCCCTCTCCCCATGGAAATGGGAGTCTCATGGGAGCAGCTAGTTTTTCTGTTTTGTTCCCTGTTTTGTCCTCAGTATCTAACACAGTTCCTGACATACAGTCACTCTCAGTATATTTTGTCTAAAGATTAGATTCATAAAAATAGAAAATGCTAGAAGAGAAAACACAAGAGTGGTCCAGAAAAACACACCCCAACCTGTATTTCTAACACTTTCATTCAGAAGCTTCTTTGTCTTTCAGTTAATGAGAATGTAAGATGTACAGGGAGGTACACGCATCGTACGTGGACAGCTCAATAAATTACAACAAAACATACTCCTCACCTCTCAGGACCAGAAAGAAAACACCATCGGAAGCTTCCAACATGACCCCCCGCCAACCACCACCCACCATGCTCCTCACCAGACATACCCAGGAAGCGGATTTCTTTTTTTTTTTTTTAATGTTTTATTTAGTTCTGAGAGAGAGAGAGAGGCAGCGTGAGCAGGGGAGGGTCAGAGAGAGAGAGGGAGACACAGAATCTGAAACAGGCTCCAGGCTCTGAGCTGGCTGTCAGCACAGAGCCCGACACGGGGCTCGAACACACAAACTGAGAGATCATGACCTGAGCGGAAGTCGGATGCTCAACCAACTGAGCCCCCCAGGCGCCCCTCAATATTACATTGATGAGCATCCTCTGTGTTATTATGGGAAGCAACACTTCCTTCTTTTTTTGTGGCTGTATAGGATCCAATGTTAGAGTGGAATCACAACTTATTTTCTACTATTGATGAACATCTGAGAACTTCTAACTTGGAGCCAAATTATTGCTGATGCCGCTACGAACATTCCAGTACATGCCTGCAGGTAAACCATGTATGTACTTTTTGGCTATATTTCTAGGAAGGTAATTGCTGTGTCACAGGGTATGCATATGCTCAATTTAAGAAAAAACTTCTTTTTAATGTTTATTTTATTTTTGAGAGAAAAAGAGAGACAGAGCATGAGCAGGGGAGGGGCAGAGAGAGAGACACACACATAAGAGTGTGAAGCAGGCTCCAGGCTCTGAGCTGTCAGACAGTCTGACGCGGGGCTCAAACCCATGAACCGTGAGACCATGACCCGAGCCAAAGTTGGACGCCCAACCGGCTAAGCCACCCAGGCGCCCCATGCATATGCTCAATTCTAGTAAATACTGCCAACAAGCTTCCGAAATTGATTGTAGCAATTTTGACCCTTGCCTGCAACGTTATGTTATTTTTCATTGCTCCAAATAGACTGGTGGCGCAAGTCTATTTAGTTTTGGCCATTCGGCCAGGTGTGCAGTGGTGTCTCACCTCCCAGGGACTGACTAGTACAGACAAGCATCTTTGCATCGAGGCCACTGGACACCTACTCTTGTGAGGTCCTGCACGAGCCTCCCCTCCCCCACTTCGGTCTTTCTCTTTCTGCTCCACGAGCGCAAGCCCTTCGGTGCTTATAAAAGCTCCAAGTATGTTTTCTGACTCTGCTCTTTGCCCTTCACCTTCTAACGGTGACCTTCAATGAGCATAGATTCCTAACCTTAATGTGCTCCACTTAGTCCACCTTTTTCCCTCTGGCTCGTGCTTTCTGTGATCTGGAAGAGCGGGTGAAGGAGCATGAGGGAAGGAGGAAGATGGGGACGGAGGGCTTTCCATATGCGGAGGCTGGTGTGAGCCAAGGCGGGGTTGCGTTCCCAAGGCCGGGCTGGACGGGCTGGAGGTCAAGTTTGTGCCGGGTCAACGCGGGAGAAAAGGTTAGCCCGCTAGAGGGGAGCCGAGGACCTGAGGGACCTCCCAGTAGACCAAGGCACTTCCCCTTGACCTGAAGACAGGGGAGGTGCCCCCAAGGTCCCCAGCTCACCGTGTGGACGTGCCCACCATAAAACTGTCCCGCCGGTGCCTTCCTGCCCTGTACGTACGCCGCCTGTGCCCTGATCCAGCCGCACTGCATTCTATCTACGTTGGAGTCTAAACTGACAACTTTCTGAAAACAGTGGCAGTAGAATGTAGGACCAGCTTGCAGCGACTCATGACAGCTGTTGAGTGTTCGAGAATTCTGCAAGCCCGTTTGACACCGTGTTGGTAGCTGGAAATCAACTGCCGTGAGAATATGGGCTCCACATTAAGAGAGAGAGCCCACTGTTAAGCCCTCGGCCAGGACCCCGGGGACACCGGGTTCCTTCATCTCTAATGACAGCACTGAGCCTGGTGCCTGCACCAATGTTTCTTGAATTAAATTGCATTTTTTCCTGGGGCGCCCGGGCGGCTCAGTTGGTTGAGCATCCGACTTTGGCTCAGGTCATGATCTCGCAGTTTGTGAGGTGGATCCCCGCGCCGGGCTCTGTGCTGACAGCTTGGAGCCTGGAGCCTGCTTCAGATTCTGTGTCTTCCTCTCTCTCTCCCCCGCCCCTCCCCCATCCACGCTCTTTCTCTCTCTCAAAAATCAGTAAACATTTAAGAAAATTAAATTGCATTTCCCCCCACCTATCACTTATTTTAGAACACAAGGAAATAAATTTTTCCTGTTATAATTGATATCACGCGAAGTGAAATAAGCCAAACACAGAAAGGCAAGTACTGCGTGATTCTGCTTATATGAAAACTCTAAAATAGTCAAATTCATAAAACCAAAGACTGGAATGGTGGTTGCTAGGGNTCAGCTAAGAAAGGTGAACACACTCCAGAGATCTGCTTCCAGCGCTGCATCTACAGTCAGCAATAGTGTGCCGTTCACTCAAAATGTGTTCAAGAGGATAGTTCTCAGGTTACGTGTTCTTATCAAAATAAAAAACTGGGGGGTGGGGGGTTGCACCTGGGTGGCTCAGTCAGGCAGCTGAGCATCGGACTTCGGCTCAGGTCATGATCCCGCGGGTCAGTCTGTGAGTTCAAGCCCAGCATGGGGCTTGTGGCTGTCAGCAAAGAGCCCACTTTGGATCCCCTGTTCCTCTCTCTCTCTCCCCCTCTCTCTCTCTCAAAAATAAATAAAACATTAAAAAAATTAAAAAAAATTTTTTAAAGAAGCCTGGCCTCTACTCCTCTGTCCAACCAGCAAGCACGTGGTGCCCGTTTACTCAGCGTGGTGCCACCATCCCTGAGCCCTCCCGCGTCCAGGAAGCAACAAAACAACCCAGGGCGAGTGCACGGTCAAGTGCAAGGTCTGTTGGAGAAGCCCAAGCCTCAGGGGGCGTTGATGAGCCAGTTGGTGTTCCTAAGAGGTCTTCGAAGCCTGGTTTCCCAGGCAAATCAGTGAAAACAGCCCAGATGCTTCCGAGAGCCAAAAGCTCATGTAACTCCCAGGGTCCCTGCATGAGAGGGGAACCCGGGGCCCCCTGTGTCAGGCAGACGTATGTGTCCCTTTCTGTTCCTTCCATAAACAGGAAGAGGGAATGTCAGTTGGTGAGAGGAGTCATGACTCACATAATGCCTGGTGGGGGTCAGCGGTTTGCAGTAAAAGGAATGAGTAAAGTTTTATTTGCCGCGCACACCCAAGAGCCACAACTTAGCCAAAGAATGAATACAAATTAAAAAGACAAAACCCCAGCATGGCAAAGCGATGAAAAAGATGAACTGTAGGTCTCTTTTGTTGTTAGTCTGGAAAACACCATCCCTAGGATTCTCAACGGAAAGACAAGCCCGGGGCTGGGGGGCCGGCACATCAGACTCACCCTCGGGGCGTGGAGGAGGGCCAGTGTGATTCAAACAAAAATCACTCAATTTTATAATTGATTTAACTTATTTTTAGTCATGGCAATTCACTCACTTGGAAATTTCAAAGAGCGGGAAGAGGTCTAATGGTTTAAGGTTATAGAAGGAGGCAGGGGTTTTCAAAGGGATGAGAAATGTTTTGAATATATTTTAAGTCTCCTCTTTTACAAACAGGGAAACAAAAATTCAGCTGTAGGCCCTACATCAGCAAGGACCGCGTCTGTCTTACTCACCGGTGCGTGCCCGGCGGCATGCCCGGCACCAACAATGCCCAGCACACAGTAGGTACGACGCAATGAGTAGTTGTCAAATGAATGAATGAATGAGAGCCAGAGAGAGGATGTGACTTGGCCAACGTTATGCCTGTTGACATTTTGGCAGAGCCGATGTGAATGTCCTAACCCCAAACCCAGTGTTCTTTCTACCCTGGAGTGGTGGTTAATTAAGAACACTGGGCTCTGGGGCCGGGCTGCCCGGATTTCTGAGCCAGGCCTACCTCTTACTAACTGTGTGACTGTCAGCATGTTATATAACATCCTTGAAACTCAATTTCCTCTTCCATAAAATGGGGATAATCATGGTCCACTTCCCAAGGGCAATTATGAGCGTCGGGTGAGGGAATATACGTAAATTGTTTCGAAAAAGCCCAACTCAAAAGACGTGTTCGCTCTGCAGGAACCATTATTTTTATACCACAGATAAGATGGGCTAAATGATCTTAGTCCCTAATGGGCCAGTGTTGTCTTCTGTGTTCTTGGTGAGCCCTTTGAAGAATTAGCCTGAGACACAACTTAAAGTATTACTTATAAATGACACTTCACATTTTTCCACAAGTCCATCAACTTAAAGGAAACCCCCAAACTACCAAAAACCTAAGTCAATAAGTCAGTCTTTGAGGGAAGGTCCTACGTTATTGATCACTTCATCCCCTAGAAAGCCTAGCAGAGAAGAGGGATGCCCTTGGTGGTCAAGAGCGCAGATAAGGGGCCTTAACTGCTGAAGTTTCGATTCTACTTCCTCCATTTGTTTACCGGATGACCTGGGGCAAGTTATTTACACTCTGTGCCTATATGTCTTCGATTTACAATGAGTTGAATCACTGCTCCTCCCCACAGGGTTGTGGTGAGGGCTACTCAGGCACTTGGACCGGCCATCACTGCGCGCAGTGGGTATGCCCGGGGATTCACGTGCAAAGTCGTGAATTCAGCTGCATGACAGTGCATGATGATCTTTCCATGGACCGCCCTTGCAGCGGTTAACCACGTTGCAACTGGCCCCAGAGCCCCGGTCCTGGCCCACGGGGCAGCCCTGGCGCCAGCCTGAAGAGATGCAGGCAACAGCGCACGAAGCCAGCACTGATGACTAGAACAAAGTCCAGTCCGTCAGACTGAATTTAAAAACCTGAGTCAGGCAACAAAAGTTGGGGGGGGAGCAATTTTCTGGCAGCACATTGTGAATGGACCCCAGGGTTTGGGTCTCCATTGTCAATGTCACCAGGGTGCCGGTCCTTGGACAGGAGCCTGTGGAGAGCCAGCACCACCAAGCTGGTTCTTGGCCAGCACCAGCCAAATTCTGAGTGCTGAGTGCCAGGGACGCTCTCAGGTTACCTTCTACCCCTGCGTCCCTCCTGGACCTGCTCCAGCCAGGGCTCTGGTAGCCCCAGCAGCTCAGGTCAACCCAGGACAGCTCTTGGATGATCATCTCTACCAATGCACGCCCCCGGGTCCCCCTCTGTGAGTCACGGCAGAGTCTTTCTTACAGGCAGATTCATAACACACGCATGGCTCAGATGTTTAATAGGGGTGGTGGATAAGTGCTTTTCACCTCACAGAGCTCGGAAACAATACCCTTGTAGATTTTATAGAGTCAGTGCAGCGCCATAGTTAGGAGCCTAGATTCTAGAGCCAAGTGCTACCTGAGTTCGAATCTTGACTGAACCACTCATTTACCGCGGGTGAGACACTTCACCTGTCTGTGCCTCGGTTGCCTTATCAGCAAAATATAACAAGTGTACCGACTGCCCATGACTTTGGAGCGAACATGTGTAACACAGTTAGGAAGTATCTGAATTGTAAGCACCATACACAGCAGCTAGTACAACATGATAGGGAAAACTCTATTATAAGACGGCCGGCAGGACTGATAAGGAAATACCTCCCCCTGATCAAAGGCTCCCTCTTCCAGGTTCTTCCGACACTGCCTGTCTCATGCAATAATGAGGAATGCAGAAGTAACAGGCTATAAGTTACTCCCTCTGCTGATGCTCTGGGCTCAGACCTCTGGAGAATGATCTCCTCTGAGTCCACCGGTGTAAAATAAACCTCCTCCCTTCCAAGATCTCTGAGTGCTGCTTGGTTCTTCCGCCAGTGATCCAGACCAGATTTCCGCAACAAACATACCACTCACACTAGGGCGCAAAGGTATCCTTGTAGAGGAGAGGAAAGAAGACACAAAGGAGTCTCACGCTGAACAGAACAAAAGACTGTGCCCGTTACGTGTGCTGGTGTTTGAATGGGAGAAATAGGCTGGTCTCCCTCGTTCCCTCTTGATCCATGCACAAGTATGCCCATCAGTAAAAGTCACTTAGAATGAGTCCAAAGCAAAGGCTCTTTCACGTGCTCCCGTCCCTCTGCTTGCATAACACTGAAGTTGCCCAAACCGATCTCATTCAAATTTTCCAAAACAATCACCTTTGCCCTGAGTCAGCCTGGAAACTTTTAGTAGATACGGTTGCCAGTTCAAAAACTGTGAGTGACCACACCAGAGGCTCACCTACACTGTGTTTTGCTGCTCTGATCGCACCAAAATATAAAAGGGTACCCACAAGAACGATCCACCCTACAACCCCGGTAGTGCCTGGCATGGGCACCCCCAAATACTCATTATTCATGGTGGGGTAAGGCGCGTAGCCGCAATTTGGCCAGAATTGATGAGGTCAAGGTCTGAGAATTCAACCTCTCCCCACCGCCACCATGGCCCAAACAGCACCCCCTCTGTTTCAGTGCATCAGGCACTTGCTCCATCCCCACCAGAAATCTGGGTCACGAGAGAACACGGGTCAGAGTATCATCACCATGTCCCGGTCAGTTCAAACCAGAACCGGGACAAGAATACCCAGGCGCTACCGGCTCCTAAGATCAGAACTCTTTTCCTGAGGCAGCTGGGAAACCATCTCTGACAATTATGTCCTTTCAAACAATACACAGAATTTTTAAAAAATGAAATGAGGGGCACCTGGGTGGCTTAGTCGGTTAAGCGTCCGACTTTCGCTTAGGTCATGATCTCGCGGTTCGTGGGTTCGAGCCCCGCGTCGGGCTGTGTGCTGACTGCCAGCTCAGAGCCTGGAGCCTGTTTCAGTCTGTGACTCCCTCTCTCTCTGACCCTCCCCTGCTCACGCTGTCTCTCTCTCTCTCTCTCTCTCTCCTAGAAATAAATAAAAATATAAAAAAAAAATGAAATGAATAAAACAAAATTTAAGAAAAAGCTCAAAACAAAGCAATATTGCTATTCAGCCACGGTCGCTCTCAGAAATGCTAAATGAGCTCTCAGCGTTGCCCGTTGCCCGGGAAAGTCTACACTGTCAACACCACGCTTGCAGCGGCGAGGGAACGGAAGGCAAGCAGCGGCGCCATCTTATGGCCACGGCGGCCACACTTGCCCTTAGGCGATGGCAAGCGTCCTGGGTGCACAGGAAAGAGCAAACCCTTGCCGGTGTTCCTGGTCTAGGTAAAGACCTGCCTCCGCTTCCTTCTACCATATTCAGGGCAGCTGGAGGGACATCAGGGCGGTGCAGCTCTGTCTCACAGGAGCCCAGCACGAGCACCAGTCCTGAAAGGAAGACAATAGCAAGAAGAGGAGAGGCCAGAATAGCCCAGAGCCAGGCAGCCTCCTTGCCTTCCTCCTGCTCTGGATTTTCCCACTTCTGACCCCAACGGGAGCCTTCCTATGCCCTTAAGCAGAACCTTCACCTTGTGTGGAGAACAGTAACAAAAGAAAACGAAGCTTAACACCGTCACCTTTGCTACACTCTTAGCAATACGGGAGGCTGCAATCAATAGAAGCCAACAAATCTTTATCATTATCATCAACAAGAATGATGTATGTTTTAGCTATTGTGGAGAGTGCTGCGTGTAGCAACATGGATGGACCTTGAGGGTGTGATGCTGAGCGAAATAAGTCAGGCAGAGAAGGACAAATATCATATGTGTGCACGTATAGGAGGATTAGGAGGAACTTGACGGAGGAACAAGGGGGAGAAGAAGGGCGGAAATGGTGGGGGAAAGGGAGAGAGGCAAACCATGAGAGACTCTTGAATGCTGACAAAAACTGAGGACTGATGGATGTGGGGGGGAGGGGGGGATGGGCATGGAGGAGGACACTTGTGGGGATGAGCACTGGGTGTTATGTGGAAACTAATTTGACAATAAACTATTTGTAAAAAAAAATTAAAAAAAATATTTCTGCAGAATTAAAAAGTGTTATTGCCTCAAAAAAAAAAAAAGAATGATGTATGTTCCCCGAGGACCTTACAAAGCTGCGGGGCAAACAAGACCAGAGGACACAGTCTCTCCTCCTTCGTTATTGGTCTAGCTCTGTCTGATGCTGAACTGAATGTCCGGGATATAGATTCCACACTATACGGATGTGAAGCCCAGCTTTGCCACTAATAGACTCGTGACCTTAGGCAAATTGCAGCTTCTCTCTGCTTCAGTTTCCTTATGTGCAAAATGGGAATCCAAACAAAGCCTTCTTTATAGCCTGCTTTATGCTGCAAGGGTTAAACGGGTCCAAGGCCTAAGAAGAGTGGCAAAGCATTACACAGTATTTATTTTGATGAGACAGTCCCTTCATCTGGAGCACCCTGTCTCCTCAGATATAAGACCTGGAAAGGACGTCAGGGATCAGCCTCCTCAGCGTGCAGGCGAGAAGAGGCTGTGGGATACCAATGGACTTGTCTGAAAACACACACCTTGTTAAAGGAGCCTTGAGATTAGACCCAGGCCCCTCACCCAGATCTTCAAACTGCCTCCCAGTCTAATAAGCTAGTTTATAAATACTTCTCCTGATACTCCACAGAACATATTTGCAAATGAAGAAATGAAAAATAGTAGGAGTATTGTGGTAGCCACACCATGATAAGATACACGGAGAAATTACTTTCAGGCAGTGGGCCCCCAATTATCCCACTGCATTTGTACATTATATGAAAGAGCACAAACTATGCCTGCTTCCCTCTATTCTAATATATAGTTTGAGAAGGAAAAGTTCTGTGGCCCAGTTCAAGGTTAGGTGTTTACATTTTTTTTGCTTGGTTTTAACCATCATATATGTTTAAACATCAGATACATTTAAAATTTTTTTGCTTGATTTTAACCACGAATATTCATGGTAATAATCACATAAGGTGGCATTAGTCTGTGTGTGTGTGTGTGTGTGTGTGTGTATCTGTGTGTCTGTATTCCATGTGTGTGGCTTGCAAAGCTCCCAGTACCCACACAACATGAATTTACATATAATCCTCTTCGAGGGGTTGGTTGTTGGTTGGTTGAATCATTTCTTTTTTTTTCTTGATTTTTTTTAACGTTTTATTTATTTTTGAGACAGAAGACAGAGCATGACCAGGGGAGGGGAAGAAAGAGAGGGAGACACAGAATTCAAAGCAGGCTCCGGGATCTGAGCTGTCAGCACAGAGCCGACGTGGGTCTCGAACCCACAAACCTCAAGATCATGACCTGAGCCAAAGTCGGACGCTTAACCTACTAAGCCACCCAGAAACCTCTGGTTGAATCATTTCAAGATTGTTCTGGCCCCACAAGCAGAATCAGTCTACTGGGAAACTTATCTCTCTCTGAAACTCTCTTAAACAGCTATAAAATCTCTTATTCACAGACATTCTCAAGAGCTCACATAACCAAGCCTGGAACTTTGGGCCTTAGAGAACCCTAAACACAGCTCCTCAAAAATGAGTGCTATTCCTTGTGCTCCTTTAGAAGTCCAAATGAAGAATTGATGTTGTTAGATTCGAAGAAAGAAACCACATATTAATACATTACACTAATGTTCTTGGCATTTGGCTTCAGGTGCACAGGAGAGTTCTCATGGTGTGGAGGTGTATTATCGACCACAGTCAATGTAGCAAATCTTTTGGCTTGTAGAATTCTTTATACAAAAAATAGAAAGGTATTTTGTCATCTGGTCAAACAGAAGCTGGAAGGACGAGAGGGCAGGTTGCCCCCATTAAATAGGACAGGAAATTGAGACAGAAAAAGTTAAGTGATGTAGACCCAGAGAATCAAAGACTTATAACTGGGGGGCGCCTGGGTGGCTTAGTCGGTTAAGCGTCCGACTTTCGCTTAGGTCATGATCTCACGGTTCGTGGGTTCGAGCCCCGCGTCTGGCTCTGTGCTGACTGCCAGCTCAGAGCCTGGAGCCTGTTTCAGAGTCTGTATCTCCCTCTCTCTCTGACCCTCCCCTGCTCACGCGGTCTCTCTCTCTCTCCTAGAAATAAATAAAAATATTTAAAAAAAAAACAAAAAAACAAAAAAACAAAAAAAAAACCCCAAAGACTTATAACTGGAAGAAGTCATTCATCCAAGGACATGCAGCAAGTGAATACTGGGACTGAATCCTGGGACCTAAACTTGGGTCTCCTGAGTCTGAGTCTAGAGCTTTTTTGCAAAGTAAAGTCACACAGAGGCATTTTCTCTTCTGTGTTCTTTTGATCTATGGGTCTACTCTTCTGCCAGTACCACAGATTACTGCGGTGATCTGTCAGCACAGTCTTGATTACGATAGCTATATAAGTCTTCAAATAGTATAGATTGCTTCCTCCACTTTATTCTTTTTTTTTTTTTCAAAATTGTTCTAGTTATTATAGTTCCTTGCCCTTTTCATCTAAATTTGGGGACAATCTAGTTTATATTCATATAGCAATTAACAATTGCTAAAATCCTCGGTGTCTGGGTAGCTCAGTCGGTTTAGCATCCAACTTCAGCTCAGGTCATGATTTCATGGTTGGTGAGTTCAAGCCCTGCTCTGTGCTCTCTCTCTCAAGAATAAATAGACATTAAAAAAATTTTTTATTGCTAAAATTCTGATAGAAGTTCTGTTAACTGTATATCAGTTTGGGGAGAATTAGCATCTTTGCTATATCGAATTTTCTAATCCATGAATATAGTATGTCTCTCCATTTATTTAGTTCTTTTGATTCTTTCCTCATGCTTTACAAATTTCAGCATACAAGTTCTTTTATATATAGTGTTTATATATTTTGAGAGAGAGAGAGACAGAGAGACAGAGCATGAGCAGGGGAGGGGCAGAGAGATGGAGAAACAGAATCAGAAGCAGGCTCCAGGCTCTGAGCTGTCAACACAGAGCCTGACACGGGACTCAAACCCACAAAGTGGGAGATCATGACCTGAGCCAAAGTCGGATGCTTCACTGACTGAATCACCCAGATGCTCCTCAGCATACAAGTTCTGTGCAAGTTTTATTATATTTACACTTAAGTGTTTTTGAGTGATTATAAATGGCACTGTCTTGGGGGAAAAGCATTTGGTCTTTCATAATTGAGTGTGCTGTTAACTACAGACTTTATCAATGCTCTTTATCAAGTTGAGGTAAGTCACTTCTACTGCTAACTTGCTGAGAGTGCTTATCATGAGTGGGTTTTGGATTTTGTAAGTACTATTTCTATATCAATTAATACGATCCTATGATTTTCCATATTGAACCATCTTTACATATCTGGAATAAATCCCAGTTACTCATAGTATACAATTCTTTTTATACAGTACTGTATTCTATTCACTAATTTTCTGTTAAGGATTTTCACATCTATTAATACAGCCCTTCCTTCCTGTTCTCTTTTGGTTGATATTTGCATTATATAACTTTTTTCAGCCCTTTTCTTTCAACATGCCTATATCATTACATTTGAAGTGAATTTCTTGCAAACAGCATATAGTTGAGCTGTGCTTTTAGAGCACTCTGCTATAGATTCAAAACTGTTAAAACATCAGCAATTTCATGCGTTTCAATCTAATATATTAGTTTGTTTAATCCTTAACATAATATTCACAAAACCTTCAAAATATACCCATGTTACAAATTAGGATGTTGAGATGCATCTGCCTAAGTTAACACACCAAAGTAGCACTGGAGTGGGAATTTAAACCCAATCTGGCTCCAGCATGCTTGCTTACACCCTCTACACTTCACCAGCCTGGGCTAGGTGACAAACAGGCCACGTAGTTCATGTCCCTGGAGTTGTCTGGCACGGGCTGTACATATTCTAACAAGTCCACCTGCTCAGAGAGCCTTCCTCGCTAGGGAATGAAGTAAAGTTCCAGGTCACTGGCTAGATCTTTGGTCTGATAGTTCTTTCAACCATGCATGCCAGTCATAACTGAGTGCTGCAAGGGTTGGGGCGGGCAGAGGGAAATATGCTCTCCTTATGATCCCAAAGGGCCTGAGCAGTAGGGGCCAAAATCATTGGCAGACCAAGTGCCTTGGGGGGAGTCCCAAGCCAATTAAGAAGGGAGAAGCATACTTCAGCCCGAGCCAACAAAGCAGCCGTGTCCAGCTCAAGTGAGGTCCACCAAGATAAACACTGACCCTCCCCACCCTCCACCCTCACTGTGAATAAGACACAGGGCAGCACCTTGGGTCTGGTCCAAAGCAGACACACAGACACATCAGGGGCCTCATGAGTTTATAGCTCAAGGCTATTCTGAACATGGCAAGAGTCCCCTGAATGTTCCAAAGAGGACCAAAAATTAACTTTCCTCCCTTAAAAATGAAGCAGCTAATAGAATGACTCAGGGCAGAGAAGCAGAGTTCTACACACAAGCCATGGCTCCCTTCAGCTGTGAACATCCCTGGGCTGGGAACATTCACTCTCCTACCACCCCATCATCCATTGCAGGATCTCCTGGGATCTAGGGGCACTCAGATGGTTTGATTAATAAAAATAGAAGGATATAATGATCTGGTAAGTACCCCTGTCACCATGGAGAGGAGAGGACCTGGGGAGCCAGCATCAAGAAAAACAACAAAGATTCTCAGTCAATCCACAACTGTAAATTGCCTAAGTCAACCAACCAAAGTGCAGTTAAAGACCATATAGACGAGATTTTTTAGCATGAGTCCCTAGAAACCTTTCACCTTCATCAAGGCTGAGCACAGTACACATTAAACTGCATATGCTACCTCTGTGTGGCAGTGGTCTATTTTATAAAGGCTAGAAAATGGATCCAGAAAGGTTAAGACTCTTTCTCAAGGTCATCCAACAAATAAGGAGGCAGAGATCAGGCTTCAAGTCTGGTTTCAATCCAGACCTTTTGGCTCCAAAGCATATTCTGTCTACTGTACCACATTCCATCACAGAAGCAGACGCCGGTGCTCACATCTGTAAGGATGCAATGCTCTCCTCCCACAAAAGAAGGAAGACTGACTTCCCTGAGAACAGTCAGCGAGTCCCTGGCTGAACCAAGAACACGACTTGGGCTTTCTTAGAAATGTTTAGCTCTGTAGTTTTAATTTTATAAAACGTTGTGTTTATAGAAAAAGACTGGAATGTGTTCAAACTGATAGGATGTTGAGTAAAGTTCTCTCGCCCAAAAAGGAAACCTTCTCTAAGGTTGGGTTGTATTATTTTTACGCTTTTTTTTTTTTTTTCAGAGGAGTCCGTTTTTCCTGATGTCATTCTAATTCTGTCTGAGGCCAATGAACTGAGGCCTTCAGTGGGAAAGAATGAAGCTTGGAAGTGCTGCTCTCGTTAAGAACATGCCTCGGCATTGCAGGAAGCATCAAGACAACATTTTACCCAAGTCTTTGATTTAAAAATAAGATATTGAATCTATGACTTTGAGAATTTTTGTGTTTTCTCATTCCATACCAAACTACCCCAAGACCTCCCCTTTACCCATGGGTCTCTCAGACTCCACTGAGCTCCCCTCACCAAATCTGTGCTGGAGACCAGCGGCTGGGCAGTTCTTCACCTCACTGGTCTTTGAACACAACCTACCTTGTTATCTGAGAGGCTCTCCTAGAAATTGAAATTGTACAAGGGGTTGTTGGGAGATGGATTTACAGGGAGACATGCGGTCACACCCGGAAGGTAGGCAGCTTTGAGAGAAATGTGTCCTGGGCAGCAGACTGGATGCTCTTTTCTCACGCCTCAGTCACTCACTCTGTGACCCGGAGCCTAAATTTCCTCATCTACAAAAGAGGTGTTTGGATCCGACAGTCTCTAAAGTTCCTCCCCACCCTCACTTTCTGCAATCCTAGGCTCCTAATGCTAAATCTCTGAGGATTTATTTGAGAGGGGTTGACACGCCAGGTAGGACAGGCCCTTAGCAACCAAGTATTAATAATCACTTTTCAATGAGTGTTTACCATGAGCCATGAACTATTTTTAGTGTTCTACATCTAGTGCTTCATTTAACATTCACAGAGACCCCGTGAGGTAGAAATTATGATTATCACTGATTTATGTATGAGTAAACTGAGGCTCAGAGAAGTTACTTAACCTGCTCACGGTCACACAACTAGTAGGTAGGGGAATTGACTCTTGAACTCACTCCCAGTTTGGCTTCAGAGCCATGTTCTTTAGTGTTATTCTCTGTGGACAGATCTGTGTGCAGAACTCAGTGTCTCCCCAGAAGAGTGACCTTTACTGACTTCTGGTTTCACCAAATTCATTTCCCTCTCTTCCCTACAAGTTGCCCCCAACTCTGTGACCCAGGGTCTATGAAAGAGGTGTTTGGGATTTCCCTTCGATAAAAATTTTTAAAAATAAACAACAATAGCCACAAAACCTTTGCCAAAACCCCCGCACATAAGTAATATGAAACGAGAGAGGTGACAAACAGCAGGTCTTGAGATCTAAACCCAATGCTGAGAGAATAAAAATAACATCCGGGAAGTGATTTCAGAAGTAGGATACCTTCCAGGAGCCCTGAAATCATTGACTTCCCTCCAGATTCATAACCCCCATGTTGGCTTCTGCCTGGTTCCCACAGCAGAAGGCTGCCTGTGGGAGGGGGTGCTCTTCAGCCCCAAGATGCTAAATAGAAAGACTGTGTGGATGAGTCATCCAAGCTGGAGAGCAGAAAGTCAGGAAGGAAAGAACGGGCTCTAAGACTTCCCTCTGACGCCCCACCGGTCTCTGCAGGAAGCTGTTTTGTGCTTCCTCTGCCTCTCTGGGTTGCCTGTGACAATGAGAAACCCACTTGGAAAAGGGCTGAGGAGTCTGCAAAGATGAACTGCAATTTATCCATGAATGGAGCCTTGCAAAGAGTAACTAGCCAATTAGAATACATCTACAAATAGAATATTAACAGAATACCACCTATATCTGCGAGGCAATCTGGAGATAGAAACGCCTCACCCTTTTGTCTAAATCCACCAAAGTCACCAACACGGAGTGGGAAATAGGAAACCCACAATAAATTCGGAGTTTTCAACTCAGTAACAGTAGAATTGGGAAGCGGCTCCCCAGGGGGTCGAAGACATCCTGTCTAGATCCTTGGGGAAGAAAAGAAAAAGGCAAACATTTGAGGGAAAGGGAATCTCTATTCTCAACTGGCCTCCATGAGCTTGGATCGCAACTGAACGATTATCATTCTTCCTGCACTCCTGGGAACCAGTCCCCGGCATCCAGAGCTGGCCCCAGCCCAAACTGGCCATGTCTCTGGGATAATATTGTTTTTGGTTCCCTTTCTGTGATTGGCCAAACCCCCTTGAGCACAGAGGAAACCTTGTTTCCCTTTGACCAAATTAAACCCTTTTATTTCTTACAGGAAAAGGAGCGACTTTTCCCACTGTGCAGGGAAGAGAGAGCTGAGGATAGGGCACGACAGGGAAGGGCAGGGTGGAGAGCACACGAATTAAGTTAGCTCAGGCTTTGGCTCCGGCTGTAGCTCTCTACTTTCTAGCTGTGATCTGGCAAGTCACTTCACCTTACAGAGCCCACCTGTGTCATCTGTAGAAGGCAGTTGATAATATTCACCTCCTAGGATTTTTTGAAACTCCAGGGACTTTAGAAAACATTGTACATAAGAGACGCCTGGGTGGCTCAGTCGGTTAAGCATCCAACTCTAGATATCAGCTCAGGTCATGATCTCATGGTCATGGGATTGAGCCCCACATCAGGCTCTGCACTGGTGGCACCTGCTTGATTCTCTCTCTCCTCTCTCTGCTCCTTCCCTTCTCCCCGCCCACCACTCACCCCATCTCTCAAAATAAATAAACATTTTTTTAAAAAAACATTGCACATAATGTATCTGGCATTGTACTTAGCACATAGTAGGTTCTTTAAAAAATAGTAACCATTATTACTGTTGTTTCCAAAGTCCAGGAGGCAATAATGAGATTTTCTGAGACACCAGCTAATTTTGGCTGAATACGTTACCAAACAGCTGCTTTTCCTTTAGTTTATTCAACAACCATTAGCTGAGAACCTACTATGTGCCTGAAAAAGTTACACTCTGGGAACAGAAAGATAAGTGACACACTCTTCCATCCTTAAGGATTTCACAGGCTAGCAAGAGGAAAGCATTACATAAACCCTTAAGAACTGTCGTGTGACAAGTGTTACAGAGGAAAGTGCTGTGTGAGCATGAGGAGGGAGCAATTAATTAACTTGGCTGGAAGCAGCTTAGTGTGAGTCAGGGCAGAATCACTGGTCTGAGCTGTTCTGCCCGTTTCTGCATGTGACTTGGAGCATGTGATCAGAAGGAAGACACAAGAATAACTTCGTGAGCGTTTAGGCCAAATAAATATTAGTAGAAAGCGTTCTTGACTGCTCACTTGCACTTACACACGTTTGTGCATATGCATGCACATACACACACACTCCAATGCACTAACGTATATAGCATTCCAACATACGCACACACACTCCAAATCACTTGCGTGCACACACACACACACATACATTCCAAGTTACTCCTATACATACATATTCTCACCCGAGCGCGCGCGCGCGCGCACACACACACACACACACACACACACACTTCCCAACTTTCTCCAACACATACATTCAACTTAATCATGCTCACACATTCCAATCAGCGCCCAGATGGTGGCGTTCCACCTCCCCTGCACTGCTTAGAGAAACCCCTGGGGCCACCTCTCCATGCCATCGCGGTCCCAGCAAGGCACACCAGGTCCTCTGTGATCTTGCCCCTCTCTCAAAGTCTCAAGCCCCTCCCCACCCATGCCATTGTTACCCACCCACTGATTTACTAAATATTAACTGAGTGCCTACTATGTGCAAGTCTTTGGTCCAGGCATGTTCTCTTTGCAGCTCCTGCTCAGAGGGACAAAATGTGGCTCCATGAAAGCCCCAGCCTTTCTCCAGCCTCCAGGCCTTTGCTCATGGGTCTGTTCTGCCGGGCAGACACACCACCAACATGACATGGCCACCAGCCTGCCCTTGCCTCCATCATCGCCCCACAGAACTGACCACATGCCTCTGTGGCCCCATCCAGGCCGCGCTAAAAGCTGCACCAGCAACAGCGTCCCTTTCTTCCAGTCCTTGTGTCTTGCCCCCCGCCCGCTAACCTGCGACCTCTGTACTACACACGTCTTCATGTGCGGCGTCCAGCATGGGCCCAGGGCCACCGGGAGCTCTAGGAAGCATTTTCAGAATGAAGCAGTGTTTCTGCTCAGCCCCCAACTGTGAAAGTGGTTTGCACCATTTATCCTTCCCATCAAAGTACTTCTAGAAAGGAAAACTCTACGTGGGTCTCTGACATTGATATTAACTTTACTAACAATAGTTACAAGGGCACCTGGGTGGCTCAGTCGGTTAAGCGTCCAACTCTTGATTTCGGCTCAGGTCATGATCTCACGGTTTCTGGAATCAAGTCCCGTGTCAGGCTCCGCACTATCAGTAGCTCTCTCTCTCTCAGTCTCTCTCTGCCCTTCCCCAGCTCACACTCAATCTCTCAAAAATAAATAAATAAACTTAAAAAAACCCCAAAAGAACAATAATTACAATGTCATTAGCAGATGATAAATGTTTTGCACAGTGCTCTGCACCACTCACATTCAGACTCCTGACTGAACAGTGTGTTCAAAGTAAATGGATAAGCGTAACTTCATAAGCTTTTAGACCAAATAGATGAGTATTAGTAGAAAGTGTTCTTGACAGAGACAGAAAGTGCAGTGACGGCAGCCAGGCGCTGGGCAGAAGAGGAAAGGGGGACTTCAGCCTAATGGGTGTAGAGTTTCAGTTTTACTCGATGAAATGCGCTGTGAGGAGAGAGGGTGGTAAATGGCTGCATATTACAAATACAGTTGACCCTTGAACATGACTTTGAGCTGCATGGCTCCACTTCTATATGATTTCTTTTCCACAAACACAGTACAATACTGCAAATGCATTTTCTCTTCCTTAGGATTTTTTTTTTAATGTTTATTTATTTTTGAGAGAGAGCAGGGGGTGCAGAGAGAAGGGGAGACACAGAATTCAAAGGAGGCTCCAGGCTCTCAGCACAGAGCCCTACATGGGGCTCGAACTCACAAGCTGTGAGATCATGACCCGAGCCAAACTCAGATGCCCAACCAACCGAGCCACTCAGGTGCCCCCCTTATGATTTTCTTAATGACATTTCCTTTTCTCTCACTCACTTGGTTGTAGACAAACAGTATGCAATACATGTGACATACAAAATATGTTCATCAACTATGTCATCACTGAGGCCTCCAGTCAGCAGCAGGCTATTAGTCTTTAAGATCTGGAGGGAGTCAAAAGTTATACATGGATTTTTGATTCCTCAAGGGGTCAATGTCCCTCAACACTGTGCTGTTCAAGGGTCCTCTGTATATTTAATATAATTAAACTGTGTCCTTAAAAATGGTCAACACAGTATTTTTATGTTACATGTATTTTACCGTGATAAAATAAAATGGAAGGAAAAGGGGAGATTTGTCGGTGAAACAGTACATACAGCAAAAGGGTGGTCCACTCGAGTCAAAAGATAAATGACACACTTTGCCCTATACATTGGTCACCTATGAAAGCAGGTTAATCCTGCTCGGAGTTCTTAGTTCCTAGCAGGCATAGTCCCTGTTCTTCAGTGTTTGTTACTGAGTATCTAACGTGTTCCAGGTTCCGTGTTAAAGGCTGGCTACCAGATCAGTGAGTTAAGGGTCTGTTATCAGGGCACACTGAGTCCTGTGACAGACAGGGCTGGCACACAACGACGAAGAATGAGAAGGGTCCCTGCAGGTGGGGACGCTCTCCCTGAGATGATGCCCAGACCTGAAGAATGAAAAGGGGTCACCAGGAGAAAGGTCAGGTGAAGTTGGGTACTCCATAAAAAAAAAAAATAGCCTTCAAGAAAGTCGTCAGCAAAAGAGTTTGGCCTGTTCAAACCAAGAGGAACCTCGAGTGGCTGGATTGGAGACGACCAGAATGAGTGGAGAGCCCCATGCCACAGACAGCTTCACAGCCATGTGCTATGACTGAATTGTTCCCCCTTCCTTGCCAAATGCATACGTTGGAGTCCTAACCTCTACTGTGACTATTCAGAGACAGGGTCATTGGGAGGTAATCAAGGCTAAATGACGTCATAAGGGCGGGGGGCCGGAACCTATAGGAACCTATGGGATTAACGTTCTTGTAAGAAGAGAAACCAGAGACCTCACAGGCTCTCCCTCTGTGCCACACGGGGAGACGGCAAGAGGGTGGCCAGCCTTCTGCAGCCAGGAAGGTGGCTCCCACCAGCAGCTGAACCTTTTCTGACCTTAATCTGGGACCTTCTAGCCTCCAGAACTATGAGGAAGTAAATTTCAGTTGTGTAAGCCATGTAGTCTGTGGCATTTGGTTACAGCAGTCCAGGCTGACGAAGAGATTTGAGTTTTACACGCAGGAAATCAATGGAGGGGCGCCTGGCTGGCTTAGTCGGTTAAGCGTCCGACTTTCGCTCAGGTCATGATCTCGTGGTTCGTGGGTTCCAGCCCCGCATCGGGCTCTGTGCTGACTGCCAGCTCAGAGCCTGGAGCCTGTTTCAGTCTGTGACTCCCTCTCTCTCTGGCCCTCCCCTGCTCACGCTGTCTCTCTCTCTCTCTCCTAGAAATAAATAAAACATTTAAAAAAAAAAAAAAGGAAATCAATGGAAAAGTTTAAACAGGGGGGTCACATCAACTAATATGTATATATTTTTTATGACGTTGTGTTTGCTGGCACTGGGAAGAAAGTTGGGGACAGACCAGCACTGGAGGGGGAAACAAGAAGGTACTAGGGTCACAGTCACGGTCGCGGTCACAAGGCAGACCTTGATGGCAGCCAGAACCGGGACAACGGCGGGAGCTCAGCAGACCTGTTTTGCTCTGGGGTGCAAAACACGGCTTGCTAGCCGTTCACGGGTGGAAAGAGGAACCATCAAGGATGACTGAGCATTCTGGCTTGACTGGCTAAGTGGAAGTGTCACCACTGCTCAGGTTTGGGAAGAAAAGAGTAGAGAGTTTGGAGGAAAAGTCAATTCAGATTGGGACACACAAAGCTTAAAATGCCTATGAGTCATCGGAGAGGAAATATTAAGAGCTCTGATTGGTATCTGTGTCTGAAGCTAAGAGGAAAGGGTGCAGCTGGAGACAGAAAGTTGAGGGACAGAAGCATATAGACGGCACATGAAGTCTAAGACTGGTGGAATCACACAGTGTATTCGAGTAATGGAGACGAGAAAGGGGCCACACCCCCGAGTGAGGCTGTTTCTACTCTACCACGCTGCCTCCTTTTGCTTAGATTTATCAATGGGGGCAAGTAGGTAAATACGTTGAATATATAGAATAAAATGGGCATAGCATAAGTCACTGATTAAATCTCTTTTTTTTAGAGTGCTATAGATAGAGGGAAAAATGAAGAAAGAACTGAATTATTGACAATCCTTACAAAATGAATTCTAGTTAATTAAGGTTTGTGGTGGGTTTTTTTTTTTTAAAGTAAAGCAACCTCCCTCCGTCTCTCTCTCTGATAATGATAGGTGATAGCTAGATAGATAGATAGACGGACAGATAGATGGATAGATAGAAAGATAGATGATAGATAGAGAGATAGATAGATGATAGATAGAAAGTTGGATGGATGGATAGATAGATAGAAAGTTGGATAGATAGATGGGTAGATAGATAGATGGGTAGATAGATAGACGGGTAGATAGAAAGGTAGATAGATCAAATAGATCAATAGATCAATAGATCGACAGATCTATAGATAGATAGATGATATACAGATAAATGATAAATAAGAGATAAATGATAGATAAGTAGATGATAGATACATAGATATGATAGATAATCTGCTGCCAATATATAAATAAAAATACAAACCTCAAGAATCTAAAACACCTCGTATTTTCATCTCTAGTAAGTCACGAGAGAAACAGAAAGCCCAAGTCACCCTAACATTAGTTCTTTCGTCTCTCATGATTCATTAAGCATTGGTGTCACCTTTAAATTTTGCAGTCCAGAAAAATTGTTTCTATAGAGTCAAGTGAGTTCTTCACTGTTCTAGACCTGGCAAGATGTCGCTGACACAAGTCGCACAGTGTACGGGGAATAGCAAGGTGATGCTTCTGGGCCTCCCTCCCGAGCCAGGGACCACTGGCTCCCAGAAGGTGCCCTCTGAAAGGCTCCGTCCATGCACAAATGCTTTAATGATGTATTAATTTTCCTTAAAAGGTAGGGTAGGGGAAAGAATCTGGAAGTACATTTGAGTTGATTATAATATCTACAAAATTAATGTCTTTGTATCTAATTATAGAACTAAAATGGACAGTTAGAGCCCATAATTGAAGGACACACATAATGATGAATTACAGTGTGCAATGAGTCGGGAAAACTCCTAATTATACTCTGGGAACCTGAAATCCCTGGCACTACCTCACGTGGCTATTTTCATCACAGAAAAGCATCTCCATGAGCTCATCTCAGAGGTGTTCCGTGTCTCTCCGCGGGTCTGTTTCACAGGGACAGAGAGTCCCTGAGGACGTGCTGCTGGGCGACTTGTCCCGGGACTGGTCAGCACAGAGCACCCTTATCAGAAAGACTGGAACCTTGGAACATACATATATCTCATCATTAGTGCAATGGATAGTAGCTTTGAAAAACTACTCTTTCACTATCACACACAGGTAGGAATTTGTCCACATAAGTCTTTTTAATTTAGAAGCATCATCAGAATGCTGAGTCAATTAATTGAAAAAACATAGAAGAGAGTATATATGAACCTACATGTATATGTGTATGTATATAGTTTAGGATATGTGCATATATGTGTATATCTACATGTGCATATAGCTTAACATATATATAGGGAACTACATATATATATGTATATGTAGACTTTAGGGGGATGGGGAGAAAGACAAATACATCATTATCCATGTTTGTATCATATATCCATGTACAATGGATATATGTATCCATCATGTATCCAGCCACTAGTGCGTGGACTACTTCCCAAACAACAATTCAGGCATATAACATGCAATGAGAGTTAGAAAAATGCTAGAGTCTAGGTATAAGAGAGGAAACGTGGAGCAACATGGGGCCAGAGGATCGACCTGGATGGGATGCTGATAGGACATCAGGCACTTTTATAAGCACTGCCCGTGGGGGGCCTGGGTGGCTCAGTTGGTTAAGCAGCTGACTTCAGCTCAGATCACGATCTCACAGTTTGTGGGTTCGAGCCCCGCATCGGACTCTGTTCTCTCTCTGCCCCTTCCCCACTCCTGCCTTGTCTCTCTCTCTCTCTCAAGATTAAATAGATATTTTAAATTTTTTTAAAAAATACATATCAGCACTGCCGGTGCAGACTGACCCACTGAGGTCACTCACAACCATGTGAGGTAGGCATGACTCCCTTACAGGTGGCATAGCTGCAGCGCAGCGTGGGTAATCACGTGCCCAAGCTCACCCAGCTGGCAAGTGGCAGGGTCGGGTTTAGAAGGCCAGCGTCTTGCTGCAGAGCCCAGCAACACAGTGACCCCACCAGGTCTATCAGGGACATGTGCTCTGGTAGCCCTGGGAAGGACAGACCAACATGGAGGGGAATCTGCAATATGGAGGTGGTTGGGAAAAGTGGCCCGGACAGTATGACTGCGCACTGGGGATGGCAAATAAACAGAGAGAAGAGACATAAGGGAACAAAAGGGTGGGGCTAAGTGACCGGCAGGTGCAGGTGTGATAGAGAGGGCAGGTCAACGATGACTAAGTTTTTGACTTAAATGGAAAAAAACCAAAAGGAATTGTGATAACCTTATCAGTGACGGGAAAGGGAAGGAAGACTATCATGGAAAGGTTAAGTTCTTGCGCAGACGCCATGCCTTTGAAATGCCTAGGGGTTTCCAAGAGGAGGTGTCCACCACGCAGCTGGAGATCCAAGGCAAGAGCTTGGGCAAAAGGTCAGGCTAGAGAGGCTCACTGGAGAGAGGTCTCTGAAGAGGAGAGACCCAGGCCAGGGGAGACCCAGGCCGCCCAACACAGCCGAGGGAGGGGACTCCCAGGAGAGGAAATGAGGGTCAGACAAAGGGCCTAACTCCAGGCAGGAAAGGCATAATTACTCAATTATCTCCTTCCAGAGGCTTCCCACCCCTAACCCACACTAACCCCCTACTTCCACATGCATAACCCACACGCTTGGGAAATGCTAAACTTCAGGAAATGTACAGATATGAGCGTTCTTCCAGCTACGGAATGCGTAAGCCACGGAGATGAAAGGTGCAGCACCGGGAACCCAATGGTCCTGCCCTAGCGCTGCGTGGTGACAGCGGTGGCTGCACTCGAGGTGAGCACAACAGGGCGGATAGAGGTGTCCGACCACGATGCTGTGCCCCTGAGCCTGACAGAATGTCGTGTGTCAACTACTCTTCAATTAAAGACACAAGTAAAGACGTGATCGTGATGACTCATTGAAATCGCTCACCAGGAAGCTCCGACATGACAAGGGATAGGGACTGTCTTGTTCACCACTCAATCCTAGAAGCCTATGGCTTAGCCTGGCAGTGTCCATATCAGGACATATTTACCAAGGGCCTCCCTGGTGAGAAGTTAGCAGTGGCGGCTCATTCCCAGCCCAGTGCTGTTTCTACCACTCCCCGCTACATCCGCCTCCCCAGCCCACCGTCTGTGGTCTCTCGGGGCAGCCCCCCATCACAGAGCGTGTGTGTGTGTGTGTGTGAGTGTGTGCTGACAGCGAGCAGAGGCCAGGCCACAGCCACTTGGCCCTACCAGACCACACCCCTAATTTACTGTGAACCTCCTGGCCCACGAATAAAAGATCAAATCCAGCATTTCAACCACCGTAACGAGCAGAGAATGTCTACTGGGGCCAACACGGAAAGCATCCTCCCCCACTCTGGCCCCATAGAACTTGCACCAGAGTCAAATCTCTGAAATTAATGCTCCCGCTCCTCAGCTAACATAACCGCTTGCTCCTGGCAAATCAGAAAGGAGCCACTTACCCTTCCGGACCGCGTGAGCCTTTGGGTGGCCGACCCGACAGAGGTAGCTCAGGGTCAGAGGCAGCAGCAGAGCCGAATTCAGTCAATATCGTCAAAAGTATTCAGGCTGATATTAGCTGCGGAGCTAATGCCCCAGAGAAAACTAGAGGGCAATGGTTTCTTTAATCCTGGGGGCCATAGTCTTGGATCTGTCAACGACTAGGCTCTAGTCCCCAGCTATTCAGACACTAATCTAGGTGATACTGTAACTTGTTTTTGTAGATGTAGCTAAAACGTGTCATCCGTTGACATTATGTAAGAGATCATCCTAGATCATCTGGATGGAACCTATTTGACCCATTGAAAGGCCACAGAAGCAGAGCTGAGACTCCCCAGCAGAAGGAGTTCCACTGGGGTCAGCAGCGTCCGCCCAGCACCAAGATCCCCGGCCTGCCCTCCCTGGTGGCCTGCCCCGCGGCTTGGGGTCGTGCTGAGGCAGCCCCTGTGGTCACCTATGCCAGTAACCTCTCGATATCTATCTCTTCCTGGTTCTGCTTCTCGGGTTGAATGCTGAATGATGCATCCAGTCAGTACCTATTCGTTGAGTGTTTTCTGGGTCTCATGTCCTGTTCTAGATGGCAGAGATGGGAGAGCAGAGCAAAGACAGGAAGAAGGGCTGCTGCGTATGCCTTGTGACGTATGAGTGCCAGAGTGCCTGCTTCGCCAGGGGCTGCCCCTCTACCGGCACGAACCCCTGGCTTTAGGTACACAGAGACGTGAGACACACACACAGGGAAGAAGGCTATAGAGGCAGGGGTTGGAGCGACTGCAGGAGCCACCGGAAGTAGAAGAGGCGAGGAAGGACGCTTCCCTAGAGCCTCCAGAGGGAGCCTGACCCTGCAGACACCTTGACTTTGGACTCCTAGCCTCCAGAACTGTGAGACAATAGATTTCTGTTGTCTGAAGGCACCCAGTCTATGGGAACTTGTTAAGACAGCCCTAGGCAATTAATAAAAATAGCCAAATCCATTCATTCTTTTTCTTCAGCAGTATTTTTCCTGTAAATTGGAGACTAAGCTCTGATGTGTGTAACATTCACATGCTGAGCCAGGGTTTTTATGTGTCAGAGAATTCTCGTGGAGGTCCCCTGCTGCTCAGGGCTGGCTCCTGGTGGCTTTCCAATTCAGCCTCAGCCACAAACAGGCCACCAGCGCATGGGCTAGAGTTTGCCAAATTGACTATTTTAATACTGTATTAAAATTGTATTCATCTAAGTCACGGGGTCTTCTGGTGTCCTTTTACACTTGTCACCGGAGGGGAGGGCCTCACCGTCTCCGCCCAGGCCCTGCCCGTTTCCCCACAGACTTTTCAAGTTCTTTGCATCAGTTTGCATTTTTCCAGGCTGAATTGTTCTCCTTCCAGGCAGCCTCTCTCCAATGCCTGTGAAATAATTCTTGGTCTCCAGGGATTGCCTATCGATGCAGCTGTTTTTATATCTTTTTTAAAAGATTTTAATAAAAGCTGGTATTTCCTGCAGATAATTGAGGAAGATGTCAACGAATGCCAATCTTAACCAGATGCCCACAGGCCCCTTTTAGACACTGCCCTGTGGTAGGGGTGGAGGATCAGTGTCATGGCTGGGGTGTCCTTTGTAATTCTTGGGCCACATTTATAGCACCTAAGCTGGCCTCAGCACTGGGATATCATCTTGAGAACATTGCGGAAGAGATGGTAGCTAGAGGGGCGTCTGTGGGGCTCAGTCGGTTGAGCGTCTAACTTCAGCTCAGCTCAGGGCATGATCTCGCAGCTCATGGGTTCAAGCCCCACATTGGGCTCTATGCTGACAACTTGGAGCCTGAAACCTGCTTCGGATTCTATGTCTCCCTCTTTCTCTGTCCCTCCCCTGTTTGTGCTCTGTTTCACTCTCTCTCTCTCTCAAAAATAAATATTAAAAAAATTTTAATATATATTAAAACAATTTTTAAGTAAATGACTGATAGATGATAGATGATAAGTAGGTGGGGAGGTAGATAGATAATTGATAGACAAATAGGTGTGATTAGTTCCACTTGGAAATGTGGGGATGTGTGCATATAGGTAGGCCTGTGCAACTCTGGAAAAATACCAGAAAGAATAAGCATCAAACCTTAAACGTTAAGGAAAGCAGTTATCTCTGGGGAATGAAAAGAAATGGCTGGAAAGGGAAATTTTACTTCTTATTTTATATCATTCTTAAATGCTGGGAATGAGTTACGTGTATTCGGTGATTTTCAAATTCTTTTAATTTTACAAATATTTAAGGGGAAAAAAGCATTACATAAACGCCTACTCTTCAACTGCAGCCAGACGATTTTACATACACGTTACCCAAGGCACACATTTTCAATCACTAGCCTCTTCACACACACACACACACACACACACACACACACACACACACACACGTACACTTTTTCAGCAGCTGGAGGAACATATCCCACAGTGAGGAAGACACGTCCCCAAGGTTATATAACCAGTAAGCCAGAGCAAGGGCCCATGGTCCACTCAGGCTATTGCCCTGAGCTCTCCACAGCTCACACTGCCCCCGTGGCCTTCAGAGTATGTCTGTCCTTCGTGTGCCCATTCATCCAGTCCACTAATACTAAGGCCTCCCCTCGGTTTAGCACCATACTTGGTTCTAGAAAGAGCTGCAAAGATGAACAAGGCAAGATTTCTGCCGTTAAGCAGCTCACAGTCTCTCCTGCTATTANTTTTTCAGCAGCTGGAGGAACATATCCCACAGTGAGGAAGACACGTCCCCAAGGTTATATAACCAGTAAGCCAGAGCAAGGGCCCATGGTCCACTCAGGCTATTGCCCTGAGCTCTCCACAGCTCACACTGCCCCCGTGGCCTTCAGAGTATGTCTGTCCTTCGTGTGCCCATTCATCCAGTCCACTAATACTAAGGCCTCCCCTCGGTTTAGCACCATACTTGGTTCTAGAAAGAGCTGCAAAGATGAACAAGGCAAGATTTCTGCCGTTAAGCAGCTCACAGTCTCTCCTGCTATTAATAAGAAACAGAAGGAGACAGAATGGGTAGGGACAGAATAAACAGCTGGGGGCTGCCCAGCTGCCCTGGGTGTTCTTGTGAGGTTGAGTCAGATGATGACTCTGATCCCCTTTTTCTTGAGTGGCCTTTGGGCTGGAACATGGCAAAGACGCCCTCCATGCTGTGGTATATCTCAGCTAGCTCAACCAACCTCTTCGTTTTGTCCAAGGTAGACATACAGGTAGTAGCGAGTGAGGAGGGGAGGAAGGTATTTGTAGAAATACAAAGGGAGAGAAGGGCTCTGGTCATGGTGGGAGCTACCCATGGGCTGAAGGGCAAACCAATGGTTGGCAGAAGGGCGAGCTGTGAAGTTCACATTTATGTGCTGGCTAAAAAAGAAAAAAATTCCTCTTACTTGGACTCAGAATAAACACAGACTTGCTGTTGGGCCCATGTGAGTTTTCTTAGGATTTGGGGGAATACTGTAAATGATCTACACGCCCATCTCCCCAAAAGTATGTGGGGATCACAGGCTGGGCTCTATTTGGACCATAAACAAAGGATCTAGAGAAGTGTGTACTTCATCTCAAAAGTTCACTTAATTTGGTTTTATTTCCCATGGAGTTGAACTTTTATCCAAATGGGAGTATGTATTATACCTTGGCATGAGCCATGGTTTTCACAAGACATAGTACGTATGAGTGACCAAAGGGCCGACACACACATTGTTCATCAGAACCCCAAGGGACACGTCATGAAGGAAAAAGAACAAGAGCTGGGAAGTGCAGGATCTGACAGGTGGAGAGGGGGAGGGACTCTTAAGGGCAGCAGTTACAATATGGGGCAGGGAAGAGACAGATGTCCCCTCCTGGGACACTGAGGGAACACGGCTCACCCAGCTTTGAAGCCGCAAGGAAGCTTGGCAACCACCTACTACCTCCCTCATGTCACAGGTGCGCCATTGGAGAATCAGAGCGGTGAGATGGGCTGGCCAAGACCACACAGCATGACCCATCCCCTGGCCTGCTTGGCTGCGCTTTGTACTCGCTCTGTGAACATGCTGTTCCCTGAACAAGCAGAGGTTCAGAGACAGGAAGCTGGGGACACATACAAGAAATAGCAAGTCTGAGAGGGGATTTGATCTGAGGAGAAAATACACGGAGGGAGCTCATGGGAGACAAAACTGGAAAGGGTCAATTGGGATTTGTTTCTGGAAGATGTTGATGAGGAGGCCAAGGGGTCTGGATCTTATTTCCATGTTGGTGACAGAGAACTCCTACGTGTGTTGGAGCAGAGCTCAGACAGCAAACTTGCTATTTTTTGTCCCCAAGCACACGTGAGGACATCTGATTGGGAGCGAGGAGAGACCGTCAGAGTTCCAGGAAAGAGCCCACCTTGATTTTTCATATTTTCTCTCTGAAAACTACAAAAACTCCTTCATAATATCATTCTCCTTCAAAAAATTTTACATAACTTTTTTTCCTTCTTTTCTAACAGGAAAGCCATGCATGCCTATTTATGAACTTCCAATTTTACGAAGAACCAAAATGGTTCCTATGAGCTCCTCAGCTAAAACCAAACTCAGTTAATATTTTGACATTTTTTCCTCAGAGTTTTTGTTCTCTGGATTTTACATCATTATTTAATAACTTTATATAACTTTGCAACTTCTAATTTCACGTAATATAAAACCATAAATTCTAAAATTATCTAAAATGCTCAAAACCAGGGGCACCTGGGTGGCTCAGTCAGTTAAATGTCCAACTTAGGTTCAGGTCATGATCTCACAGCTCATGAGTTCAAAGTCTGCATCAGGCTCTGTGCTGACAGCTCAGAGCCTGGATCCTGCTTCAGATTTTCTCTCTCTCTCTCTCTCTCTGCCCCTCTTCTGCTCATTCTCTCTCTCTCTCTCTCAAAAACATTTGTAAAAATTTTAATTCTCAAAACTATCATTTTAAAGGCTTATAATCTACATATTTAGCCATAACTTCAGTGCTGGGCATTTAGATCATTTCTTTTTCCTACTTAATGCTACCTTATTGTGTGAACTTTTGTCCCCTTCAGAGTATTTCCTTAGAATAGACTCATAAACGTGGAATTCCTACATCAAATAGTATAGATGGGTTTTAAGGTCATTCATACACCTCATCGAATTGATTTATAAGTCTGGGGGCATTATGATACATATAAATAACATATAACTCTAAAAACTAGAGTTTTTATTGAATGAAAGTAGTTTCTTTGTTTTAATGACTTTTCTTTAATTTCAAAAATATTTCATATCTTAGGGCACCTGGGTGGCTCAGTCGATCAAGCATCCAACTTTTTTTTTTTTAATTTTCTTAACGTTTATTTTTGAGAGAGACAGAGAGAGAGGAAGGGAAGGGCAGACAGAGAGAGAGATAGAATCCCAAGCAGGTTCCAAGCTGTCAGCATGGAGTCTGATGCGGGGCTCAAACCCATGAACCATGAGATCATGACCTGAGGTGAAACCAAGAGTTGGACACTTAACCGACTGAGCCACCCAGGTGCTCTTTAAGCGTCCAACTGTTGACCTCGGCTCAGGTCATCTCACAGTTCATGACTTCAACCCCCATGTTGGGCTCTGTGCTGCTTGGAATTCTCTCTCCCTCTCTCTGCTCCTACCCCAGTTGGGTGCTCTCTCTCTCTCTCTCTCTCTCTCTCTCTCAAAATAAATAAATAAACTTTAAAAAATTTTAATTTCATATTTGAAGAAAAATTCTCCATAAAATTAGACTCAGGGGGAGGGGGGAGGAATACAGCTTCCATGAAATTCAAGGTCTACTCACCCTGGACCACTTTTGCTTTCTCCTGTCTTCTGACCAGTGCTCTGCCCCTCCCTTTCCTCACTACCTACCCCACCCTAGCCTCTCCCAGCCATTCTGATGCCCGGATGTTGTCTGTTCAGTGTTTATTAAGGGGGATTCCATCTTGTATTTCCTCATAAAGGGCCTGAGTCCACACACAGAAGCTTATGCACCCTTTCCCAGGGCTTTGGAAAGTAAAGTTTGCAACGAAAAGATTAACGGTGCTTTCCTGATCTCCATGGCCTGTGTGTTTCTCATTATCTTCCTTTGGATGCAGTCACTGGCTCTTGTTCCAAAGCCATACAAGGCCAGTCCTTGCTCTTCCTAGAGCAAGGAGACTTTGCTAGGGCTGATGCGATGGAGCGAGGCGAGTCACCAGCCTCCTGCAGAGTCAAACCCCCCTCTTCTCTTTTCCTCCCGGTACAGCTCTGCTCAGACTCCGTCACTGTCCACCTGCCCTTTTGCTGTTCTCCTAACGAGCTTCCCCACCTCTACCTCCTTCCCTTACAATCTTTCTCATATACTGCAGCACAATCAGGTCTTCCTGGAGCAAAGTGTGTATCATCTTACAGCTCTGCTCAAGCATCGGCAGCAGATCTGTTACTCTCACGGGAAGCCCAATATTTTAGAATGGATCAATAAATATGTACCAGGTCCTTTATAATGGGTACACATTATGTGCCATAGAGGCTATACCATGAGTTCTGGGTCTGGTTTGGGGAGCTAATAGAGACGTGTGAAAAGTCACAAGGCTCCAGCCCCCACCTTCTTCCAGTCCTCCAGGCCTGCATGTGTGACAGGCATTTCTCATACTCAACATGTTTCAAACGGCATTTACTCTCTTCTCCCCAAATCTATGTGTTTCATAGAACGGTTCCACTATCTTGGCTCCCAAGACAAGATAGATACATGTCAGGAACATGGGGAGATCTGATGGGCAGGAGGGTTTGGTCTTGTAATGTCCATCAAAATCCAGCTGTCTACTTACTTTCTTGGTTGTGCTTAAGAACATAAAGGGATACAGAAACAAATAAGATACGCCCCCACTGCAGTGAGCATATAATGTTCTGGGGGAGACATAGAGCTTCTTGTCCATTGTCAACTCATCCACCCAAACTGTACCTCACAAACCTGGGTCTCCAGATCCACCCTCCCCACCCCCCTCAACCATTCACTTCAGGAAAAGTGGACTAGGACATCTCTGTGTATTTTCATGATTCTCCAGTACTTGTCTTCTACCAATACCCAACTGATTCAGATATTAGAACGGCCATAATATCCAGGAACCATGTATCAGGTGTATCAGGAACCATGGATAAAAAACATTAACAAATATCCCCGCCTTGGATGACTTTACAATGTGGGGAGAGACACTGATACCTGAACAGATAATTTCCAGATCATACTGTACGTGGCCAGACTATGGGGCTGCAACAAACACAGAGAGAAGGGACCTTCCAGCCCAATCGAAGGTTCAGGAAGATGCAGGGAAAGTGAAGTGAGGAGGGGGGAAATCTGAGTGGGGAGTAGCTGGCTCAAAGTGGAGACACCAGAACTTGCACCCAGGTTTGTCTGCCTCTCCAGTTTATGTTTTTCTCACCATCCTCTTACATGGCAGGCTTTCAATGGATATTCATTGGATGCAAGAAGAAATGAATGACTACATGAGTACGTGACACTTCTTCCAATGGAGAGAACTGCTGACATGTCAGCTCTAATAGTAACTTTGGCTTTAAAACCTCCATGTTCTGACCAGCTGATCCAATCAGCTAGGGAATCTCAAGGAAGTCCTGCAACTGGGCGGGTGATTCTCAACACAGGAGGCGCTAATTCACTCCTACAGCCTCTCAGAATTGGTTGGAGGTAAAATAAAGTCTGGAATTGAGGAGGGGGCTCCCCACTCTTGTCCACACCTCCTCAAAACAAACAAACAAACAAACAAAATAAAACAGAAAACAACCTGCTAGTGTCCCGGGCTATGCAGACAATGGGAAACAAAGTGAAGTAAGCGTAGAGCTCCAAGAGCTATGGCAAAAATTCCCACAGAATCCCACGCTAAACCACACTGGTCCCAGAACACCCTGGAGAGGAAAAGGGATCCTAATTCTCCTACACCCATCTCCCCTGAAATTTGGTTCTGGAAGGAGAGCCAGGGTCTCTAAGACTTAAAGATCAGAGCAGCGTGCCCACATCCTCCAGCATGGCTGCCTTCTCCCCGCCCACCACCCCCCTGCTCCACTGTGTTTGCAGAACAGATGCCTCTGCCAGCGGCCTCCCTCCCCGCTCTCCCTGCACTTCCTGCTCCTCGGCCCAAGCCTCTGCCTTCCGTCTCCGTATGCTTGGCACACACGCAGAGAGCTTGGAGCTGGAGTGTGCCATCATTTCACAATTCACAAGCCCCAAATAAGAGACAGGTGGTGGGATTCTCCCAGAGAATGGAAAGAAGGCCTCCAAGCCCACACTGTCTGAGTCTGGCTGCCTGGGGAACAGCCCAGAGGTGGGCTGGGCTGAGGCTACTGTTTTAGGAGATCCTACCCAACCCTTTCTGGGCTTTTTGAGTCCTTGGTCCCGACCATTTCTCCTCAGAATTTCCTCTTGGCTCTTCTCAGTTCTCGAGGAAAGTCAAAACTTACTTTGAACAGTTAATAGAATCAAGTTGTGGAAGAAGGAGTCAGCTCAATAAAATTACAGTCGGCTTCTTCAGAGGAGGTGGTTATGAAATGGGCCTTGGCAAGTCACAGACTCCTTGGTACAAATATCTGGATCGATTTGGGGCACAGGACACTTCACTACCCGCTAGGGAACTGCTTTATGATTTTGCTTCTCCGTGATAGATGAAGATGGGCTTGCAAATTTTGCCACTGGGACAAAAGACTACAGCTATGTCCTTAACTTCAAGGAAATGTTTTGGGTTCATCTCATCAGGCAGTACCAGCAAACTTGTTTTCTTTCTGTAAAGGCCCAGATAGTAAATATTTTAGGCGTTGTGGGCCATCAGGTCTCTGTCATAACTCTTCACCTTGTCCTACGTAGCACAAAAGAAGCTGTTGGCACTATGTAAATAAATGAGCAGGGCTGTGTGCTAATAAAACTTTATTTACAAAAACAAGCAGCAGTCTGGATTTGGACCACAGGCTGCAGTGTGCCAATCCCTGACATACACCATGTGTTCTGTGCAGGAGTGCCAGTTTGAGGAGGGGATGATGTTCCCTGACCCCCTTAGGAAGGAAGTTGCTGCTTTGGTATGAGAAAACTTTGAGGCCTACTTGTCTACTATGACCTAAGGAACCAAAAATAATATCAGAAGCTGCATGTTAACACAATCCTCAGGTGCTTTGCCCACATTACATCTGGAGACCAGTGTGTCTCAAACACCAAATTACAGGGGAACCTAGGGGACTCAGTCGGTTGAGCGTCCGACTCTTGATTTCAGCTCAGGTCATGATCCCAGGGTCAGGGGACCAAACCCCTCATTGGGCTCTGCAGTGAGCATGGAGCCTGCCTAAGATTCTCTCTCTCTCTCTCTCTCTCTCTCTCTCTCACTCTGCCCCTCCACCCCACTTATG
>NW_027529438.1:2892094-2907157 GCF_008692635.1 Crocuta crocuta
TTCTCTATCCCTCCCAAAAAAAAAAAAAAAAAAAACTTAAAAAATAATTACAGGGGCACCTGGGTGGCTCAGTCGGTTGAGCGTCCGACTTCGGCTCAGGTCATGATCTCATGGTTCGTGGGTTCAAGCCCCGCATCGGGCTCTGTGCTGAGGAATAGTTCGGAGCCTAGAGCCTGTTTCAGATTCTGTGTCTCCCTCTCTCTCTGACCCTCCCCTGCTCATGCTGTCTCTATCTCAAAAAAATAAATAAATAAAACATTAAAAAAAATAATTACAGACTCTGAGGTCTGAGGTATGAAACTCTGTATCTTCAACAAGCTCCCAGGTGACAGCGATGCTATCAGTGAATGATGCTTTGATTAGCAAAGATCTGCTTTGGAACATCCTCTATAAAGCCCAGTTCTGGGATGAAACATGGGAGCAGATGGGTTCCAGCTGCCCACCACCACCAACCCCGTTTCTCAACCCCCAAACAGATAATGCATGTGGAACACTATGCTAAATGCTACACAAAAGCAAATCCACCTAATAGACACTCAGGCCTTGGCTAAAAGGTTCTTGTAATCTCTTTTTTTTGGGGGGAGGGGAGGATAGAAGCTCATGCACATAAAAAATTAATCAATATAAGAGGTCACATGAATGTCTGAGACAATGAGACATCAGTGGGCAATTCTGACAAATGTTACGAATGTCCAGAAGGGATACCCCAACCCCTCTCATCCTTCACAAGAGGAGGGACCCGGAGCTCCATGCCCAGGAAGCAGGAACTTTGAATAAGTTCAAGCACAGAAAGAAATTCAGTAAATGTTGCCAGCCAGGAACACTTAACATCATTCCTGCGGCCCACAATCTCAGGCTAAAATAATTAATATAATATGAGAAATTATAGGGCAATGAAAATGGAAACAGTGGAAATAAGATTCTTGCTAGCAGCCCTAGATGTACTCTGAGGGTGATGCAGGCTGTGGCTGACCCTTAAGTTTCTTATAAGCCATGAAGACCAAAGGAAAACCAAGAGACCAACACCTTAGAACATGCTGCCTTCAAGTGTTTCACTCATATAGATTCTTAGGCATCTGAATATTCCCCCCCCCCCACATCGGCTCAGAACTGCACCCCTACTCGGCAAGAGAGGCATCTGAAACTGGGATCCTCAGAAGCAACGTCATCCTTCCCTCCTTGGGCTCATACCATGCAGATGCTGAATCCCTAAGATGGCGTCCAGATGCCGCAGCCCAGCCAGCAGTCAGAGCTCTCTCCCCAGAATCCACCTCCTTTCCAGCGCTCTCTCCCACCATTCCTCGGCCCTAACCCTCTGCTCCCCATAGACTACCAGCTGCTCCCTCCCCTCCATTCCCACATCCAGTGCCATCTTTGTTCGCAGCTCACTCCTTGTCCTTGCTACTAAGGTCAGCTCTGCTGCTAGGGACCAACCCATCCCTCGGCCTCTGCATACCTCACTGCTGCCCTGTACCCCCACACTTGGCCCCAGCCCCACCCCTCCACAGTCGGGGACCACCCAGCCCCAAGTGCCATCCCCTACCATCACCACTCAAGCCCCTCTGCGCACCTCCTTGAGCACGGTTCTCTCTTTTGTTCCTTCCCTTTCTTGCTGGCCATGAGCGCTTGGGCTGGAATGATCTCTCACTTCTATCCGTATGCTTTCAAGTCACTTGCAGAGTCCCTCGCACATCACAGGTGCCCAATAACAGTTACCACTTTTGTAAGTAAAGCTGTGACCCAAAGTCCTTGGGTCCCACGCTGCTCTCCAGCCCCACGGCTCCTTGTACATCACCACCGTCCATTCGCAGCTCATGCTTTTCAGAACATTGTTGGAGCCCAGTTCATCTAGAAATGTCCAAGCCAGCTGCACACCTGACCTCCTCTCTCCTGGGCAGGCTTGTTCCCTCAATTTCTAACTAGTCTCTCCTCTCCTGCGTGGCACACCCGCAATAGCTGTGGCTCTCTGATTAGTCAGACACTGGTCCTCACCTTGTCTTTCCTATAATGATCCTGGCACAGCCAAACTCAAAAATCTCAGATGCCAAGGTTTATGTAGCAATGTGGTCACAGCGCCTCTTTTATCTCAACCGTAACGTGCTCTGTAACAAGCAGACACCTCCCAGGTTTGTCCCGGTCACGGCTCCGAATGTCACNAGAAACAGACCAGTCCTCGGCCACTTGCAGTGGGAGAAAGACGGCTTCTAAGTCACGAAGGAGAATCAAGCCCCGGTTGGAAACACAAACTTTTCCTTTAAAGGAGAAGCTCACATTGGCAGTCCTGCTCTTTTGAGCTGGAAGAGCCATTTGGGGAGAGAGAGGAAAGGAAGATGGTGTGAATGACAAATGGAGAGAGAGAAGGAGACAAAAAGAAAAAAGCGAGAGGAGGNAGAACGAGGACCCGGAGGAGAAGGAGCAGAGGGGGAGGGGAGAGGAGGGAACGACGAAAGGGGAGGAAAAGGCGGGGAAGGTAGGCTGGTCGTTCTGCCGGCTCACGAACGCGGGCCTCCAGTCCCGTGGCGAGCTTGACCGTGTCCCCCGGGCGCTCTAACAGCCACGAGGGGACAGAGTCTCCATAGGCTTATGTAACACTGGGCTGGGCTGGATGGATACCAGAGCCCCGCCCTGGGGCCCAAAACAACCAACCAAACATAACTGGAGGAGCTGATCTCCAAAGGCTATCGGTAACCTCTGCTCTCGGTATTCATGGCAGATGCCAACCTTGACCGTACGTTCAGATCAGCCCCATGTTCCGGAGCATCTATTAATAACACCGCCTTTCCCTCACAAGTGTTCCCATTTAGATGCTAAATTACTTGGTCCTCCTGTTAATAGGAGACACAGGAAACTGAGACTGAAGCCTCTGGACAGAATGAAATACTTAATGTCGTCATTCTCAGAAAAGGAGCAAGAGACCAGAGGGACTCTGTCCCGGGAGAGCAGAAGGACTTGAGATAGTTGTCGGTGTAACATGACAGTGGAGGTGGCGGGAGGTAGCCAGACGAGGCTTTACAAGACAAGGCGGTAGATGGTACAAGCCGTGGATACTGATAGTAATTTCTGGAAACAGTCGCCTGAGATGGGGTAGCAGGGGAAGAAAAGGCCACGGTGACAGTTTCTGAAAGGTAAAGTGGAACGATCCACAGATGAATCATGTCTGAGGAATCTCGTGTAATAGAAAAAAGTCTGCAGTAACTTCTAGTTGGTGGTTACATTGTAGCTATGACTTATTCATTCTCAGCTGCACATCATGAAGGCTCCAGTCCAGCCGTTTTAGCTCTTCTGGTATCAAGAGTCTATCTGAAGTCTATTGGAAGAGAGGGAGGGAGGGGTGAAGGAAGGAAGGAAGGAAGGAAGGACGGACGGACGGACGGAAGGAAGGAACAAATGAAAGAAGGAAGGAAGGGAATACATTAGTTTCAAGGCAATCTTTGAGAAGAAAGGGACCCAAGGTATTTTATCATCACAAGGAGGTGAAGGAGAAATGTGGAAGGGGTTTAGTCCTTCGATAATAAATGGCAAGGAGTATATAACCCAATGAGCATCCTGAGAGTGAGAAGCAATCTCCTGGAAAATGTGAGAAAATGCCACTTTTCCCTCCTGCCCTCATCCTTCACCCTCAAGGACTCACGGCTCCATGTTATTTACTCAGCCATCCACTCATTCAGCAAGTTCTATGGGAGCCATAAGGAGTAAGCCAGCGGGTTCCCCCCTGAGCGTCTTCTGTGTGCCAGACCCTTGCTGGATGCAGAGATGGACGTGTGAAGGAGACAGGGTTTCTGCCTTCGGTGAGCTCCAGGCTGAAAAGGTCTCAGACTCGTGGAATTACTACAATTTTAGATTCATTAGTCATTAGTGGAATCCAACTCTGCTAAAGGATGAACTGAGAAGTCCATGCAGCCAAGATTCACCCGGAGCAGACCACCCTGAGGTGGGGGAACGCTACCTAGTTCCTCATGGACGCTCTGAGGTGCCCCACACACCTCTCTCTGCCTTGAGTCCCAGAGCTAAGTAAGTACCCCAGGTCAGGTTTTCATTCCCTCAAAGCTTATTACAGAACTCTGGTTCGATTACCCAGATTTTAATAGTTCTCTGAATTATTATTTTTCTCTAAGCCACCTCAAATTATTGCTGGATGAAGGCAACTTATAAAAACAATAAGTGAATGTAATTGTAGTATTAGGAGAGACCTAGATGGATGTGGGAACCCTGAGATTCCAGTGGACCCTGTCGAGACAGGGAAGGTCAAGACACCCTGGGCCACTCGGAGTCAGGGAAGACACCCCAGGATCAGCCGCTAATTGAGGTTAGCCACATCTGGATCCATGAGCATGAGGAGTGAACTGACATTCAACATCATACAATCCGAACCATGGTCTCCTCTGATACTAGCTCTCGGCACAGAACCCGTGTGCTCAACATTCCCTGTGACACCAGCCAGCTAAGTGAGGGGCTCCAGAGAGCCCACACTGGCAGCAGGTGGAGTCCCCTCCTCCCCTCGCCTCCGGTCTCATGGGGTGACAGCTTCAGTGACTGGCCTTACTTACATCCATGAGTGCAGAACATTCTCTGAGGAACGGGGTCCTTGACGACAGCTAACTTCTGCGTGTCTTCAGTTGTTGCAACGTCTTTGCGTCAAGCCACAAGCCTTGGAACTTTCTAGAGCATGGAACCCCAGGCCGCTTATAGATATCCCTTTATGGAAGGGGAAGAAAAGGGAAAGCAATGTTGCATTACAAACTTTGCTTCACTCACACTTTCTGTCCAACACAACGCTGTTGTGCTCGACTGTCACACAGAGACCCCACAAGTACCCCGGTCACTGATGGGGTCGCAAAGAGGTTCTGTTTAGGAGGGCTGCACCTGTTGATATCTATCAATTTAGAAATTAGGAGCCCCTGGGTGGCTCAGTCGGTTAAGCGTCCAACTTCGGCTCAGGTCATGATCCCACAGTCAGTAGGTTCGAGCCCCGCATCGGGGTCTGTGCTGACAGCTCAGAGCCTGGAGCCTGNAATTAAAACAGAATGTTAAGGGGAGGCTGGGTGGCTCAGTCAGTTGAGCATCCAACTTCGGCTCAGATCATGATCTCACAGCTTGTGGGTCCAAGCCCCATGTTGGGCTCTGAGCTGTCAGCACATATTCTTCGGATTCTGTGTCTCCCTCTCTGACCCTCCCCTGCTCATGCTGTCTCTCTCTCCCTCTCTCTCTCTCAGAAATAGATTTAAAATTTTTTTTTAATTTTTTAAATAAATAAATAAATAAATAAAACAGAATGTTAAATTTATCAATTACTTAAAATAATAATTATTCCATTTTATTATTAATGTGTAATTTCTTAAAAATTATTGTTAAATTATTGTGATGATTATATGTGAATGTATTTTTTAAATAAAAATAGCTATTTTCAAAAAATGCTTATTGAGAACAGTGGCATTATTTAACATTTAAAAAAATCTCATTGAGGGGCACCTGCATGGCTCAGTCAGTTGAGCGTCCAGCTCTTGATTTCAGCTCAGGTCAAGATCCCAGGCTTATGGGATTAAGCCCCATGTTGGGCTCCACACCGGGCGTGAGACCTGCTTGGGATTCTCCCTTTCTCTCCCTCCCTCTCCCTCTCTCCCTGCCTTTCTCCTGCTCTCAAAATAAATACACTTAAAATCTCACTGATATCTGGCTTAATCGAAGACAGATTTTCACATCCGCTTCTGAATTCAATTTGTTGCAATATCACATATCACGTACCCTCTCAAAAATTCCACCATATAATCATGGGCGAGGGAGAGTGAAACACAGCCAAATATCCTAGGATTGTTGGGAAAATAGTTTTGTTCTCATGGATCCCCTGGGAAGGTCTCCAGAGCTCCCAGGTCTGTCCAGACGGCCCTTGAACCACCATCGCATACGATCAGAGTAGGTCTCACTTCCCCCTTGGACTATCACAACTAGTGATGCCACTAGTTATCAGTTACCTGAGAAGTCTTCTAGAACTATCTACACATAAATGTAAATATGTGGATGTACAGTTCTTATTAATTTTTAAAAAAAATTAAGTATGAGCACCCTCTACCTCTCACCTAGGGTGTTCTGTTACACATGTTGGGGTACCTGCATTCTAGCATACGTCATTATGTCATTTCCGTCATTTCTGCAGGTCTCTGTTCTCCACTAGATGGATATGACACTGGGTAACTCTGTATGGTGCCACAGTGTTCAGATGGGTTACTGAACCGCTACTCTGAGTTGCCATTGTCTTCAGTGAAAGACACGGAACTTAATGGGAATAAAGTGGCCTGGCAGGAAGAACAGATGCCACATATATTAGTACAGCTCTCTTCTGCCTTCTAGTTCCCTAAGAAGGCATGCAACTGAAGTATTCAAAATTTGAAAAAAAAATCCAAATTTTTGCTTTATTACTGGGGCTTGCCAAGTATTATACTTAGGGCTTATTCACTGTGGCAGAAAGGCTTGTGTTAACCATCTCTGTGCCTATTTAAAAAAATTTTTTTTAATGTTTATTTATTTTTGAGAGAGAGAGCCAGAACATGAGTGGGAGAGCGGCAGAGAGAGAGGGAGACACAGAATCTGAAACACCCTCCAGGCTCTGAGCTGTCGGCACAAAGCCTGATGTGGGGCTGGAATCCACCAACCATGAGATCATGACCTGAGTCAAAGTCAGACGCTTAACCAACTGAGCCACCCAGGCGTCCCTCTCTGTGCCTATTTTCATAGGAATGTTTAGAAACATCAACCTCTCTTGAAACACACTCACTGTCATCGGTGTCACATAATTGTGGAGCCAAGAAGGCAGGATCGGGGGGCACCTGGGTAGTTCAGTCGGTTAAGCGTCCGACTTCAATTCAGGTCATGATCTCACCGTTTGTGGGTTCGAGCCCCGCGTTGGGCTCTGCACTGACAGCTCAGAGCCTGGAGCCTGCTTCAGATTCTATGTCTCCCTCTCTCTCTGACCCTCCCCTGCTCATGCTGTCTCTCTCTCAAAAAAAAATAAAAAACATCAAAAAAAAAAAAAAAAGGCAGGATCAGGGTCTAAGTGTCCGCAGACAGTATTTCTGAAAACAATTTCCCTGTCATACTAAGTTAACAGAGACTAACCCTGTTAGGTTATGACTTCCCTAACATAGAAACATGGAATACCCCTCACCTAAAAGAAACCCTCACCTCATAGGGATAAGTTGGTCTAATTACATTGCAGGCTGCAAACACTAAAACTTATGTAGATCAATGAGGGCTCACTTCCTCACTCTGAGATTTGTTAACTATAGAATCTTAGCTTCCACTTACTTGTAAAATTGAGAAGGGGATAATAATACCTATCTCATAAGTTGTTAAGAATAAGTGGAGGGATACCTGGGTGGCTCAGTCCGTTGAACGTCTGACTCTTGATTTAGGCTCAGGTCATGATCAACCCCAGGAACCCCAGGGTGGTGGGATCGAGCCCTGCATCGGGCTCCACACTGAGCATGGAGCCTTCTTAGGATTCTCTCTCTCTCCGTCCCTCTGCTTCACTCCCCAACTCGCATGCATTCTCTCTTTCTCTCAAATTAAAATAATAGTAATAATTGTAATTATCTATAAAATGTGCCTACCACATAGTAGGTATTCAATGCTTGGCAATTGGTAGCCCCTTCCTTTTTTGTTCTACGAACAGAAATAAGATAGGAGACTGATCTTATGTCCTGGACTGGGCTAGCTTTTCACGGAAAATCTCAGTGGTGTAACCTCTTAGAAAGCCTGGAGATTTAAAAGACTGGGGCAAGAGAAGATGGTAGAGATTTTTTTTTTTTTTCCCTACAAAAAGGATTTCCTGAGATGATGGTCATCATCTGATGCTGAACAAGAGACACAGGTGTGCTTTCCGACATTTCTGTTTCAACCTTCTAGTCTGCCTCCGAACCCACACAGGACAGTATGCTTTGCACTTTGAAGTTCACAGGCCCTAGAGAAAACCCCCCAGGTTTGGAGGAGCCCCTCGGGTGAGGCTGGGAAAAGAGAGATTTACCCCTGAACGATTCCTAGGAGTAGAACCAGCGGCTGCAATAAGCACGGGACAGACGCATCATGATCTCCGTTTACAGACGAGGAGACTAAGGTTTGGAGACGCTAGGTAAATTTCCCGAGGTAGGCCCAGCTAACGAATGCAGAGTCAGAATTCAGAACCAGGGCTGTCCTACTCCAAAGCCCGGCTGTGGATCTGTGTCATGGCATGTGGCATTCTCCGTCTAGAAAGGACACCAGACCCGCTGTGAACCAGCAAGGCCAGTGGCTTCATAGAGACGGTCTCACAAGAGAGACAAATTATCTGTAGCTGTAAGTTAATGGTTTTATCACCCCAATATTGTAACTGAAATCAAAATCAAAGTTCTTCAGAATATCATCCCTAAGCTAGACACAAAAGTAAGAAGAGCAGGACACCAGAGCCGAGATTTAGTTAGCTTGGGATTTGTACATTATTTATTTTATTTAATTAGTGTTTGATTGGGTCAGTTATTAAGATTAATAGGTTGTTTCCATTTATAGATTATTCTTTTTGAATAATAGGTAAATCACGTAATATTGATCCAATATAGTTTCTAGCTCCTAGAGTGTCTCAGGTGCTACAGATGCTATAGATGAAGAAAACATGTCCCTTGGCCCCAAAGAAGGTATAATGCATATGATAAGATATAATGGATATAACCATATATGTCTTTGGGTTGGTGGGGTTATAAGATAGACAAGAACGAGGTACTAAAAGGAGAAATCCAGCCAGTGGGGCGTTCAGGAAAGACCTGAAGGAGTGAGATGGCACTAGTTAGCTCCCTCTTGAAATATGAATAGGATTTTGCCAGCCTTGAAGAGAGGAGTGGCAGGGCCAGAGAGGCGATGGGCTTGCCCTGCCATGGGGGGTGCTGTAGAGGAATGACAAGGGGCAAAGCACCCAGACAGCGCCTGACACAGAATAATGATGTCGGGAAGGGAAAAGAAATAAATAATAATGTGGAGAGGATTGAGGGTTGACCAGTGACTGGCTACTGCAGGGAAGAAGGGAAGAGTCAAAGGCACCCACGTTTCCAGTGTGCGTGTGACCAGGAACAGGTCACTATCAATAAAACCTGAGGAAACGGGAAGAGGAACTGGTGTGTAAGGGAAGAGCATGAGTTTGGTTTTGACCATGAACGACTGGTTTCCTTAAGATGGAAACAGGCAGGGGCTTCTGGCTGGCTCAGTCAGTTAAGCATTCAACTCTAAATTTTGACTCAGGTCATGATCTCATGGTTTGTGAGATCGAGCCCTGCACTGGGCTCTGCACTGACAGCGTGGAGCCTGCTTAGGATTCTCTCTCTCTCCGTCTCTCTCTGCTCATCACTTTCTCTCACCCTGTCTCTCAAAATAAAATAAAAACACTTTTTTAAAAAGATGGAAACAGGTAAACATGCTGAAGAGACAGAAATTTGGGTCTGGCATTTAAGGGAATTTGGTGCGAGAGATACCTATTTGAACATCAAATACATAAAAGCAGTATGTGAAGCCTGCGGCAGATAAAATGATCTGGGAATAAGGAAGCGAGAAAAAATGAAGACAAAACCTTGGGGCCTGGCTGCCTCGAGTGGAAGAACATCTTCCAGTAAGACGCGCAACTTAAAAACTTAACTCAAAAACAGTTCCTCCTCACAAAACATCCCAAGCCCTTGATCTAACCCAGCACCTTTATCTCGCAGAAGAAGAAAACCCAGGCTCAGAGGGCTACCTGATTTACCTAAGGCCCCCCAGCTGCTTAGGCGCAGAACTGAAACTAGATGGTAAGTGACCGTTGGGGATTAGCATCGACTTAGCAACTTAGCCTTGCACGTGCACCATATGATACGGCCGGATTCACAGGAGCCTGAGAACAAACTGGAAACTTCATTTATCTCTGCTACATCAGTCCAGCACTGTCACAGTGCCTGACCGCATAATCAGCTCAGGGTTCAAACCACATCTGACTCATCTTGTTGTCACCGCCCCTCTGCCCTGACCACTGTCTCTGCCACCCGGGGTTATTACAGAGTACGAAACTCACAGCTGATGTTCTTCTGAATGTGCACATGATCATAGACTTCCAGGGTTGAGGGAACTTAAAGTACATCTAGTATTAGTATAACTTCCATGGACACAGACCCAGGGAAGTTCAGTGACCCGAGAACCCGTTAGTAGGAGAATCAGACCAAAATTCCAGTCTCCTGCTTCTTTCCATTTCACTGCCAGCCGTTAGTGCAGGAGATTTATACTAAAGACAAACTCCCGAGTCTAATTTCTCCAAATGTATACCCTGAAGCCGTCTCCCCTTAAGATACTTCTTTGAAAAAGAGCTGCATGGTCCTGAAAGTTTGTGGGGAGTCGAGGTGCTTAATACCATATTAAAGACCTCGGCAAGTCCTACAGCAAAGGAACCTGGGTCGCTCTCTAAGAATATTTCCCAAACTTATTTGACCACAGAACTCCGGCTGTTGCCCTGCCCCTGCTCTTATCTCTTCAAAACCCCACAGGTTTCCAAAGATCGTACGTTGGGAGACACCGCCTTTGTCGAATTAGCAAGATTTCTTTTGTCGGCCCCAAAGAGAAGTATCAAGACTGAGAGGTCCTTGGGGCACCTGGGTGGCTCAGTCGGTTAAGCGTCCGACTTTGGCTCAGGTCATGATCTCATGGTTCGTGGGTTCGAGCCCCGCGTCCGGCTCTCTGCTGACAGCTCAGAGCCTGGAACCTGCTTTGGATTCTGTGTCTCCCTCTCTCTCTGACCCTCCCCTGCTCTCTCTCTCTCTCAGAAATAAATAAAACATTAAGAAAATTAGAAAAAAAAAAAAAAAAGACTGAGAAGTCCTCAGGGTGGGAACCGGGTGGGGAAGCGGTGAGAGGCAGAGAAGGAGAGAGAGGCGACACATGGTTCCAGCCCAAGAGCCATCCGCTCTGCCAGCCACAGAGGCTGAAACAGCTATTTGGGAAATTCTGACTTGGGGTCCTGGTCAGAAGAGTCAGACACTGGTCTCCAACCAAGAGTTCTTGTGGGGAAATGGGCTCTTTGGGTGCTCACGGCCACCCATCACCAGCACGCGAGCCTCCCAGGGCGGTGGGCACCATTACCAGCAGTGCTCTCTCCTCGTGTCCTTCCACAGCTGCTCAGGCTTTCCCTGGCTCACTTCACCAGCTTGGTCCAAACCCAAGCACATCTGGATGGCTGACAGCGGCCTTCTCCGGAGTCTCCTGACCCAATGCCTTCTTCCCTGCCATTGACCTTACACGATACAATCACATTCATTTTCTTAAAACAATACTTCACCCGCTTCAAGATATAAAAGCACGTTCTGAACTCCACAGCATCCCAAGCTCCCCTTAAGGTATTAAAACACAGCGGTGCAATGTCATTTCTCTGCGCTCCGCCGTGGAAATTCTACCACCCCGGGCTCACATCCTCTCTGTCACCTGAGCCGGCCGGCCGGAAGCAGCCCACCCCGTGCCAAGCCTCCACGCTTCCTGCTCCTTGCTTCCTGCCTATCCAATCCTGCCCAGGCTCATGCAGCGCCCGGCCCCAGAGCCCTGGCCGTGCCAACCCTTCCGGGAGTTCTCATGCTTGCAGACACTGACTGCCTCGCCCCACGTGCATTTGCACAGGTTTCCTGTTTCCCGAATTTTCTGCTGGGTAATAAACCCAGGAAGAAACAAAAGACTATGCCTTACGATATTCAAGGCACTTAGGAAGCATTCAAAAACAGTCTTGCTGAATAAGGGAATTAATCCACATTGACCTCAGAACTATGAGTTAAGCAGAAAACTTCACGCCTAGAACACACTAGGGAAACTAACCTTATTCTGGCCCTCAAAGGCATTTAAATTTTTCTAATTCGATTGATCTTGGTTTTCAAAGATCAAAGGGAAGAAGATGGATTGATTGTGTCCCATCCCGGAGGACCCAGAGAGTTTTCGTTCTTTTTCTTCAAGACCGAATTGTGCTTTCTGCTACCTTCTTGAAGGCTTTTTGCCACGGGCGGCTCCCCGGGGGAGAGTCTAGACTGAGTATATTACACGATATTTAAGCATGTATCTCTAAATTTTCCAAAGGTCTGGCCAAAAGAGTGTTCTTCTCAAGAACGTATTTTCTGTCGACAATTGTTTCTTCATTCATTCGTTGAATTATGCAGAAAGCATTTAGCAAGCAAGTCCCTGAGACACAGTGGTGGTTAGAAGACAATTCTGAGGCACCCACGGTCGAACACACTTTTGCTCAAAATGCATCCAAGGTATACACTGGCAACAAAATCACTCGAGGGAAGAGGTTTGAAAAAAAAAAAACAGGTTCCCCGGACACTGCACAAAAAACTTCTTAATAAAAAATTTTTTACACTTACTCATTTTGAGAGACAAAGAGAGACAGAGCATGAGTGGGGGAGGCGCAGAGAGAGAGGGAGACACAGAATCCGAAGCAGGCTCCAGGCTCCCAGCTGACAGCACCAAGCCCAACTTGGGGCTCGAGCTCACGGACTGCGAGATCAAGACCTTAACTGACTGAGCCACCCAGGTGCCCCGAAACTTTCTTATTCAGTAAGTCTGTGGTGGGGCCTACATTTTAAAAAAATCTCTCCAGGTGATTCTGACAGATGCTCAAGTTTGAGACCCACTGGCCAGTGGAAAAGACAGGCTTATAAGGAGATCATTATAAAACAGTGGTGCCTGCTTACAGTGGAAGGGAAGTTCATGATGTATAAGGGCGGTGCACAGAGAGAAACGAAGTAGTGCTAAAAAGTTAGGTGTGGCAATGAGAAAGACCTGCATTCAAACTCTGATTCTGCCACTGACTTCCTGTGACTCATGCTGTGTGTCCTTCTATATGAAATAGACTATCATTAAGGTTTCAGTGAGATTTTATATACATACATATATATATACACACACTCACACATATACATAAAGGGCTTCATATAAATCTTAGTACACAATAAACATCACTGTGAATTCATCATGATCGTTTAATTATATTTTCTCTATTTTTTTTTTAGTTTATTTATTTTGAGGGAGAGAGAGAAATAGCAGGCGAGGGGAGGAGAGAGGGAAAGAGAGAGAATCCCAAGCAGACTCCACGCTGTCAGCACAGAGCCCGACACAGGTCTTGAACTCACTAACTGTGAGATCATGACCTAAGATGAAGTCGAGAGTCAGAGGCTCAACCAACCGAGCTACCCAAGTGCCCCATGATCATTTACTTATTAAAACATTTTAAAAAAAGAGAGAGAGGTTACTCTCCTTACTCTCCCTCTCTCTTTCTCTCAAAAATAAATAAATAAAAATAAGCACTTAAAACAGAGAGAGCAGATCAGACAGTCTTTCCTGAGAAAAATGGAGTCTGAATTTAGTTTTAGAGCAGTGTCTCCAAGTCTAACTGTATTCTTGAAGCTCCCAAGATTTCTAGAATTTTAAAAATTTTATATCTACAATTCTCTAATTCTTAATACAATACTCGTGAGAACCAGATACTGTCATGCAATTTCAGTGCCTGCCTTTTTATTTGTGTTCATGACTGCACAGACGCCAGGTGAGAGCCAGATCAGGTCAAGGACCAGTCCACAAACGGAACTGCACGGCCCGTTCCGTCTGCTCACCATAGACGTCAATGCCACGTTCGTGCTGCGAGCGGATGTGGGATGTGGACTCTGACCCCTTACATACCAACACCTACTGGTTCATGAGCAGAAACCTGAGGCATAAATACACAAAGCAGGATGGTTCTGTCTCTAATTCTATTAGTAATCGCACGAGATTCTCATCTGGAGCAACTTCAATGCCACCACAGTGCCAAACCTTATCTTCAAGTGGATAGACAGTTCAGCAAATTATCAAATGATACCTCATTAAAAATGACATTTGACCATTTCTTACTCATAGTTTGGTTAAGTATGAGATTTGATTTTCCTGAACTTATAAACCCTTGAGGCTATTATTAACAATTTGTTTAACATATTTATACCAATGGGCATTTTCTCCGTATGTATTTATTACATTTAAATAACAAACCCAGATTAGGGGCGCCTGGTTGGCCCAGTCGGGTAAGCCTCTAACTCTTGGTTTTGGCTCAGGTCATGATCTCACAGTTTTGTGAGTTTCAGCCTCCAATCCGGCTCTGTCCTGACAGCATGGAGACTGCTTAGGATTCTCTCTTTCTCTCTCTCTCTCTCTCTCTTTTTTTCTCTGCCCTTCCCCACTCATGATGTCTCTATCTCTCTCCAAAATAAATAAATAAACTTTAAAAAGTTAACCAGGGGTGCCTGGGTGGTTCAGTCGGTTAAGCGTCTGACTGTGGCTCAGGTCATCATCTCACAATTCGTGAGTCGGAGCCCCGTGTTGGGCTCTGTGCTGACAGCTCAGAGCCTGGGACCTGCTTTGGATTCTGAGTCTCCCTCTCTCTCTGCCCCTCCCCTGCTCACACTCTGTTTCTCTCTCTCTCTCTCTCAAAAATAAATAAACATTAAAATTTTTTAAATCAAATAAATAAATAAACAACAGACCCAAATTAAACATAGGGCAGGCCCTAAGGTCCCCTGGTTCCACTGTATCTTTACCCCCCACACGAGTGGTTAGTTCCAACCAACCATATCATGTGACACAGTAAAATAATGTTTTTAATTTCTTTTATTGCGTTTATAGCTATGTTTAACTTATAAATTTGGTTGGGCTTTATGGTTGCAGAAGAACTATAAGCATAAGAAGTATAAACCTAGTTTTACGTTTGTACATATTTTAATAACATCTATATAATCAACTACGCTGAGGAGCTGAAAAAACTTTTTGCTATAAAATATGTCTATATATTATTGCTCAGGTTTGAGGAACATCGAATTGGATAATCCCAAGGAAAGAGGTTTAGAGAACTGAGTCTAGTCCATCAGCACCTGTCTCCCATGAAAAGCCTTTCAATCCCCTTCTCTCACCAAGGGTAAGCAGTGGAGAATCCATTCCTTCCGAAATCCATGACCAAAGCCACCCCCGCAGCATGTCTGTCCCACATAGCTTCCTGTGCCATTTCGTTAACTTCTCAAAGCC
>NW_027529438.1:2907263-2924342 GCF_008692635.1 Crocuta crocuta
TGGTGAAAAGAATATCTTCTTTGAATGTAGAACACCCTTTACCTTATACTTGAAGCCATTTCCCTGGCCCTAAGAACTGTGGCTAGTGGTGTGACTGGGAATTGCTGAGATCTGATCAAAAGAAATGACGTGGGTCTAGATGGCACCGCACTTTGTCACCACACTCCTCTAACCCCTCATGACCAGTGTTTTAACCCCTCGTGACCAGTGGGGTGGATGCATATTGCTGGATCTCACAGTAGAAACTATGATAACCTCATCATAGGGATGGATTTGAATGTACTTTTGAATAGCACCATAGTACTTCTCCAACAGCCCTGAGGAACTGTGGCTGAGTAAATCTGGGAACAAATCAGGAATGACAATTATGGTTTATGTGCCTACAAAGCTCCAGAGTAAGACCTTTAGAGGCTCTGAGCACTGGAAGTATTATAGCACTTTCCCCCTTTCACCCCACCAAGTACTTGGTTATTAAAAAAACACCACCACCACTATAATATAGCAGTAAGTATAAGAACATTCAACAAAGTTTCTATTTTTTTTTCATTGTGATCTTTTCAATGCTTCCTTGGAAAATCACGTTATCAGCTTACTTCCAAAAGAAAGTGGAAATACCCCTGCTCGTACCTTAATTACCTTTGTGCAAAGCAATATCGTTAAGTGTATCTACACTTTTCACACACACCATCTCACCTGAAATAAGGACTTGTTACATCCAGTCTGCAGATAACAAATATGGGGCCATTTGTAATGTGTCGAGTTTTTTTCTTTTTTTTTTTTTTCTATTTACCTGCCCAAGAACTTCACCAGACTTTTCTTAGCCCTGCCAAACTCAAATGACAACTTAGATCTTAAACACTGAAATCCCTTTAAGGATTCCTACTCTTTGGGAAGTTAGGCTTGGAAATGAGACCTTCGGCCTATTTCAGTGTTCCTTCTGTCTCCCAGATTACTCTGCCCAAGGCCTGAAACTCTGGTGATAGGATCATCAGCAAGTGTGAAGTCTTTATGTCTCATTTATAGGATAACATTAGACTTTCTGAGTGTCTTTGATTGAATATTTTTCATAGATGTTGGCAACTATGTGATCAACGGGAAAATTAAAGTCAGGAGACCTGGGATCCTAGAACTGGAATTTCCTACAACTAAGCATATAGCACAGCAGAGCGCCCCCCACCTTGTTCTGGAGGATGTGGGCTACCTGTGGAACCAGGAGAGGGGCCAAAGTGAGCACCATTAAGTCATAAAAATGAGCGAGGCAAGTAAATACCGGAAAGATGTGAAGAGATAATAGGAAGACCATCAATCACCTCCTATGCTGCAAAAACAAAGTTTGCCACCAAAAACACAGCAAAAGTTTAGAAAGTCACTTTTCACAGCCCTTTGGGGGATGCACATGAGTCTAGAACTTACATCCTAGCTTGATAGCCCTTTGGTGACAAATGACGAAACAAAAGGTTTACACATTTTTTCACCTCCACACATGATACTAAGCAACAGTTAACTCACAGTTAACTAACAGTTAACATGACGCTTACTGTTCAAATGAGATTTTTGTTGTTGTTGTTTTATAATTCTTCCTAAATGAAAGGGGACTCAGAGAAGAGTGAACCCTCAGTGTGGCAGGGAGGGTGAAAGGTAAAGACTTCTTGTCCCAGGGGTCTGAGTGAACGCACGAGAGAAGAAGCAAGATTAGGAGAAAAAGACACTAGCTCTGCCCATCATCAAACCAGGAGAAGCCGAATTTGGGCTTTTATACCCTGAAACCTGGAGTGGTGAGTCATCCGTCTCCAGGAATAACCATTCTCTACTGACTGTGTTTTTAAAAATTAGCCCTGCATGTTTATATACCCCAAGCGCACCAAGTGTTCATGTGTGAGTTTATGCCTCTTCGTTTGTATTCACAAAGACATTGGCTCCCTTCTTCAATTTTCACAGTTCATGAGAAGCAGGAACTGAGGCCAGTGCTTTCTTTAAAAAAATTTTTTAATGTTTATTTTTGAGAAAAGAGAGACAGAGCATGAGCAGGGGAGGAGCAGAGAGAGAGGGAGACATAGAATCCGAAGCAGGCTCCAGGCTCTGAACTGTCAGCACAGAGCCCAACGTGGGGCTCGAACCCATGAACCTTGAGATCATGACCTGAGTCAGTCAGAAGCTTAATGAACTGAGCCACCCAGGTGCTCCATGAAGGCAGAACTTCTGATAGCAAGCCCAGTGCTTGCACCATTTCTTGGTAACCTGACTCTCTAGACATTGTGATCTCACAGAATAACCAAGCAATAAAAATTTATTAAACTGTCTTCCATCTTCAAAGATAGTATAAGGGGCTTCAATTACAGTCCTCTGAGAATTTTCCCAGCAACAAACAACACTGTGTTGGCATATAATAAGACCTTAATAGAATATATATTGACAGCTCAGCAAATATTAACGGGTTAGGCTACACTGAGTTATAGAGATCCCCCAAGACATGTTTCTTGCTAGACTAGGTGATTGTGACCAAAAGAACTAGGGATTCCAAGAAGTAAGATCTGAGTTGGCCAGCGGATCTGAAACTCAGGCTGGCCTTTAGAGAAGGGTGGCATTTAGCTAACGTAAGAGGACAGATGAGACATTCATAGTACATGGGACATAGTACATTGTACATAGTACAATCACTGTAGTGATTGAAGACTTAGCTCTAAAACTGAAAATGGTGTGTGTTGGTATGGACTGTGATTAACATTAATTGAACTAGAAGATATAGAAAGTTTATATTGCCCTGTATAGATGAGAAGACTGAAATGCAGATAGGTTTAAAAAATACTTGCACAAAATTGAACTAACAGGTGGCAAAATTAAAATTAAAAACTCAAAACCCCCCAAATGAATAATCCAATTAAAAATGGACACAAGACATGAATATACATTTCTCCAAAGAAGACGTCCAGATGGCCAACAGACACATGAAAAGATGCTCAACGTCACTCATTATCAGGGAAATACAAATCAAAACCATAATGAGATACCACCTCGCACCTGTCAGAATGGCTAAAATCACCAACACAAGAAGCAACAGGTTTTGGCAAGGATGTGGGGAAAGAGGAACCCTTTTGGTGGGAGTGCAACCTGGTGCAGCCACTGAGGAAAACAATATGGAGGTTCCTCAAAAAGTTAAAAAAGGATGTCCGGGTGGCTCATTCAGTTAAGTGTCCAACTTCAGCTCAGGTCATGATCTCACAGTTCATGAGTTCGAGCCCTGCATCAGGCTCTTTACTGACCGCATAGAGCCTGGAGCCTGTTTCAGATTCTGCATCTCCCTCTCTCTCTGCCCCTCCCCTGTTCACACTCTGTCTCTCTGTATATATGTCAAAAATAAACATTAAAAGAAAGTTAAGAATAGAACTGCCCTTTGATCCAGCAATTGCGCTACTAGGGATTTACCCAAAGAATACAAAAATGCTAACTCAAAGGGATACTTGAACCCCAGTGTTTATAGCAGCAATAGCCAAACTATGGAAACAGACCAAGCGTCTATCAATTGATGAATGGATAAAGAAGATGTGGTATATATATTCAATGGAATATTACTCAGCTATTAGAAAAGAATGAAATCTTGCCATGTGCAATGACATGGATGGAGCTGGAGGGTATTAAGCTAAGTGAAATAAGCCAGTCAGAGAAAGACAATTACACGTGATTTCACCGATATGTAGAATTGCAGAAACAAAACAAATGAGCAAAGGGGAAAAAAGATGAGAGAAACAAACCAAGAAACAGACTCTTAACTACAGAAAACAACCTGATGGTTACCAGAGGGAGGATAGGTGGGGGTTAGGTGAACTAGGTGATGGGGAGAAAGGAGGGCACTTGTCATGCTGAGCACCGGGTGATGTACAGAAGTGTTCAATCACTATACTGTCACCTAAAACTAGTATTACACTGTATGTTAACTAACCAGACTTTAAATAAAAACTTAAAAATAAAAAGCTTCCTCTTTTAACCTGGCCTATCCCACTCTTTCTACCATACTATGATTTTAAGCGAGAATATTTATATGTTACATTAGTTAAAACAAATAACCAAAAAACCAAACAAAAACCATATGACTTCTTACAGGTGATAGCTATTATAATTTGAATGATGTGGCAAATAGATTTCCCAAATTTCTGCTATTAGCCTGTTAGTCCTTATCAATAGTTTTAACCATTAATAGCAAGGGGTTTGCCTCCATTTTCTTTATTAAATAAGATATTGAAGTTATGATACGATAGCAATAGTCATCTGAAAATACAATTAATAACTTTTAAATGGAAAGGTTCATCATTCTAACTATAAAAAAGGTCTGTCTTCAAGTAAGAAACTAGCCAGGATGAAATCAGAGTGTTGGAAATTTCGGATTTGGGACTTTAAACCGTTTTCAGTTCACAGCAAAACAGCAGAAACTAGAGTGTTCTCTTAAACCACCCTGGGTCCCCAACACACACACAGCCTCCCCCACATCAACATCGTAAGTGCAGTGGTACATCTCTTACAATCATACATTATCGTCACCTGAAGTCCATAGTTCACATTAGGGTTCACTTTGGTGTGTGGTACATTCAGACGAAGTTATAATGACATGTATTTACCATTAAGCATCATACAGAATAGTTTCACTGTCCAAAAAATCCTCTGTGCTTTGCGTATTCATCTCTCCCTTCCCACTAACCCCCAGCAACCACTCACTTTTTTTTTTTAATGTTTTTATTTATTTCTGAGAGAGAGAGAGAGAGAGAGGCAGCATGAGGAGGGGAGTGTCAGAGAGAGAGGGAGACACAGAATCTGAAGCAGGCTCCAGGCTCTGAGCTGGCTGTCAGCACAGAGCCCGATTCGAGGCTCGAACCCATGACCGTGAGATCATGACCTGAGCCGAAGTCGGACGCTTAACCAACTGAGCCACCCAGGTGCTCCAACTACTCATCTTGCTACTGTCTCTAGTTTTGCTCTTTGCCAGAATGTCCTAGAGTTGGAACCACACGAATGTAATCTTTTCGGATTGGCATCTTTCACTAAGTAGTATGCATTCAATGTTCTTCCATGCCTTCTCATGGCCCAATGGCTAATTTCTTTTTACTGCAGAATAACATTCCATTGGAAGGATCGCAGCAGGTTATCCACTTGGCAATGGCAAATAAAGCTGCTAAAAACATCGCAAACACCTAAGGCAAGTTTCCGGATGGACATATGTTTTCAATTCATTTGGGTAAGTACCAAATGAATCATCATCATTTTTTAAATCATAGGATAAGTGTATGTTTAGTTTTATTAAAAAAAAAAAACACCTGCCAAATCATCTTCCAAACGGGCTGTACCATTTTGCATTCCCACCAGCAGTGAGTGAGAGTTCTTGTGGCTCCACCCACGCCAGCATTTTGGTGATGTAGCTGTTCTGGATTTTGGCCATTCTAACAGGTGTTGTTTTCTTTCTTTTTTTAAATGTTTTTATTTATTTCTGAGAGAGAGAGACACACAGAGGGAACAGGCGAGGGTCAGATAGAGAGGGAGATACAGAATCTGAAACAGGCTCCAGGCTCTGAGCTAGCTATCAGCACAGAGCCCGATGCGGGGCTCGAACCCACAAACTATGAGATCATGACCTGAGCCGAAGTCAGACGCTTAACCGAATAAGCCACCTGGGCGCCCCACCAACTGTCGTTTTCATTTGAAGTTTTCTAATGACATATCGTGTTGAACACCTTTTCATAAGCTTACTTGGCTATCGGTGTTCTTCCTTGGTGAGATGTCTGTTCGGATCTTTTGCCCATTTTTTAATCAGACTGTTCCTTTTCTTATTATTGAATTTCAAGAGTTCTTTGCGTATTTTGGATAACCATCCTCTATCAGATGAGTTTTTGCCAATACTTTCTGCCAGTCTGTGGCATGTATCCTCATTGTCTTGACATTGCCTTTCACAGAGCAGAAGTTTCTCATTTTAATGAAGCCTAGCTTAGCAATTCTTTCAAGAATCAGGTCTTTAATAGGTGATGGGGATTAAGGAGTGCATTTGTCATGATGAGCACAAGGTGATGTATATAGAACTGTTGAATCACTATATTGCACACCTAAAACTAATATAACACTGCATGTTAACTACCTTGCATTAAATTTTTTAAAACATTTTTATTTATTATTGAGAGACAGAGAAAGACAGAGCATGAGCAGGGGAGGGGTAGAGAGAGGAGGAGACACAGAATCTGAAGGAGGCTCCAGGCTCTGAGCTGTCAGCACAGAGCCTGACATGGAACTCGAACTCACAAACTGCAAGATCATGACTTGAGCCAAAGTCGGATGCTTAACTGATGGAGCCCCCCAGGCACCCCGATATTTTTTAAAGAAAGAATCATGTGTCTGGTGTTGTGTCTAACAAGTCATCGCCATACCTGAGATCACCTAGACTTTCTTCTATATTATCTTCTAGAGTTTTTTGTTTCCCAAGTTCCTAAGGATAGGGATTATGTCTTCTACTTCTGGATCCTTCGTTCTCATTTTTTATATATTCGACAGATACTCACTGAATGTATACTATATCCACTACCTCTTAGCCCTGAACTGGCCAGACACTAAGTGCACAAGAAAAACTTTTTAGTGAATAAGAGTCTCCAAACTGTAGCTATACAACATTATAAACAATTTGAGAGGCGTCAATATAATTTATTCTTTTCTACCCCCATAATAACTGGTGTAGAACATACAATGGATGTTTAATAAATACAGATTGAGTAATTGATTAAAAAAAGAAATGTAATAAGGCGCCTGGGTGGCTCAGTCAGTTAAGCATCTGACTCTGGCTCAGGTCATGATCTCACAGTTTGTGAGTTTGGGTCCCCAATCAGGTATGAGTCCCACCTCTCTCTCCCTCTCTCTCACTCTCCCTCCCTCTCTCTATCTCTCTGCCCCTTGTGGGATTCTCTGTCTCTCCTTCTCCCTGTCTCTCTCTGCCTCTCACTCACTTGCACCTTCTCTCTCTCAAAAAAAAAAAAAAGAAAAGAAAAAAAGAAATGTAATAATAATATAACATGTTAATGATAGTGAAACTGTGTACAAAAGGAAAGGGAGTATATGGGAACTCTGTGCTTTCTTCTCAGTTTTTCTGTGAAACTAAAGCTGCTCAAGAAGATAAAGTCTATTAATTTTTTAAAAATAAATTATGAAAAATAAAATATTAAACTTCAGATCTTATTTTTTGTATAACATCTGGCTCTGCTGACAATCACTGTACAAGACCTATTTTTGAATTACAGTTAAAATTTAAAAAGCAAAGTCTTGGGGCACCTGGCTGGCTCAGTCAGGTGAGTATCCAACTTCAGCTCAGATCTTGATCTCATGGTTTATGAGTTCGAGTCCCACATCAGGCTCGCTGCTGTCAGTGCAGAACCTGCTTCAGATCCTCTGTCTCCCTCTTCCTCTGCCCCTCCCCCACTCATTCTCATTCTCTCTCTCTCTCAAAAATAAATAAACACTTAAAAAAATAAAAATAAAAATCTTATTAACCCAATCCTGGATACCAATTTTCCAAATTGAACTTTGTCCAAATTCATACCCATGCTCCCCAGAATGTAAAGTAGTGATTGTCTAAAGTAATGAATGATCAGGGCACCTGGGTGGCCCAGTCGGTTAAGCATCTGACTTCAGCTCAGGTCACGATCTCAGAGTCTGGGAGTTCAAGCCCCACATTGCTCTCTGTGCTGACAGCTTGGAGCCTGGAGCCTGCTTCAGATTCTGTGTCTTCTTTTCTCTCTGACCCTCCCCCACTTGTGCTCTGTCTCTCTCTCAAAAATAAATAAACATTAAAAAAAAATAATAAAGTGAGAATGCAAACTGGTGCAGCCACTCTGGAAAACAGTATGGAGTTTCCTCGGAAAATTAAAACTAGACCCATCCTACGACCCAGCAATTGCACTACTAGGTATTTATCCAAAGGATACAGGTGTGCTGTTTTGAAAGGACACATGCACCCCGATGTTTATAGCAGCGCTATCGACAATAGCCACAGTATGGAAAGAGCCCAAGTGTCCATCAATGGATGAATGGATAAAGAAGAATAAAAAAGGGGCTCCTGGGTGGCTTAGTCGGTTGAGCGTCCGACTTTCACTTAGGTCATGATCTCGCGGTTCGTGGGTTCGAGCCCCGCGTCGGGCTCTGTGCTAACAGCTAGCTCAGAGCCTGGAGCCTGTTTCAGTCTGTGACTCCCTCTCTCTCTGACCCTCCCCTGCTCACGCTGTCTCTCTCTCTCCTAGAAATAAATAAAACATTAAAAAAAAAGAAGAATCAAAAAGATTTGGGAATCAAAAGGATGAAAATTTGCCATTTGCAACTATGTGGACGGAACTAGAGGATATTATGCTAAACAAAATTAGTCAGTCAGAGAAAGACAAATATTATATGACGTCATTCATATGAGGAATTTAAGACATCAAACAGATGAACATAAGGGAAGGGAAGCAAAAATAATAGAAAAACAGGGAGGGGACAAAACATAAGAGACTCTTAAATACAGAGACCAAACAGAGGGTTGCTGGAGGGGTTTGTGGGTGGGGGGATGGGCTAAACGGGTGAGGGGCATTAAGGAATCTACTCCTGAAATCATTGTTGCATTACGTGCTAACTTGGGTGTAAATTTCAAAATAAATAAATTATTAAAAAATAATAATAAAGTAATGAATGATCACAAAATCCACAATCTTGTTGGTCTTTTTGGTCACTAACTCCTAGAAGAGCACCTGATAGACAGCAAGCACACAATAATTATCTGCTACGAAATGCATAAGTGAAGTCAGCAAAAACAAAGTTATGACAGAGCTTTCCAGAATGCTATACAACTCCCAATGGATTAAAAATTTTTGATTTAAAAAAAAAATCAGCACGACTGGTGTAAAGACATAAAAGCAGCGGGATAGAACTCTTAGACATGAGAGTCCGCCAAGCTTTTAATTGTTGGATTTTTCTGAACTCATTCAGTGTTCAAAATCTTAAAAGAAAGAAATGAAAATAAAAAACTAGATGACCCGTCCTTCTTTTTAATCCATCTCCCAGCTCAATGCATCTGTGGCTGCCTGAGCCCTTAAGATCCTAATGACGATCTTGTGTATGTTTAATTGTGCTGGACTGGCTGCCTGAGAAACATGTCCGAAAGGGCATGCCACCTGCCGACTTCGTGGACGCCGCACTGTCCAGTATAGAAAGCTCCTTACACATGATCTTATCTGAGCCTAAAATGGAGGGGATAAAAACTCACGGGAGAAGACAGATGAGGACCTTGAGGCCCTAGGAGGTTAAGAGACTTGTCTGAGGTCAAAAACCTGGAAAATGCTGGTGCTGGGACTGACACCTTCCCCAGTGTTCTTTTCCCTCGATACCTTTTGCACGCGAGGCTCTGTGCTTCACACTCCCTCCGCTCTGGCACACTCACCATGGAGCAGGCAGCATCAGCCTCTGAGCAGGAGGGCGCCTCCTCCAACACTTCTTTGGTGTCTCTCGAGGCACAAAACACAATCCCTGAGACAGGGGAATGGGTGAGCCACTGCAGAACATGCTCTCATTCTGGAGAAGCCCAGCTGAACCTAGGGGCTTCGGAGCGAGTCTAAGCCCTTTGCCTTTTCATCGCCATCTCCAGGCCTCAGTGATACTTGGGCGGGGCCTACCTGACCTGACCTTTCTCAGTGCTGGGAGGCCAAGGTGAGACGCCAGCTAACATGTATATATATACCCCACCAAATGCTGGGATTCACCTTTGCTTGGAGAATCACGGCAACTTGGAAACGTCAAAGAGTTCCCCGCCAAACAGAAAGGACAGAAAGCAAAAATGAGAAAGGAAACCAAAATAAGAAGAGAATTGTTTTCAACCAAGTCATGTCTGAATAACACAAGCTCTATCATAACAAATTCAAATGTATGCACGTGAGATGACAAGGGACAGACAAAGTTTAGGGAGACCGCCAGGTTAGCCATTAGGTGAGGGGTGCTCTGGTGAATATTCCTGGAGAGGTGACTGGACATCTTAGTTCCTTTATTAAGCTACGGTTATTTAAAATTTTTAAACAGAGTGTCTTATACAGGCACTGAATAAATGCTTACTGAATAGGATAAAACCAAATAAAATGGAACCCAGAACAGCCAGAGATAAACAATTTGGAAATATCGGAGAAGTGAAGCAGGATGGGGAGGGGACGCAGGGACTTGGGAGTGAAGAGAAGGACAGAGAAACAGGTGAACACGAACGAGGCAAGCCCGATGTGCCCCTAGTGGTCTCAGCTTGGAAGCCCTGGTCGGACCAGTCTGACATTGGCGGACTTCTACAGAAGCTCAAAACTTGAGTTTCTCTTTTATTAACTCATCTCTCTCTTTTCTGAATGCGTTTTACATTCAGTTACAACAACTGTAGTAATTGTGACTCAAAGCTTTCCTTGTAATGGGGTTATCTTCTCATTGTGATGGACTCCAAGTCTTTTCATTGTGATGGGATTAACCTGCCCTATAATATATAGGATCCCTTCTCCCCTACTTGCCCCAAACTGCCAATCCTTTTTCTCCTGGTGTTGTGTAGACCCCCTGCCAAATAATCCACGCTTGTGATTCGTTACCCATGAAAAGATGGTATTAGGCACAAGAGCGGTCTCAGGTATTAAGGGAAAGTTTTTGGTGGCGGTGGGAGGAAGTGAGGATGAAGAGATGATATGATAGCTGTCTTTTCAAATCCCAAAGGGCCAATTTCCAACAAATCACATCCATGATCTAGCCAAAGGGTTCAAATGAAAGAAATCAACCCAAGATATTAGTCCCTAGAGTTCATAGATGGTAGGTCTTTGGACCATAAGGAAAAAGTGAGAAGAACGCCATTTACTGGACATTCACTTATTCAAAGCACCTGCCATGTGTGAGGCTTTTTGCTGGCCCCCCTTGCATATCTAATGGCACCTATTTCTCATAACAAACCTATGAGATGACAAAAAGGAGATTCAAGGAGGTAGGTGTCTTATATCCAAGGTCACATGGTCAACAAGTGGGGGCCAAGCCGGAATTTAAGCCCCCGTCCTTTCCACTGCGAGAGCACTTCCGGTGGTACTCCTGGCGGAGGTGGCCTTGGGCAGGTGAGTGTTGTTACACTAAGGAACGGGGCCACGGGCAAACAGCCGGGCTGGTGTTCTGTGCTTCAACAAGGGGACCGAGCTGCAGCACTGAACTAATAATAAAAACCCTCCGCATCAATGTCATCTATGAACCACACGTGCGACATCGTGCTGAGTGCTCACGGTGGCATCTGTAGAGCCCTGTTAGGTGGGGATTATAGTCCCGATTTCACGGGATGGGCAACCTAGACTGACGGGGGTCGATCAGGTCACCCCGGGCCCCCAGGTGAGCGCAGGCTGGGAGTGGAAGCCGGGTTTGGCTGACTTCACACCGGAAGAGTCTGCGACCTGGACATGCTTCCACTTAAGGGGAAAAGGGAGGTCTGCACGAAGCTTGGAAAAGCCAACTAGACAAGGGAGGTATGCCAACCAGAGAAGGGAGGCACTGAGAGTGAATTCTTTGCAGAAGAGGGGGAGGTAGCCTGGGCTGGTTTCTCTCCCCCGCCTGCCCTCCATCCATGCCAAGGAGAGGCTGAGGCAACAGACAAGGACGTTTACCAGGAAAGGTTCACAATGAAATCGCTTGGGGAACACTGCAAAGTACTGGTTCCCCAACCCCACTGGAGATATTCTGATGTAATTGGTCTGGAGGTCCTGAAATTCCACTGAGGTTTCTAATTTACCAGGGATCGGCCCTCACTGTGGATGGTTGCTGAATTCAAAGACGCTCTTGGATGCCTGGGGATGTTGGGCACATTTCTGGACTGAGTCGTCATTGCTGGGAGAGAGTCGATTCATATGGTGCACGGCTTCCAACAGGGGAAGGGGTGTAAAGAACCCAGTGTGTCTGCTCTGCAGACGGTCACTGCTTATGTGAGCTGGCACAGGATGTCAGCCCGTCCGTGGAGGTTGCCTTTAGACGGGGGTGAGCTTTCTGGATGCCAGCAAGACGTGTGTTTGGGTTGCATGCTTGAGGTGTGGGTGATGGAGAGTGCCTGGAGATGGATCTTATAAAGGAGCTTGGGAAGCGTGTCTGTGAATCATTAACACTAATTTAGAATGATGTGATATTGGGGCGCTCGGGTGGCTAAGTCAGTTAAACGTCCGACTTCAGCTCAGGTCATGATCTCACAGTTCGTGGGTTCGAGCCCCGCGTCAGGCTCTGTGTGGACAGCTCAGAGCTTGGAGCCTGTTTCGGATTCTGTGTCTCCCTCTCTCTCTGACCCTCCCCTGCTCACACTGTCTTTCTCTCTCTCTCAGAAATAAATAAAACATTAAGGAATGATGTGATGTTGACAAAAGGGGGGTGCCCACTCTAATTTTTTAGCATGTCTATTAAAAATACAATCAGAAGGGAAAGTCTGAACTACATCCCTTAGGTGTGATAGGTCATTCACCCAGCTTTAAGTCTGCAGACTGACTCAATAAGAAGAGATGACAGTGAGTTAACAGGCTAGAAGAGAGTGGCAGGTGATGAGGCTCCTTTGGGTGAAGCTCCCACTCTGTGCTCACACATTGTCTAGGAAAAGCTCCAGTTCCTCTCCTCACGCACTCCCAATACCCCTGACAGCAGCTCTATGGATTTTCCACAATCTGCCTGGAGTTGGAGCAGACCTGACAGCTTGCGGGCTCAGTCCCACAGGACGAGCCCCCTCCATTGCAGACATCAATTGCAAATACTAGGTCTGCAACTTCCACCTGATATGGCTACAGATCAGAGGTCCCCAGCACCCCCTTCTTGGATTTGAGCTGATCACTGGACAGTTCACAGAACTCAGGGAAACATTTATTTAGATTTACCAGTTTATTATATAAAGAAGGATATGTCAAGAGATACAGATGAACGGCCAGAAGAAGAGATACATCGAGGCGGTCTGGGAGGGTCCCGAGAACAAGAGTCTCTGTCCCCGTGGGGTGGAGGTGTATCTCCCTCCCGGTTTCTGGCAGTGTTCACTGACCTGAAGCCCCCCAAACCACACACTTTGGGGATTATCATGGAAGCTTCATCAGATAAGCATGATGGGTCATGAAGTCACTCTCCAGCTTCTCTCCCCTCCCTGGAAGACAGCAGATGAGGCTGAAAATTCCAGGCTGCTAATCATGGCTCAGTCTTCCTGAGGACCAGCCCCCATCCAGGAACCCACCAGGAGTCAGCTCGTTAGAACAAAAGGACATTCCCATCACCCAGGAAATTCTGAGGACTTGAGAAGCTCTGCATCAGGAACCGGAGTCAGAGCCCAAGGACTAGAACCAAATGCCCTCAGAGCTCTTATTGCTTAGGAAACTATGAGGGTTTCAGGAGCCCTGGGCCAAGAAACCAGGGGCAGAGACCAATACATATATTTTCTGGTATGTCACGGACACCGATACCACTGGAAGTTGCAATTTGAGGATTCTTAGTAAAAGATTCTGAAAATGCCTTCTCCACTTCCTTTACCTTTGGTGTTTACAAAGCAAACAGATCTTAACCAGAAGCAGAGGCGGGGGGCCCCCACTGCCCGCTGGCCCTCCAGTCCCAACCCCAGGAGCAGCTGCATTCCTTCTGACGCCAGGCACGAAGGGGGAACATGAGGTAAGAGATGGGGTGAGAGGCGCCTGCCAACGACAAAAAGTCTCGGGCCAAGGATCTCTCCTCAGCTAGATATGAAGGTCCTCAGAAGTGGATCTCCTTTGAGCAGAAACCAATGAACTGACCCTGACTACACCCCTGTTGTTCAGAGATGGTACGAACTGAGGCCGGGGATGCTTGAACAACATGGTGTCTTTCCCCTCCTTCTTTGGGTGAGGAGTCGTGGCCAAGTCAGGCCGCCAGAGGCGAGTTCCAGCTAGAAAACCTGGAGGGATTGCTTCCATCCAACAGAGATGGACACCTAAGAACTGAGCCTTCCATTGCAGAGTTATGCAGCCAAATACAGCCCCCTCCTGCTGGCCCCAGCACTGGCTGCCCCGACCTGCATGGCTGAGGCTGCCTCACGTTGGGTTCCGTTGTTTACAATGATTGTCATTATAAGAACGGGTATGGTTAAGCCCTTCATAGCCTTCGGAGCACGTGCGTGTCCAATAGCTGCTCTTCAAACAATGATGCTGAAAAGTAAGTACATAAGCCAAGTTGCCTAAAAGCAGAGCGACACAGCCAGGAAGGAAAAAGTAGAGCCAGAACTTGAACTTGGTTCTTCTGACTCTAAATCCTAGGCCTCTTGCATAACAAAGGTAAGTATTTACCAAGTGCACAGAAATTAGCCCCCAAAGATGCCCACCTGCGGCCCCTTTCCAGTATCCAGATACTCATCCACGTGCACAGAAGTGGCCTCCAGGAGAGAATCTGTTCTGTCCCCCCAGCCTGGCACCTTCACCTCCTGGTCACAGAGGGAAATGGAGACTTCACCTCTGAAAGCAACTCCATGTGTATGTGTGAACGGGGTGAGGGGTGCGCTTATACCCAGAGACTTGGATTTTAGTTCCTATCCCAAGAAAACGGTTTCAAGTCACATTGTGAGGAGACAGATAGCAGCTGACCTCACTGTGGTTCACTTCACAATCATCACAACCTCAATTTAAAAAAAAAAAAAAATGTCAGGGCACCTGTTTGGCTCAGTCGGTTAAGCTTCCGACTCTTGATTTAAGGCTCAGGTCATGATCTTGCAATTCGTGGGCTCAAGCCCCATGTTGGGCTCTGCGATGGTGGTGCGAACCTGCTTGGGATCCTCTCTCTCTTCCTCGCTCTCTTTCATAAAATAAACTTAAAAAATAAAATGCAAATGATTTTTTTTAAAAGCACAGGTTTTAGAGTCAGACCTACATGAATTTCCAAGTTATTCGCTGCATCTCCTCAAGAAATTCATTCCACTTTGCTAAGCCTTCATAGCCCTGCCTATAAAATAGGAACCATGTCTTACAGAACTGTGAAGATTCATCAAATGTTGCATAGAAAGCTCTGAACATGGAGCGCAATGCAGAGTCAACTCTCAAACATTAGCTTCTTTATTTTACACACACACACACACACACACACACACACACACACACACACACACCAAATAGAGTTGACCCTCGAAAAACACAGATTTGAACTGCTTAAACAGATTTTTTTCAAGAAATACAGTTCAGTACTGCTCATATATTTTCTCTTCCTTATGATTTTCTCGGTAACAGTTTCTTTTCTCTCACTTGCTTTACTGTATGAAGAGAGTATATGATATCCGTACATACACATATGTAGAATGTACAAAGTATGTCCTGATCGACTGTTATGGGTAAGGCTTCTGGTCAACAGCTGGCTATTAGTAGTTAAGTTTTTGGAGAAGACCAAAGTTATACATGGGTTTTCGACCACGCAGGGGGGTCAGTGCCCCAAACCTTGTTGTTCAAGGGGCAACTGTACAACCACAGATCCCATGAGCTGATGAACTGCCATTCACATCCTCCCATCTGGTAACCAGGGTCCTTGTGGGGACTTGCTAATTAAAGTGCCTCCATCGTCTCCACCATGAAATGGACAAGAAAGCAGAGGTAGGTGGCAGAAGGAGCAGGAGATCAGCAGCAAAAAAAGCCGCAACCTGACTGTCGGCCCCATGACTGGAGCTCTACCACCAGGCGCTATGCAGCCCCGAACATGTCAGTGCTTTGCTTTGCCACCATTTCCGACATCCGTGAAATGAGGGGCCAGATGGATCTCCGAGGCTCTTTTCGGAGCTCCGACTCCACGTTCAAGGGCAAGGGTAGGCAAAATGGTGCTGACCCCTCCACTGGCCTGAACGGGGCGAACTCCCGCCTTGAACCGCTGGCAGGAGAGCTGCGGCCACTTAGAAAAACTCTCTTTCTCCCGGGATGGAACTCTTGAACCCCGGCCAGGACACAGAGGTCCTGACTGCAAATGGTCTCAAGCCGTTCGATAACAAAGGGAAAGGTACCCCAGGCCGGCCAGGAGGGGTGAAAAGCACCCCAGGCGCGCAGGCCCCCCTCCTGGCCACCTCAAACTTCGCCCCGAAGATGCCCCCTCTCCCAAGTCGCCCTTCTCACAATGAAGTCAACAAGGCTGCTGAGAAACTGAAAGTACAAAAAGCTGCCCTCTCCAAGACTCAGGACTCTCGACACCACCACGAAATGCCTAAACCCCGGTCCCCTGCCCGCTTTCTCCATGCCCACACCGGCTCTGCGATCGGCCTGTCTTGCCTGCCAACAATTTCAACTCTACTAATTCTGTTTATTGTGTCCTGCAGCTCTATGGCTCGTTCGGTTTGCTGCTGTCGTCTTCGGGTTAGCGTTCCTTACTCTTCCCTCCGTAAACACAAATGCAGGGCCCCCCCCACACACACCCCAAATGTGAGATCTTGGATTCCTCCAGTCTCTGGTGCCCCACTCCTCGCCCTTCCTCGCCTGGCTTGAAACCCCCTTCTGCCTCCTTTTTACAACTTTTCCTGGGACATCAGAAGTCCGTTCCGAGCTTTCGTTTTTAGAAGAGCAGTGGGGGGAAAGGAAAGAAAAACAAAAAGACATAACTCACGTTCATCCAGGAGGAGCACACAGATGTGGAGGGACGAAAACAGTTATAATCCACCACGTTCCCCCAACCCTCCCCCCTAAAAAAAGAATTTGTTGTGAAAGTCTTCTTTTTCCACTTTGCCGGTGAAGGAGCCCGGTGGTAGGCAGACGTCCACAGGCTGATGCAAGATGCTTGAGAGAAACCTCACATTCTGAGGATTCCTGGGAGAGGGCCAGGGATCCCGGCATCCAATATATTGCACATTTGGTTTCAATTAGGAAGGGGGTTGGGGAGGGAAGAAGGAAAGTCACCAATCAGAGCTGTTTTCTGTTTAGAGACTATTTCTTTTGACCCAAGGGACCGCGGGCAAAGCTATAATTTACAGCAAAACCCATTCATAGAAGAAAAAATATGTATAACCATAGGACAGAATTAAAGACACAGCTTTCTTCCGCCTTGTCCCCACCACACGCATCCCCAAGCCCTCCCCCACCACCTAAGACTTGGTGC
>NW_027529438.1:2924843-2971944 GCF_008692635.1 Crocuta crocuta
CTAAGACTTGGTCCCCACCCTGTGTCCCCCTGCCCCCCACCTCATTTTTCTTACTTGGGCCGAAGTTATAAGCACAACTTAAGGTTTGGATTCTCTTCCGGTTGAAGTTTCCAGGACAGTTGGGTCACACACATGGAGTTGATCTTTCGTGTTTTATCCATGAAAGCCCAGAGCTGAGCCCTCCCCCAAAGAGATTTTATTTAGGCCCTCCCCCGACTCCCTCTCCCACCAAAAAAACTGGACAGTTTGAGTTCTAGGATTCCTATTTTTTTCCACTCGATTCCCAGTTGGCTGTTGCTTCTGTGGGTCTATTGCTGTCTTGGATTTATGCTGCTAAATGAAAACACAAGCGTTTACAAGGACTTTCTAGATTATTTTGAAAACCTTTTTTTTTTCCTTTTTCTTCTTCTCTTTCCCTCCTGTCCATGGCCGTGGCCAGAGATCATGTGAAAGGGGAATGTAGGGGGCAGGGAGAAAAAAAACCCCTTCCTCGGCTCCCTAAGAATTTTCTCCATCCATCAAGGCTCCTGTCCTTAACCCTTCAGAGCCTGGATCATTCCTGACCAAGCGCTGGCTTGGGCTGCCCTACCCTGGAGGTCCTGATTCTCCGAGAGGACAGGGAAGGCAGGGGAAACTGAGACTCCAAGTCGGGAGATCCGTGGAGGAAGGTAGATGGCAACAGAGAGGTTATGAAGACCTAGCCCGGCCTTGCAAGATGGCCTCCTCCCAAAGAGGCTCCCTTCCTCTGGGCTTAAGCTTTCACTGTCTCTTCTCTGCTTGTACTTTGACACCCAGCGGGGGATCGTAAAGCCCCCAAGAGGAGCAGGAAGAGAGGCAGGGCACACAGGAGAAGGAGAGGAGAAGGGGACCACGGAAGGACATTCCCGTGGTAAGTCTGAAGCAGGAGATACTTCCTAAGAGGAACAGGGGTCAAGGAGACTTGCAGCTGGGATGGCCATGAAGAGCCATGCTATTGGCCTTATATCCCCACGGGGCCCTTAAGCTCAGTCACAAGGTGGCCTTTCGTGTCTGTGTCTCACACATGAGGGGACACAGAGAACTTGGAGGCGGCTCAGAGGGCAGCCACAGAGAGGACCACAGGTAGAAAACAAGACTACGAGACAAAACTGGAATCAGGATTATCTCACAAAGAGAAGAGGTAAACCTCATCAGAAGGCTCTTCAATTAGAAAATCTGAAGTCGGATCTGAGGCTGACTAAGGCCAGGACGCTTGGCTTAAGGCAGTAAATGTGTATTGAGCACTGGGTGGCCCGTGGCTGGGTGCTTGCCTGAGACAACTCCAGATGTCTGGTCATGGAAAGGGTCCTAGAATCCTCCCCAAATATCATGGTCTGGAGTAGTTTACCTATTCGGCACTACTGTAAAGAAAGCACCCAGAGAATCATAATTTCACAGATTTGGTGAGACTACAGGTCAAATGTGGAAAACAGTGTAATAATTCCATAAACCTAGAACCTAATAAAGAAGAGATACCTACAGGTATGTATTCTCAATCACCAGTATTGAAAGTGGCTCTACTCCATAGGCTGGGTCAAAAGTAAGGCGGAGCTCTAGGAAAAATAACCTTGCCTATCACTCAAGTTAGTCTCAGCCGAATCTGGGGTCTGACCTTGAACTCTAAAAAGATGCTATCAAAAGAAAAAAAAAAGGCAAGGAAAAGCCGAAGTGATGTTTTACCAAAGTATGTGGGGAGGCATTTAAAGAATTAAGAGGAATGATCAGATTGGAGCCCCCCATTTTGGAGGACCATCCAGGTTGGGGGCGTGGGGTATGTTTTTCCTCGGGCTTGATGACAGCTTGCTACAGGAAGCCACGGATGGAAGGGAAGAAAAGGCAAATGCCACTTCAAAGCTGAGAGGAGTCATTCATGGAATACACAGAAAAAATTTCTTGGAGACTCTCAGAGCTATTTGATAGAGTTTTGAGTAAGGCTGGAATTCCTACAATTGTGGGAACAGATGTGGAGAAATACCATTTCGTTACTCTTGTGTGAATAGATTTTGCCCCCTGGTTTGGCTCGGGAAACATGAGTCAGTGCAATCAGAATGATTTATATTGCATGGGAGGTAATACGTCCTAATTATGAGGACTGTTTTATACTGAAAATGAATTACTGACAAGAGTATAGAATTCCCCTACCTGGATTTTACTAAAAATAGGAAAGATTTATCTGGAATGGGCAAGATGTAGCATTAACTAGAAGTAAGGAAATGTTCAAGATGACTTTTCAAGATCTTTTCTAGTCTGCAAGCCAAGGTTCAAGTAAATACAAGTGGTTAAAAATTGAGGGGCGCCTGGGTGGCTCAGTCCGTTAAGCGTCCGACTTCGGCTCAGGTCATGATCTTGCAGTTTTTGAGTTTGAGTCCTGCATCGGGCTCTGTGCTGACAGCTCAGAGCCTGGAGCCTGCTTCAGATTCTGTATCTCCCTCTTTCTCTGGCCCTAACTCATGTGCATTCTCTCTCTGTCTCTCTTAAAAATAAATAAACATGTTTTAAAAATTGAAGTAACTATGGTATTTCTGTCTCCAAATACCCAGGGGTTGGACACCTTTGTGATCCTTTAGGAAATAAAATACAAGGTGGAAGTAAGGAGTGTAACTTGAAGACACACATACACATACACACACATACATCTTAAAAGACTATATGAGTATTCACAGAAACCAAACCTAGTTGGTACATTTAATCTTTACAAGGAATTAAAAGTACAAATTAGCCACCAGTAACTAGTTCCTAGTTAACTGTCTTCTCTCCTCACTTCTCCTCTCTCTCTCTCTCTCTCTCCTGTGTATCCCTATACATCTTCTTTTAACCTATTTTTCAGCAGATCAGGTTTTTCTGCTCCTTGTCACATGCTATTGAAGATGGTTACCCTAAAATGATGCCTTAGTTCTCACCTGTATAGTTCCTTACTTTAAATGAACAGGAAAGAATAACTAGTTTTGTCGATATCCCAGTTCCAGAAACCTGAGAGGAGGAATTTGATTGGTCAGGTGCGCCTCATGTTCTCATCTACCTCTACACTGGAGAGCAATGGGTCACGTGATATGAATACAGCTCCATCCCGTTCACAAGTGGGTCACTTCTTAGAAAAAGGGTGTCATACACTAGAAGACGGGTCACATTATCTGCTGCATCAACAATTAACAAAGTCTGACAATCCCTGGACTTTATAGAAATTATACCTCACCCACCAAAACCAAAGAACATGGTATACAGCGGAGTCATACCGTGCACATATTTAAATACCAATTTTAGAACATAATCCTTAAAATAAGATGCCTTGTTATTGGTTAATCTGTCCACAGTAGACAAATCCATTGACATATATTATGGCATAAAAGCTAAATTCTGGGGGGGGGGGGCACCTGGGTGGCTCAGTGGGTTAAGCGTCTGACTTCGGCTCAGGTCATGATCTCACGCTTCGTGGGTTTGAGCCCCACGCCAGGCTCTGTGCTGACAGCCAGCTTAGAGCCTGGAGCCTGTTTCAGATTCTCTGTCTTCCTCTCTCTCTGACCCTCTCCTGCTCATGCTGTCTCTCTCTCTCTCAGAAATAAATAATACATTAAAAAATTAAAAAAAAAAAAAGAATCTTAGTGTGCTTAAGAATTATTGTATAAATGGGCGCCTGGGTGGTTCAGTCGGTTAAGCATCCGACTTTGGCTCAGGCCATGATCGTGCCTTTCATGGGTTTGAGCCCCACGCCAGGCTCTGTGCTGACAGCTCTGAGCCCAAAGTCTGTTTTGGATTCTGTGTCTCCCTTTCTCTTTGTTCCTCCCCCACTCACATTGACTCTGTCTCAAAAATAAACATTAAAAACAGTAAAAAAAATTATCATATGAAGCTGTGTCCACAGAAGCATGAGTACTCTCTTTGTGAGTGATTTAAAGGTCTTTTAAAGATCATCTTGACCCTAAGAAACATTTCCCTTTATAGGCTGAGTCCTAACCCCAAAGGCTACTAGATGCTTTTCTTCTGTGACAGACACTCCTAAAAGATGATCCAAGTTCAAACTCCTTGTGGGAGAGCCCCCTGGGGAAGTCACTAACTTTCCTATCTATCACGTGGGGGATGATACCATCTGACAAATCACAGACTTGTGAGGAGAAGATGAAATCAGAAAAGAATAAATTATTGCATTTTTTTAATGTTTATTTATATTTGAGAGACAAAGAGAGACAGGACGCGAGTGAGGAAGGGGCAGAGAGAGGGAGGGAGACACAGAATCCGAAGCAGGTTTCAGGCTCAGCTGTCAGCACACAGCCCGACGCGGGACTCAAATTCACAAACTGTGAGATCATGACCTGAGCTGAAGTCAGATGCTTAACCGACTGAGCCACCCAGGCACCCCTTTATTGCGTTTTTACTACATGTCAAGCACGCTTCTAAGAACACTACACTTAATTTCATCTCTCATGAGAACTTTATGGGGCAGAAGGTACTATGACTTCCCCAGTGTCCACACGGGGAAACTGATGTACAAAAAAGTATGCATGCCCAAGGCCGTAGCTGTTGGTACTAGAATACACGTGTGTGTGGTATGTGCTTTGCTGACAATAAAGCGTGTGTGTTTATGTGAAAAGGAAAGATGTTCAGAGGGTGGGAAAGAGTCAATTTTCAGGTTTTCAGGGATGGAAAGCTTATTATCCGTATGGAGAATCATCTACGTCATTTTCCTTCCCACCCTTTTCCCCCTTGAAGCCCCTCTTTGGGTCACTGTTTCTCAGTACCTCCACTAGAGAAAGAAATGAGACATTTTTTAAAAATTAAAATCATTCTAGGGGCACCTGGGTGGGTCAGTAGGTTAAGCTTCAGACTCTTGATTTTGGCTCAAGTCATGATCTCACGGTTCATGGGATCAAGCCCCGCACTGGGCTCCGTGCTGACAGCTTGGAGTCTGCTTAGGAGTCTCTCTCCCTTGCTCTCTGCCCGTCCCCTGCTCACTCTGCCTCTCTCTCTCTCAAAATAAGTAAACTTTAAAAAACATTAGGATCATTCTGTCTGTGACTCTTGTGTGGATGAAGTGATACATCAGGTGAAGAGGAAGTTGAGGTTAATGGCCCGAATAAGGTTCTGATTTGCCTGTGTTTTTCACAATGCCACATGTAATAGTTCACAGTTCGAGGAACGCTTTTCACAGACATGACTTCACTGGATCCTCAGACAGCCCCAATATGTACTCAGTGTGGATATTAATATCCTCATTTTACAAATAAGGAAAAGGAAGCTGAGGGAAGGAGTGATGGACTGCAGGGTATTTGCTGGTGAACGGCAGAACCCTCGTCTGCTGAGTGTCACTGCTCTTTCTGCGCATTTGCCATCCGCACCTCAGAGCCTCTAAGACCCCATTTACACCTGGTTCTAGTGAACCAGGTTATCCGGTTTGCCTACCAGGCCAGAAATCCTGAGACCCCGGTGGGGGGATCTGCTCATGGGAAAAACCAGGCAAAGCAACTCAGAAGCGCGGCTCGGCGTCCAGTCCCCCGAGGAAGAGGAAGGGCTACAAGAAGAGCTTTTACAACAACGCCTTTCACAGCCTCACCCTGGGCCTGCAACCCTTCTCCAGGCTCAAGGCTGGAAACCTAGCCCATTCCGTTCAGATAAGAAAGCAGCCTACTTTTCAGTGTCCCCAGGGAACAGGGTCTCTTGACAGTCTGAGTGTTTATCAACACCCAGTGTCGAGAAAGTTCTGCTTTCCATCTGTCCTGACCCTCCCCTGCTCCCACTGGTGAGGGAGCCCCCCTGCAGGTGCTGGCAGCTACTTACACTGCCCCCCCCCCAGCTCCTCGCGGGCATCTGCTTGCATTTCAGAGCAGAGGAGACTCGGAGCAGCCGTGTTACGTTCCATGTTTGGGCCCAGTTTGGAGCAATCACCTTCTACAGGAGAACCCTCCTCATGAAATCTGAGGACCCTGAGCTGCCTCACTTCCGGGCTGGGGCCTCTTCCAGCGTCTGAAAGAGAAACAACACGGTCCCCACTGACCGCGCTGTTAGGGATCCGAGAAGCTTGGGAAATCAAGGGACTTTTAGTTCATCTGAGTCTTGCTTTTCACGGATGCATCCTTCCTTCTTCACGTGCCTCGACGGCACTGGGAAGTGCCGTTGACATCTGCGAACTCCTGCTGGGATGGAGCCTCTCTCTCATTATTAAATATATTTTACCCTCTAAAACATCTCCCTTTAGAGACGTCGTTTGCTCCGTGTCCTATCATTCGGCTCTCCATGCATAACTCCGTCCCATCGCCCTGAGTTACACCATAAACACCACCTCTCTGTTTCTAATACACAACATATTTCAAAGCAGAAAGGAATTTATAGCGCCGACGTTATTTTTCCATGTGCAATTCCAGTTTGGAATGTCCAGCAGGGCTCAAATTGCCTTTCAAGATAAAGACCAGATCCTGATTCTATGTAATCCTTGCGTGCTTCTGGGAAGGCTCAGATGTTCGTCCTACGGATGGAATCTTCATTCTCCAAGGCCCATCGTGCCCCAGAGAGGAACCATTTACACCAAGCCAGGTTCCCGCAGAACTCTGCAGTGGCCTTTTGTCAAAGTTCTCACAACCAGAGCAGCCGGTTTCAGCCCTGGGACCTGGGGCAACAGAGAGCAAGGACAAGTCCTTCTACCCTGACCTCCAGCGCACAGGAAGCTGGAAGGAGCCTTGAAGGTCAACCAGCCTCGTCCCCTTGTTTCACAGCTGAGTCTCAGCAGAGTAAAGTGACTTGTCCGAGGTCATACAATACAGGAAAGGAAAGCACAGAAACACACACACACACACACAAACCCATCTCTCTTGAGTCCCCATCCATGAGTCTTCCCAAAATATCATATAATTGCATGAAATGCTTTTTATTTGAAACAGTTAAGAGCTGTGAGCCGATGAAATAAATAGGAAAAAGGGGCGCCTGGGTGGCTTAGTCGGTTAAGCGTCCAACTTTCGCTTAGGTCATGATCTCGCGGTTCGTGGGTTCAAGCCCCGCGTCGGGCTCTGTGCTGACTGCCAGCTCAGAGCCTGGAGCCTGTTTCAGTCTGTGATTCCCTCTCTCTCTGACCCTCCCCTGCTCACGCTGTCTCTCTCTCTCTCTCCTAGAAATAAATAAAAACATTAATAAATAAATAAATAAATAAATAAATAAATAAATAAATAAATAAATAAGGAAAAAATTGGCAAAGCATCCTGAGACCAGTGCAGGGTTACAGGAGTGGCCGGATGGGAATGGAACCTGCAGAAGATCACCCGATGGGATGGCAGCAGTCTCGAGAACACAGATCAAGTCCTGCAGGCTCTCATCTTTTGCTTAGCCTGTGGGGAGCCCATTTCTTCAACAGAACGAAGGTTAGAGGTAGAATTATTTTTTTCACGAGAAAGCTGGAATATGCTTCAGAGACATCTGGCAGAGGAGAATGGAGAAATGGGTCCTGAGTCGGCATCCTTCCCACCCACTACTGCAGACGCCCCCTGGACCCTCCCCTGCAGTCAGTCTTCCTCCTTTCCCCCACCTTGTTAGAACCAGTCCCGGCCCGAGGTGGGAGGATCTGGCTCATCTGTCTGGGATTAAAGACTTAACATCTGGTCATGGCCCCGATCCCAAGTTTTATCAACGTTCCCAAGGCCCAGGATAGTAAATACTTACAGGTCTGCTCAATCCACAATGACCTCAGTGCTGGCCCTCCCTCTTAGGGGCGTCCTACCAGAATCCATGCTTCTATTACATAACCTCCACTTTCATGGCCTTAATTGCAAGTCCAATCTGGACTAGTTTCACAGAAGGTGGAGATACTAACTCTAAAACCGTAAGTGGCAATTTCTCTGCATAACATGGGCTGTCGAAGCAAAGACAGCTGGTCTGCAGGAAAAAAGGAATGAAGTCAAGGTGCAGAAAATGCAAAAAAAACAAGTGAGAATCCTGACAGTTTTCTAGTTTCCAGGCCCGATATCTTCCCAAGGTCAGTGTGCTCTTCCTATTCTTGGATCCCATTAGATGCTCCGTAACCTTTGAATGCATTCTCATGTGTTCTTTAAACTATGTCGAGTGGGCTTCTGTAACTTGACCTTTCAGGCGCCTGGAGAGGCACCTCCTCTGGCAAATTAACTAGAAGGCAGGTGTCCTTATTCCAATTACAACAGACAAGGAAACCTGCTCAGAGACTCACACGGGCAGGCCCGGTACCGGTGGCTCTCTGTCGACCAACTAACTTGCTCCTGAGCAATACCTTTGTCCCGAGTTCTGTCCTCTGAGGTCTACTCTTACATCTGCCTAGGATCTGGTCAGGAAAACAGACCCCGGGCTAGGGATTTCAACAGAAGAGGTTTAATATAAAGAACTGGTCACACAGGTGGTGGAGGGGCTGACTAATCAGAAGAAATAACTGCAGAAAGAGCTACCACCTGAAGGCTAGGGGACAAAACCAAGGGATCCTGTGACTTTAACTTACAGGGATCCAATCGCAACATCCCAGAGAAGGGTGGAGAAGAATGGATTAGAGCTGAGAGACAATAGGCAAATTGCCATGACTGTTTCTACCCACGTGTCGGACACATTCTCTCCACCAATAGCCAACGGATTGCCATCCGGGTATGTCCTTCTTCCTTAAATGACAGTCCTGGCTGTGCCATCTAAACTTTCTTTCAATTGCCGTACCTGGTGCAGCAGACCAGGCCCAGGTTCAATGTTCAATAGCTCAATGGTTCAATGGCTCAATGGTTCAGTGGCTCAATGGTTCAATGGCTCAATGGTTCAGTGGCTCAATGGTTCAGTGGCTCAAGGTTCAGTGGCTCAATGGTTCAGTGGCTCAATGGCTCAATGGCTCACCATTACTCTCCACAAGGTGTTTCTAGCCCTGTAGTTGTCTTTCCTTGTAGTGTCCATATCTGGCTTTGGGATCAGAGTAATGCTGACCTCATAAAATACATTTGGAAGTGCTCTCTCCTCTTCTATTTTTTGGAAGAGTTTGAGAAGGGTTTGGTATTTAATTCTTTAAATATTTCGTAGAATTCACCAGCAAAGCTCTCTGGCCCCAGGCATTTTTCTTTGTTGGGAGGTTTTGATTACTGATTCCATCTCCATACTTGTTAGTTGATCTGTTCAAACTTTCTATATCTTCATGATTCAGTCTTGATAATTTGTATATTTCTGAGACTATATTTATTTCTTCTAGGTAGTCCAATTTGTTGGCATATAAATGTACATAGTAGTCTCTTCTTTCTGTCTTTGCATTTCTTTAGTATCAGTTAGAATGTCTCAAATTTTCCTGAGTCTTTTCTTAGTCTAGCTAAAGGTTTATCGATTTTGTTTATCTTTTCAAAAAACCAACTCTTAGTTTCATTGAATTTTTTAATGATTCTCCTATTCATGATTTCACTTATCTCTGTTCTGATTTCTATTATCTCCTCCATCTTACTAACTTTGGACTTAGTTGGCTCTTTTTTTTTTCCCCCTAGGCCTTTGAAGTGTAAAGTTTGGCTGTTTATTTGAGACTTTTCTTTTTTCTTAATGAAGGTATTTATTGCTATAAACTCCCCTCTTAGAACTGCTTTTGCTACATCCCGTAAATTTTGGTATATTTCCATTTTTGTTTGTCTTGGGGTATTTTTTTTTTTTACTTTCCTCTTGATTTCTTCTTTGAACCATTCATTGTTCAAGAACATGTTGTTTAATTTCCACGTTTGCAAATGTTCCAATTTTCCCCATTATTGATTTCTCATTTCATATACTTCAGTCAGAGAGGATACTTTATATAACTTTAATTTTCTTAAATTTGTTAAGACTTATAGCCTAACATATTTTCTATTCTGGAGAGTTGATCTGTATGAATTTAAGAAAAATGTATATTCTGCTGTTGTTAGATAAAATGTCCTATATATGCCTGGTAGGTCCATTTGGTCTATGATGCTGTTCAAGTCTGCTGTTTCCATATTGATTTTCTGTCTGGATGATCTATCCATCATTGAAAGTGACAGTTTTTGACTCAATGTGTTTTTTGTATAATATAAATACAGTCACCCAGGCTCTTTTTTGGTTACTGTTTGTATAAAATACCTTTTATGTCCCTTCTATGTGATAAGTTGTTTTTCTCTGGCTGCTTTCAAAATTCTCTTTGTCTTTGACTTCTGACAACTTAATTATAAAATGTCTCAATGAAGACTTCTTCACATGCACTCTACCCGGGGTTCTGTGGGCATCATGAACCCAAATGTTCATTTCCCTCTGCAAATCTGAGAAGCTTTCTCTCCCCTTCCTCCCTTCCTCCCTTCCTTCCTCCCTTCCTTTCTTCCTTCCTTTTTATTGAAGTATGGTTGACATACAATGTTGCATTAGTTTCAGGTGTATAACACAGTGATTCAACATGTCTGTACATTATGTTATGCTCACCACAAACACAGCTACCATCTGTCACCATACAATTCTATGACAATACCATTGGCTATGTTCCCTATGCTGTACCTTTCATACCTGTGACTTGCTCATTTCATAACTGGGAGCCTGTACCTCCTACACCTTTCACCCATTTTGCCCATTCCCTCAATCTATCCCCTCTGGCAACCATCAGTTTGTTCTCTGTATTTATGGGTCTGTTTCCACTTTTTGTTTTGTTTTCTAAATTCCACATATAAGTGAAATCATATAGTGTTCAACTCTCTCTTATTTCACTAACATAATATCCTCTAGGTCCATCCATGTTGTCAAAAATTATACGATCTCATTCTTTTTTAAGGCTGAGTAATATTCCATCATAAATATGCCACATCTTCTTTATCCATTCATCTATCAGTGGACACTTGGATTGCTTCCATATCTTGGCTCTTCTAAATAATGATGTAATAAACATAGGGGTAGATATATCTTTTCAAATTAGCGTTTTTCTTTTCTCTGGGTAAATAGCTAGTAGTGGAATTACTACCTCATATGGTATTGCTATTTTTAATTTTTTGAGAAACTTCCATCCTGTTTTCCACAGTGGCTACACCAATTTATATTCTCACCGACAGTGCATCAGAGTTCCTTTGACTTCTACATCCTTGCCAATACTTGTTATTTCTTTGACATTATTTCTTTAAATAAGCTTTCTGTCCCTTTCTCATCCTCTGTTCCTTCTGGGATTCCCATAATGCATATGTTAATTCTTTTGCTGCTGTCCCTTAAGTCATGTAGACTTTCTTCTCTTTTCTATTCGGTTTTCTTTTTGTTCCTCTGATTGGATAATTTCGAATAACCTGCTTTCCAGTTTGCTGATTCTTTCTTCCGCATGATTAAGTCGGCTGTTGAAACTCTCTATCAAAGTCATTGTGTTCCTCAGCTCAGAATTTGATTCTCTTTTGTGATTCCCATTTCTTTATTAAACTTCTCATTTTGTCCATGTATTGATTTACTAATTTCATTTAGTTGTCTGTATTCTCCTGTAGCTCACTGAGCTTCTTTATTATGAATTTTTTGGTAGCCATTTATGGCTATTTCTTAAAGGTTGATTACTGAAGCTTTATTAGTTTCCTTGGATGGTATCATGTGTATCTAATCCTTTTTTTTTTTTTTTTTTTAATGAGAGAGAGAGAAAGCAGGGGAGGGGCAGAGAGAGAGGGAGAGAGAGAGAATCCCAAGCAGGCTCGCACTGTCAGTGCAGAGCCCAATGTCAGGCTCGAACCCACGAACCATGGGATTATGACCTGAGCTGAAATCAAGAGCCAGATGCTAAAGTGACCGACCCACCCAGGTGCCCCACATTTGCCTAATTCTTAATGATCCATGTAGTCTTGTGTTGATGTCTGTGCCTTTGAAAGGCAGACACCTCCTCCGGTCTTTACAGACTAGTTTTGGCCGATCTTTGCCTGCTGGGTCCCTGGCTGATGAGATCACCTCCAGAACTGTGGGCGGGCAAGCAGAGCTGGCACCAGGCCCAGTGGCTGTTGTGGGGTCTGCAGTCAAGTCTGCAGTTGGCAGGCCTTTTACAGGGGGTGAAGTCGGGCAAGGCCCCTGCCCACACGTGCTCCCATCAGATGGCTGGGTTGGCCTCTGAGAATTACAGGGTTTCAATCCAATTTCTGCCATTTCTCCCCAATCTTTATTGAGGTATAATTGAGAAATTTCAAAAAAACTTTTTTATATATTTAAGATATATGACTTATGTTTTGACATATACGCATCAGAAAATACCACAATCAAGTTAATTAACATATCCATCATCTCACACAGTTACGTGTGTGTGTCTGTGTGTGCACGTGCGGTGAGGACACTTAAGATATACCCTTTAGAAAACCTGAAGCATACAACACAGTATTGTTAAGTATATTCTCATTACTATACACTAGACCTCCAGAACTCACATCTCATGTAACTGAATCGTTGTTCCCATTAACCTATTACCTTGTGCTTATTCTGCTACATGTTAACTATGACATTTGGGCAAGACTTTTACCAACATTCTCACAATGAGCAAGGCGAGTTTCCATTCTAGGGGCCCATGCAACATAACTCAAGAAGAAGCCATTCCACCCATGACCTAGACTTTTGATGCCTCAGTTTTGTCTTCTGTGAAATGGACATATTAATAGTACCTATCCTGTTGAAATGTTAACAGGATCTATGAGTTAGTACATGTCAAGGGTTTATAATGGTGCCGGCATTCCTTAGCATTAGCCATTATTATCATCACAATTATATTATTATTATTCCTAAATAATATAATTATTATTCGTAAACACAAGCTTCACCAACTCCCTTAATGGTCTGTCTGCTCACTCCAGGCTCCCATCTACCATTTTTTAAAATGTTTTATTTAATTTTGAGAGAGAGACAGCATGAGCAGGGGAGGGTCAGAGAGAGAGGGAGACACAGAATCTGAAACAGGCTCCAGGCTGTGAGCTGGCTGTCAGCACAGAGCCCGACGCGGGGCTCGAACCCACGAACCATGAGATCATGACCTGAGCCGAAGCCGGACGCTTAACCGACTGAGCCACCCAGGCGCCCCTCCCATCTACCATTTATTTCAATGCTACCCATATCTAAGTTCATCAGAGTGTCTAAATTCTCTCTCAACTGTTAACTACTCCCACCTGGAAACTATTAACCATGACTTTCCTAAATAATTCCAATAAGCCTCAAGTGCCTCCTCCGGAAAATTTCCCAAGAAAGAAAAGAAAGTTGTTCTACACAGTTACAGAGCATGATGACTAACTGGAACCCGCCCGCTCCTCCAGGAAGCCCTCCCCCGGAGGGGCACTGGCAGCGAACGTTGTTCCCGCGTGCCTACTAACACAGGTCCTGCCCCCCCTCCCACCTCTCGGCTTTGAATGTTCAAGCAAGTGTCTCCTCCACCAGCCTCAAAACCTCTCAAAAGTCATGCTATGCCCTAACCACCCTTATGTCCCCAGCATCTTCAGCTCACAGAGAATGAGAGATCATTCATGGAGAATGATCTGCGTGAGCGTGAGAAGACTCTACATTCTGCTGCTGTTGGACAGGATGCCCTGAATGTACCAGCAGAATTAAAACCGCGACAGCAGAATTACATGGCAGAAATTAAAGGCCATCAGTGAGGTCCAGAACAAGTGTTCTAATATTGTAGAGGAAGAGAGGACTTCTTGCTGGATGGATCACAAAGGCTCGATGGAGAAAACAGCATTTTTCATGGTCTTGGAGAACTAATACAATCTGGAATTCCAAGAACACAGAACCAAGCCGGCAAATGCACCAAGGCCAGAAAGTAAACACCACGCACCAAGGCCAGAAAGTAAACACCACATTCTAGAGGTTAAGAAAAAGCAAAATAAGAGGGGGCTCCTGGGTGGCTCAGTCAGTTGAGCTTCAAATTGATTTTGGCTCAGGTCATGATCCCAGGGTCATGGGATCAAGGCCCGCATTGGTCTCTGTGCTGAGCCTGTAGCCTGCTTAAGATTCTCTCTCTCTCTCTCTCTCTCTCTCTCTCTCTCTCAAAAAAAAAAAAAGTCTCAAATGTTGGTACCTGTGTGCATCTGAAATGGAGCAGAAAGAAAGGCAATTATAGTTAGTAAGGTGGAGAGAAAGTAAGAAACAGAGATCTCCCTGTGATCAGAGAAAATAACAGCAGAAGGTGAAAGAGACAGAGATTGAACTAGGTGCTACAGTTCTCTTATTTTCTTCCAAATTTATATTTAAATTCTAGTTAGTTAGCAAACAGTGCGATATTGGTTTCAGGAGTAGGATTCAGTGATTCATCACTTACATACAACACCCAGTGCTCATATTACAAGTGTCCTCCTTAATACCCATCACCCATCTAGCCCATTCCCCACCCACCTCCCTCCATCAACCCTCAGTTTGTTCTCTACCCTTAAGAGTCTCTTACGGTTTGCCTCCCTGTCTCGTTTTTTCCCTTTCCATATGTTCATCTGTTTTGTTTCCTAAATTCCAAATGAGTGGAATCATATGGTATTTGTCTTTCTCTGACTGACTTATTTCACTTAGCATAATATACTCTAGCTCCATCCACGTCATTGCAAACAGCAAGATTTCATTCTTTTTAAAGGCTGGATAATATTCCATGGTAATCAGTGCTACAGTTCTTAAAGACAGGAATGAAGAGTCAGCTTGCAAGGTGCTGAGGATTAAGTGTGCAGGAAAAAAAGAGAAACAGTGAATGAAGAATCACGTTTTATACAATTTTAGGGTGAAAGGAATAGAATAGAACGATAATAGCTCAAGGCTTTATTAAGTTGGAACATGGGATTTTTACACAGAGGTGGTTTAGTGTGGTAGTTAAGAACACGATTCTTGGGGTGACTGGGTGGCTCAGTCGGTTGAGTGTCCAACTTTGGTTCATGTCATGATCTCATGGTTCCTGGGTTTGAGCCCCGCATCGGGCTCTGTGCTGACAGCTCAGAGCCTGGAGCCTGCTTTGGATTCTGTGTCTCCCTCTCTCTCTCTGCCCCTCCTCTGCTTAGGCTCTGTCTGTCTCTCTCTCTCTCTCTCTCAAAAATGAATAAACTTAAAAAAAAAAAAAAAAACGAACACGATTCTGGTACCTGGCTAGTAGAGTTTAAATCTTGCTTCAGCTACTTCCTACCAAAGTGATCTTGAATAAGGTATTTAACATCTGATACATAACTTAGATGGTTGTGGTGAGGCGTACATGGGCTAAGAGATGTAAAGCAGTTGCAACAGTATCTGCCTCATAGTAACCACTCAATAAATGTTAGCTAGCTGGAACAGAGAAGAGAGAATGTACATGTGTATAAAAATGCAAACTTTCAAAACACAGATCACCACTTCGATTTTGAGAAAGACCTACACTAGGGCGCCAGGGTGGCTCAGTTGGTTAAGTGTACAACTTTGGCTCAGGTCATGGTCTAATGGTTCATGGGTTTGAGCCCTGCATTGGGCTCTGTGCTGACAGCTCGGAGCCTGGAGCCTGCTTTGGACTCTGTGTCTCTTTCTCTCTCTGCCCCTCCCCTGCTCGTGCTTTGTCTCTCTCTGTCTCTCAAAAATGAATAAACGTTTAAAAAGATTTTTTAAAAGACCTACATTAGTACCAATTTTTGCCAACTGAAAGAAATCCAAAGAGCGTTTTTGCTTTTACAAAACACACAAAAAAGCAAAAAGTGAAAATAGCATTTGGCAATTGTTTTGCAGCAAAGCCACTGCAGAGGAAGCACCTCCCCCACCCCCCCAAAAANTTCCCCAGGAGTTACTCTTGGCATCGCAGCATTAAGCTGCCATCGCTCTGAAGTGTGTGTGTGAGTATCTGTCCATCACCTCTTTTTATTTTGTGCGTCCATCAGCAAGATATGTCCTAAGGTAACAGAAAAGCCAAAGAGAGATTATTTCGGGGGTCTGGGATGCTCCAAAATTTTGCCACATAAATTGGTGGTGATTGCTTTTTCACTTTACACTGTTTCAATGTACAAAAAAGGTTTCATAGAGATGCTCTCAGATAGTGGAGGTAACCTCTATGTAGAAAAAGGTAGCCTATCAAAAAAATTAGGAAAAGTCAAAAGTACTGCATGATGAAGGCTTATATTGCATAATCACAAATATTTTTCTTTTGAGTCATACTTGAAGCTCATAAAGCCCAACTTCTCCTCACACATACTCTGTTCCATTCTATAGAAAAGGAAATCCGAGGCTGAGAAAGAATGAGTGATCTGGCCGCAGGTTGTTCTGGTCAATAACAAGACAGGATGAGGACCCAGGTATCTTGATTCCTAATCCAGTGGAAAGAAACCATCTCATTAAAAAAAAATGTTGTAAAGATGACCCAACCATTTGATCAAAATCTGACGTGTTTTATCCAAAGAATAAGAGAGAGAGAGAGACCCAGAAAAGTTAAGAGGTGAAGCTTATTGAGGACCAACTGCACTGAACTAGACTATCTCTCAATCTTAATTCTCCAGCAGTTTTACTTCTGTTTTGAAGCTGGGTGAAAAGACATTGTCTCTAGAAATAATTGACAAAGTATCCAAATCTGAAATACAATTTTGTAGAATTATAATCATATCCTAAAATATACATTTGGAAATCATGCCTCAAAGAAAACGAAAAAAAGTTAAAAAAAAAAAAAAAAGCAACCAGACAAAAAACTCACTGTGGGCTTATAAAAATAAATATTAAACTTTTAATTTTCCACTTTGAAATTTCACCAAATGATATAATTTCAGTGTGTCCTATTTTGTACTAACATCTCTGTTACCTCTGGAAAGCCAGATGAGAATGTCTCAGTCAGAGACTGAGATATATATCTTTCTCAGATATATTAAACAAAATTTGGTAACCCAATCGGTCAGATTATGTTTCTGATTAAACAGCTTGCTGGTTAAATATAGGACTTAAACCAGCAGCAGATTACCCGTGGTTTGCTATTGTTTGGTTCTTCACAAAGGAGCAATTATTTGAGAAACCAGGAATGGAAAAAAGAAAGGAAGACTGTTTTTAGAATAATATAAAGGGAGTTAATTTGTAGTTTTCAGAGAAAAGAAGAATCAAATCAAATTGGTGTTCTGGGTTTGGGGAACTAAATGGCCCAATATAAAAAAAGAAAAGGAATACAGAAATGTGACACCATCATCATAATTTCAGATGCACATTTGAAAAAAATAAGGAAAAAATGTCTAAAATAGAACCTATATTTGGCCTGCCAACTGAAAACTGATAGTTTCATTATGCTTTCAGTCAAAGGTTGATTTGTAAATACTAGGTAGGGTTTTGCTCCATGAGTTAAACAGCTTTTTCCTACGGAGAATCTTCTGGAGAGTATGGGAAGTAAGAAAGAATCTATTGGGAAATTTTTAAATGATGGCAGATATGGGTGCCCAGGGTCTGATCTCTTGTGTTACCTACCAAAGGGTGAGGCAAAGCTCTTCTTCCAACTTCACCACTCATTAAATCCTTTTTGGTTCATTCACTTAAATCAAGTAAGATGAACAGAGGCTCAAAGAATCATGATTCTTAGCTAACCATTGGTTATAAATTATTCTGGTCTGAACCATGAAATTTGATACTTCAGCCTTACCAATAAAAATAGAACCCTATAGAGAATACAGATGCTGGCGAGGAAGTGGAGAAACGGGCACCCTCCTCCACTGTTGGTGGGAATGTAAACGGGTGCAGTCCCTCTGGAAAACAGTGTGGAGGTGCCTCAAAAAATTAACAGAACTCTCCTATGGCCCAGCAATAGCACTGCTAGGAATTTACCCAAGGGATACAGGAGTGCTGATGCATAGGAGCACATGTACCCCAATGTTCATAGCAGCACTCTCAACAATAGCCAAAACATGGAAAGAGCCTAAGTGTCCATCAACGGACAAATGGANCCCTATAAGAACAATGCCTGGATATATTTAAGAAAACTGTCATGGCAGAAATTTATTTGTATCTTCTAAATGGTATCCTTTAAAAATTACATGGATGCATCACCACCCACCCGTTGGTGGTCTCTCCAAAAATCAAAGTCACTGGGGGGTGCCTGGGTGGCTTAGTCGGTTAAGCGTCCGACTTTCGCTTAGGGCATGATCTCGCGGTTCGTGGGTTCGAGGCCCGCGTTGGGCTCTATGCTGACTGCCAGCTCATAGCCTGGAGCCTGTTTCAGCCTGTGACTCCCTCTCTCTCTGACCCTCCCCTGCTCACGCTGTCTCTCTCTCTCTCCTAAAAATAAATAAAACATTAAAAAAAAAATCAAAGTCACTGGGATCCCTCATGAGGTGTGTGCTTTTTTAAGTTAAAATTCCAGGCTTTGAGGTTAGGTTCACAAGCCTTGAGACGTGCTTATAAAACAACTTGCTTCTGTGGGATGTGCTGGGATGTGTAATGGCCAGGAGGAATAGTAACGTGGAAATCCAATAGTTTAAAACCCAGTTTAGACATTTCAAGATGACATATTTACATGCATTTCTGTGTCTTTCCCCCTGACTTTGCACCCAAATGTTGGCAAAGGGAGCTCTTTCGGAACAGTGGAATAACCGCGCCTCCCCAAATCTGCTCCTCCCAGAAAGTCAAAAGAGCACTGGGAAAAGGGTCAAAATGAACTTTCTCGAAACTCCAGGGGTGCCTGAGTGGCTCAGTCAGTTAAGTCTCTGACTTCGGCTCACGTCATGATCTCACGGTTTGTGAGTTCAAGCCCTGCATCAGGAGGGAGCCTGTTTCAGATTCTGTGTCTCCTTCTCTCTCTCTGCCCTCCCTGCCTTGCTTGCACTCTGTCACTCTCAAAAATAAATAAACATCAAAAGAAGAAGAAGAAAAAGAAGAAGAAAGAAACTCCAGAAGTTAATCAAAGGCTTATAACCATCTGAGGAGCATTTATCGAAGACGCAGAAGGTCCCATACATGTGTCTGTAGGCATACTCGGGAAAAATCTGAGAAAGACTTAAGCTCTCACCTCTGGCCAATCTTGAACTCCCGTGCAAGTAAGAAGTGAAGACTAGGAAGGATTATGATTGAAGGTGGGCCCCAAGACAAAGCCCCTCTGTAAAGGTGGGAGACTTTCTGGTTCAGAGCGTTTTGTAAAAATCTCTCTCTGATCATTAACTGACCACTAAGTTAATACAGCAGGGACTCGCCAAGAATATGGACTGTGGAACCAATCAGGAAAAGTCACTAAAGAAGCAAACCGCAACAACAAAAAAACAACAAACCCTTGGGAGGGAGAGACCCTGATTTCTATATTGCCACATTGTAGCATATGAGTTGTGCCCTTTAAACAATAAAAAGACACATGCATACCAGAAAGGAGAGCTCACAGGAGGAAAAAAAGCAGTCAACAAAAACTATCCTTGAGAAAAACCATGTGTTGAACTCTAATCAACTACTATAAATATTTTCTAATAACTAAAGGAAATTAAACCCAGAGAATTAAAAGTATGAAAACAATGTCTTGCCAAAGAGATGATATAAATAAAGGGGTAGAAGTTATAAAAAAAAAAAAAAAAAGAAAGAAAGAAAGAACTAAGGAGAAATTCTGGAGTTAAAAAGTACAATAACTGAAATCAAGAATTCACTAGAAGGGCTAAACAGAAGATTTGAGCTGACAGAAGTAAGAATCAGTGAACCTGAAAATAGATCAACTGTGATTACCCAGTTTCAGACACAGAAAGAAAAATAATAAAAAGCAACAAAGACTCAGACCTGCGGCAAGCTATTGGGTGTACTAGCATATGCATGATGGCACCCATGGAAGAAAAAGAGAAAGAAAAGAGAAAAAAGAGAATATATGAACAGGGGTGCCTATGGGGCTTAGTCGGTTGAACGTCCGACTCTTAATCTCAGCTCACGTCTTTATCTCAGGGCCATGAGCTCAACCCCACATTGGGCATGGAGCCTACTTTAAAAAAAAAAAAAAATATATATATATATGGGGCGCCTGGGTGGCTCAGTCAGTTAAGTGTCTGACTTCGGCTCAGGTCATGATCTCACAGTTCATGGGTCCAAGCCCCGCATCGGGTTCTGTGCTGGTAGCTCAGAGCCTGGAGCCTGTTTCATATTCTCTGTCTCCCTCTCTTCTCTGCCACTCCCCCACTCATGCTCTGTCTCTCTCTGTCTCAAAAATAGATAAAAAACTATTAAAAAAAAGAATATATGAACAAATAATACCCAAGAACATGCCACTTTTTTTTAATGTTTTTTTTTTTTATTTTTTTTAATTTTTGAGGGAGAGAGAGAGAGACAGCGTGAGCAGGGGAGGGTCAGAAGGAGAGAGGGAGACACAGAATCTGAAGCAGGCTCCAGGCTGTGAGCTGTCAGCACAGAGCCCAACACAGGGCTCAAACCCATGAACCATGAGATCATGACCTGATCCAAAGTCAGACACTTAACCTACTGAGCCACTCAGGCGCCCCAAGAACATACCACTTTTGATGACAAACATTAATCTACAAAACCAAGATCAAAGAACTCCAAGGAGAACAAATGTAAAACATCTACACCTAGATACATCAGAGTCATCCTGTGGAATGCCCAAGACTTTTAAAACCGAATTTTGAAAGCATCAAGAGAATAATGACCCACCATGACAAGAGATCTAAATTAAGATTACATGCTGATTCCTCCTCGGATACCATAGATGGCAGCAGGCAGCGGGATGACAGATTTAATGTGTTGAAACAGAGAGGTTGCAACCAAGAATTTTATGTCCTGCAAAACTATCTTTTAAAAAATGAAGGAATAACTAAGACATTGCCAGATTTTTTTTTAACTGAAAAAATCCATTGCTAGCAGACGTTCTCTGGAGGAAATACGAACAGGAGTCTTTCACGCTCAAATGAAAGTTCTCTACACAGAAACTTGAATCCATATGAAGAAATAAAAAGCGCCGGTAAAAGTAACTACATAGTATATAGGAAAACAGTATAAATGTATTTCTGTTTTTAACACTTTTCTCTTCCTGATTCAGACAACAACTGCATAAAGCAAGAATTGTAAAAACGTGTTGAGAGGTTCACAGTGTATTAAGATATAATTTGTGTCGATAATTTAGCAGAAAGGAGTAGGAAAGGAGATGAGAAGAAAGCTTTTATAAATTAAAAATATATTTTAGTAGGAGAACTCTATGGGTGAGAAAGTTAAAGAAATTTGAACATAGAGCCAAAGTCAAAGACACAGAAAATAAGTAAATACTTAAGTCAAAGTCCCGAAGAGGAAAACATCTAACTAAAAAGGTGGTCCAGGGGCACCTGGGGTGGCTCAGTCAGTAAAGATTCAGACTCTTGATTTTAGTTCAGGTCATGATCTCATGGTTCATGAGATCGAGCCCCACATGGGGCTCTGCACTAACAGCATGGAGCCTGCTTGGGATTCTCTTTCTCTTTCTTTCTGCCCCTTCCCCACCTGAGCTTTCTCTCTCTCAAAATAAATAAATAAACATTAAATAAATAAATAAATAAATAAATAAATAAAATAAAATAAAAAGTGGTCCAGAAAGACAGAGCAAGGAATTCAAGAGGAGGTGGATGGTAATTAAGTTCTACTTCCTGGAGGAGAAAATATTTACATATTTTACTTGAAATTCTTCTCTAAGAAAGATCGTCTCTTCTTCCCCATTTATTTAATTTCTTATTTACTTACATACTTATTTTTTTTTTTTTTATTGAGAGAGAGAGAGAGAGAGAGAGTGGGTGAGAGGGGCAGAGGGAGAGAGAACCCCAAACAGGCTCCTCACCCAGTGTGCAGCCTGACACAGGGCTCGATCCCACAACCCTAGGATCATGACCTGAGCCAAAATCAAGAGTGGGACGCTCGATCAACTGAGCCACTTATATACCCAGAAGTCCCACTTATATACTTATTTACTCATTTATTTATGTCAGTATGAACTCATGTATAGTTATTTCATACTTTAGGTTATAATCCAATACTGCATTAATTAGTTACTGTTTCAGTCACAGCTGTTTCAGCTGTGACCATGAGGAGCTCTTTCAAGGTGACCCCTGTGTTCCTTTGGCATGCCCCCTCCTTCTGGTTTGTGTACTTCCTTACTTTTTGGTGTGACAAGACTCTCCTTTTTGTGATTTCCCTACCCTAGCTGTGGCATCGGCTATTTCTCCAGGGAACCCCTGGGAATGGTATTTGGAAACCGAGATGGGTACTGGGTGTGCTTATTGCTACTGGGTCTACTGTACTTTTATAAGTTTCGTGTATCCACATCTTTGCTTTCTTTATACCCATAAAAAGACTCTAATCTTTGTCTCCATCCTGGGACTACTCAAGATCTTATAGCAGCCCCAATCTCTTTGCGGTTGCTACTGAGAAGGTATTTTTTTAGTACCTTTCCCATGAGTATAAATATTAACTTTTCTTCTCAGAGGTTATTACTAGCATGCTACTCTTTAAAATTTCTCTCTACAAAGGAATTTTGTTTGTAGTTAATTTTTTTTTCTTAGAAAGTTGGCATATGACATTGTTCATTTATAATTCATTCCTGGGGCGCCTTGGTGGCTCAGTCGGTTGAGTGTCTGACTTCGCCTCAGGTCATGATCTCACGGCCCGAGGGTCAGCTATGCTGGCAGCTCAGAGCCTGGAGTCTGCTTTGGATTCTGTGTTTCCCTCTCTCTCCCTGTCCCTCCCCTGCTCATGCTCTGTCTCTCTCTCTCTCCCCAAAAATAAACAAACATTTTTTAAAAATTGTAATTCACTCCTAATTCCTGAGTCAAAATGCCCTCACCCATTCATCCGGTTTCTCTAAAAAAACACCCCTTTTCCTTCTACACTACTGAGAGGCAGCAAACAAAAAGGTTTTATTTGCTCTTATTTTGTTTTCAATGAAGATTTCTTTAGAAGCTCCCAACACCCAAATCCCCTTTTATTTCTGAAAATACACGATTAAGAATTTCTTTCTCTGACTTAAAGCTCTGTCTACTGCTAAGATATAAACACAATACTTCCTAACTAAATGTGGTGGGTTGACCACATGGGAAAGAAGGTATGGTGAACGGGGATTTCCACAAACTTTAGGAAGATAAGTTAGACTGGGGATTGTTAACTCACTTAGAGCAGAAGTTTATGTGCCAGCACAGGGAGAGATGGATGAGACGTGGGCCACATTGTGCCCCAAGGGCATTGAGATGCAAGGGGGCTGAGCCCTGGACGGCCAAGCAGGCAAGGATGAGACACGGGGCTCACAGGAGAGGCCAACTCTCCTCCACCACACACAGAACTTTCAGGATAAAGTCTGTCAGTACCGGGGTGCCTGGGGGGACCAGTCGGTTAAGTGTCTGACTTTGGCTCAAGTCATGATCTCATGATTCGTGGGTCCAAGCCCGTATCGGGCACTGTGCCAATGCTCAGAGCCTGGAGCCCATTTTGGATTCAGTGTCTCCCTCTCTCTGCCCCTCCCCGATTCACACTCTGTCTCGCCCTCTCAAAAATAAATAAAAAATGTTTAAAAATAAAAAAAAAATAGTTTGTCATCATGGAAGAAAACTGAGGAGTGACACTATCCATAAAATAAGGACGGGATGTTATGTTTTAAAAAGAAGCAAACTTGGTTAAGGAAGAGCTCCTATAAATACGACAGACAAAGAGAAAATTTTTCAGGAAAAGGGGGTTATAAACAAAACACAAGGAAATCCACCAGCAAGTAGAACAAAAAGAAAGTTGGAAAACATAAGAAATTAGAGAATAAATTCTGCAGTCCGAGATCCCACTGAAGTTTCAAAGAAAAAACAAAAACAAAAACAAAAGCAAGGAGAATAGCAGAATGAAGGGGAGGAATTTATCAAATCAGTCATATAAAAGATGTCCCAGAGCTGAAAGCTATGAATGTCAAGTTTGAAAGCATCCTCCCAGAAGCCAGAAAAATTAATGAAAACTGTCTCCTGCTGAGGAATTTTATCATGAAATCAGAATGATAGAGAGAAAAGATCCTCAAGGCTTATACAGAGAGAAAACAATCCACACCTTGCCTCAGATTTCTCAACACCAATACTGGAAGTCAGAAGATGATAAATCAATGCCTTCCCAATCTGCAGAAAAATCTTTTTCAACCTAGAAGATTCTGGGGCGCCTGGGTGGCTCAGTTGGTTGAGCATCCAGCTTCAGCTCAGGTCATGATCTTGCGGTTTATGAGTTCAAACCCCGCATCGGGCTCTGTGCTGACAGCTCAGAGCCTGGAGCCTGCTTCAGACTCTGTGTCTCCCTCTCTCTCTGCCCCTTTCCCACTCATGCTCTGTCTTCCTCTCAAAAATAAAGAAACATTAAAAAAATTTTTTTTAAAGAATAAGATTGTACCCAGCAAACTATCAAGTGTGGCACTAAATTAAAATGCTTCAAAGTATGCAAGGATTCAGTAAATTTATGTGTCACGCACCCTTATTTCAGAAGGTACGGGAGTACGTGCCCCATCATCCCAAGGGGCTGAGCCGGCAATGCAGACATTCAGAGAATCCAACGTAGAAAAGGTGCCAAAGGAAAAACCTGAACGAAAGCCATGAATAAGGCTTCGAGAATACCCAGTTCGGGTGGAAAAACAGGAAAGTGGAAGGGACGTCCGATGTGTTTGAACATTTTGAAAATACAATTGCTTTGCCTTTAACAGATCTTTTGGGTAATTTGCATCAAATAGCAGTTGGTAAACAGAAAGCTAAGCAAGTAGGCAAAAGGAGGAAATTATTAACTCTTGGCTAAACAAAAGTTGTATATTAAAGAAAGCATAATCAGGGGCGCCTGGGTGGCTCAGTCGGTTAAGCGTCGGACTTCGGCCCAGGTCATGATCTCACGGTTCGTGGGTTTGAGCTCCATGTCAGGGTCTATGCTGACAGCTCAGAGCCTGGAGCCTGTTTCAGATTCTGTGTCTCCCTCTCTCTCTCTCTCTCTGCCCCTCCCCCACTCATGCTGTCTCAAAAATAAATAAAAACTTTAAAAATTAAAAAAAAAGAAAGCATAATCACAGTATACTATCTGAAGCAATTGTAGGGCATGTTTATATATTAGGATACTGCAAATGCTAATATTAACTTGATCAGTGAGTGTGCTATAATCACACTGAGAGGCTATTAGGATGAAGGGAGACAGTAAGTAAGAGAACCTACTAGAAAGCTAAGCCCTCATCCACCATACAGAAAGTTAGTAATATCTAAAACTGACAAAGAAATCATAGAACATATATATATGTATGAAAATATGGAAATAAATACCAGAAGAAAAAGCTACAAGAATAATATAAAGTGCAGACTTCTAGGCAACTGGATTGGGAGGAGGTTGAAGATGGGTGGGTCAGAGGATTAGTATTTTTTAAATAATCCTTTCGGTATTTCATTTTATTTTTTTAATGCTTTTTATTTATTTTTGAGAGTCAGAGAGAGACAGCACGGGCAGGAGAGGGTCAAAGAGAGGAAGACACAGAATCTGAAGCAGGCTCCAGGCTCTGAGTTAGCTGTCAGCAGAGAGTCTGACACAGGACTCGAACTCACGAAGTGTGAGATCATGACCTGAGCCGAAGTCGGACGCTTAACCAACTGAGCCACCCAGGCTCCCCGGTATTTAATTTTCTAAACACATCAAGAGAGGTAACAATATCAAATCTGTCAAGTAACATTTTAGTATTAATGAATTTATTAGACCCTTTTTTCTTTTTTTAAAATTTTTTGACCTTTATTCATTTTTCATAGATAGAGAGTACAAGTGGGGGGGTGGTGCAGAGAGAAAGGGAGACACAGAATCCAAAGCAGGCTCCAAGCTCCGAGCTGTCAGCACAGAGCCCAATGAGGGGCTCAATCTCACAAACTGACACCATGACCTGAGCCAAAACAAGTCGGAGGTTTAACCGACTGAGCCACCCAGGCGCCCTGAAAGTTTCACTAATTTCTATAATCCACCCTGTTGGCACTCGTTCTCAGACTCAGTCCTGGGCCCTGTCTTGCCCTGCCCGTCCCCGTCTCATTCCACAGTCTCTACATCCACGCCAAGGCCCTTCCTTACTCTTAGTAAACTAATGGCCCCTAAATTCTAACTCCAGCTCAGACCTACAATCTAGTGTGAACTCTGTCACTAACTAGCACCGTGACCTTGAGGCAGTCACTTCTCTTTGGCCCTCGGCTGCCTGACCTGTAAAATGCTCAAAGTGATGTGGGGATGAGCACTGAGTGTTATGTGGAAACTAATTTGACAATAAACTATTTGTAAAAAAAAAAAATGCTCAAAGTGATCTCGGAGGCCTCCTGTACACGGGCGTGGTGACAAGGGAGACGGGCTCGTGTGGGCCAGGCTGGGGCGGGACCCCTCCCCACGTTGATCCACAGCAGAAGGTGGGCTCATGGAGCGTATGTGCTGGCATTCTGGGATAAGCATGCATATCCCAACATTCTAGAACCTCCGGTGTCCAGTTTTGTCCTAAGGCCTGAGCATTTGAAATTGCTGCCCTCTACTGCACAGACTAAGCCTACCAGGAAGGCTACAGGGGCCTCCTGTGACTACAGCTGGCCGGCCAGGCCCCCAGGGAGACGGCTGACTCACAGGACGTGCCAGAATGCACTCAGAGAAGAAGGGAGAAATCAGGCCATAAAAATCTGCTTAAGCGAATACATTCTGCTCCAGGGTTGCTGCTATGACCTCAGCGTTACCGTCAAGTGTCCCTGCCTCCAGTCCGGCTGACAGTAGGGCAGACCGAGGTGGGACACGCGGGCCAAGGGCCACTGCCACGTTCCAAAGTACTGCGACAGCTTCAGAAACAAGTCCCCAGGAGGGCCGCTGTTCAGCGGCCTCCAAAATATGGGTATTTGGATAGAAGGGTGAGGCAAAAAGAGCTCTTCCGTACTACATGGCAATGAGAAAGCATGAAATCTGGCCAAGTGTAGCAACATGGATGAACCTTGAGGGTGTTATGCTGAGCAAAATAAGTCAGGCAGAGAAGGACAAATATCATGTGTGCACATATAGGAGGATTAGGAGGAACTTGACGGAGGAACAAGGGGGAGAAGAAGGGGGGAAATGGTGGGGGAAAGGGAGAGAGGCAAACCATGAGAGACTCTTGAATGTTGAGAACTGAGGGCTGATGGGTATGGGGGAGAGGGGAGGGGGGTGATGGGCATGGAGGAGGGCACTTGTGGGGATGAGCACCGGGTGTTATATGGATACCAACTTGACAATAAACTACGAAAGAAAGAAAAAGAGCTCTTCCAAACAGATGCTGGTGCACTGAGTACTGCGGGCCTTTCTTTGGATTGTCATTTGGATACTCTCGTCTCTCTGAGGCTAGACCAACGCACAGCTGGGAGTCCTACCACGTTATTCTCTGCAGCCGTGGAGTTTTGAACTTCCACCTGCACCCCAAGTCACAAATGGCAGGCTGTGTCTTTTTCTTTTCAACTCCGGTGAAGCCTGTTATCAAGATTCCCATCCCATTTCCCAACAGCTCAATAAATGGGCCTGAACAGAATTTAGTGTCCTCGGGCCCTTTGCTCTGGGACTGCCCAGGGCCAAGTACGGCCCGCCAAGTGCACTGCCCCTCAGTATGTCTTTTCTGAGCAGTGGACAGATGTGTGCGGAGAATACGATAAAGGGAGGGAGAAAAGCATGAGAAAAGCTTTTCCACTGAAACAATGATGCTTTTCTAAATATAGCTCAGATGTTGATTAGTTATTCCCAGAACTGCTCTTTGGTGTTCCCTGCAACTACACACACCCACACCCACACCCACACACACACTTTCCTATAAATAAAGAGGAACTGCAGCAAAGGCTCAGGAACAGTAACTGACTTGGGGCTGGTGTTGCATAACCCTGTCGTGATTCCCCGTACCTCACAGCAGGGTCAGCATGGCCCTGGTGACGGCCATCTGGCCCTGACCATCATCTGGTCTCCCTCTCGGGGTGCTTATGACCCTTCCTGCTTTGAGACTGCAGGCCAAACCAATACCTTACCAAGTTGCCTTTCACTTGAATTGCTGCTTATGGAGTTCCCTGGAAGCAGTTCCCATTCTCCCTTGACCTTGAGAGCAACACACAACTATTTCTTTCCTTTTTTCTTTCAAAATCTGTACTTGATGGATCCAGCATTTTTCAGAATGATGTTGGGCTCAGGAGGAGGGGTGCCAGGAAGCAGACAACATAGTACTTAAAAGCATAGTTTTTTAGAGTCAGGTTGATTGGGGATTTCAATCCCTATTGGGCCATCTACTAAATTATGGAATTAGGGAATTGTAGGTAAATTGTTTGAACTTTCTCTTTGATCAATGGATTATTTTTAAATATATTTCAAAACTTCAAAATACACAGGAGAGTAAAGTACCTATTTTCCTTGTGAGGTATAATTTCAAGAGTAACGGGTGCCTGAGTGGCTCAGTCAATTAAGCATCTGACTCTTGATTTCAGCTCAGGTCATGATCTTACTTACAGTTCCTGAATTCGAGCCCCACGTCGGGCTCTGCGCTGACAGTACAGAGAACTGCTTGGATTCTCTCTCTTCTTCTCTCTTTGCCCTTTCCCCACTCACTCACTCTCTCTCAAAATAAACATTTTTTTTATATTTTATTTATTTCTGAGAGAGAGAGAGAGAGAGAGAGAGCGAGCAGGGGAGGGTCAGAGAGAGAGAATCACAGAATCTGAAACAGGCTCCAGGCTCTGAGCTGGCAGTCAGCACAGAGCCCGACGCGGGGTTCGAACCCACGAACCGTGAGGTCATGACCTGAGCCGAAGTCGGACACTTAACCGACTGAGCCACCCAGTCGGCACCCCTCTCAAAATAAACATTTTTAAAAAGAGTAAAATGAACAAATCTTAAGCGCTCAGCTTGAATTTTTACAAATATATGCACATCGGTAAACACCACTCATCAAAATGGGGAGTATTTCCAGCACTCACCAAGCTAACTTAGTAGATACCCCTTCCATAGATATTAATATTTTGACCTTTTTCACCAGACTCCTGTCGCTAATGCTTGATCATCAAATATAAATGGAACAGTATAGTGTGCACTCTTTTGGGTCTGACTTCATTATTTTAAAAAAATTTTTTAATGTTTATTTCTTTTTCAGAGCAAGAGACAGAGCAGAAGCAGGGGAGGGGCAGAGAGAGGGGAGACACAGAATCTGAAGCAGGCTCCAGGCTCCGAGCTGTCAGCACAGAGCCTGATGCAGAGCTCGAACTCACAAACTGTGAGATCATGACCTGAACCGAAGTCGGAGGCTTACCCAACTGAGCCACCCAGGTGTCCCATATCTGACTTCCTGCTTCCAACATTATTGCGAGGCATTTTGGTCAATATATGTGTAACATTTTAAGAACCTGCTATTTTCCAACATGGCGGCACCATTTTATACTGGCACCAGTCAATATATAAGGGTTCCACATCCTTGCCAACTTTTGGTATGGTCAGTTCTTTTAATTCTATTAGATGTGTCAGAGTACCTCATCATTAGGTTTTCATTTCCATTTCCCTAATAACTAATGATACTCAGCATCTTTTGATGGGCTTACTTGCTATCAATATACCTTCAATATATCTTCCTTTGTGAAGTATCTGTTCAAACTTCTTCTCCGTTTTTAAAAATAGGTTGTTTTCTTTTTATTGAGCTTTGTGAGTTCTCTATGTATTCTGGAAACAAGTTGTTTACCAGATATGTGATATGCAAACATTCTCTAACAATCTATGGCTTGTCTTTTCATGGTGCCCGTTGATGAACAGAAGTTCTTAGCATGAATACATTATTGGTTTTTTCTTCTATGGATTGTGCTTTGGTGCTATAGAAGAAATTTTGGTCTAACCACAAGTCACAAGAGTTTCACCTGTTTTCTTCTAGAAGTTTTATAGTTTTAGGTGTTACATTTAGGTCTATGATCCATTTTGCGTTAATTTTTACATATAGGACAAAGAATAGACACAAGTTCACTTTTTTTTTTTGGTCTACGTATAGCTAATTGTTCCGGGATCATTTGTTAAAAAGACTATTCTTTCTCCACTGAAATGCTTCAGCCTCTTGTTGAAAATCAATTGGCTGTCTACGTGAGGGTTTATTTCTAGCCTCTATTCTGTCTCATTGATGTATTTGTCTACTTGTCATTACCATACTATCTTGATTACTGTAGCTTTATAATAAGTCTTATTATCAGGCATAAGTTCTCCACCTTTGTTCTTCTTCAAAGTTGTTGAGGTTTTACATTTCCATATGCACTTTAGAATATTCTTGTTAATTTCTGCAAAAAATAAATAAATAAATAAAAAGCTGCAGGGATGGATATTAGTTGGGATTAAGTTGAACCTATAGTTCTTTTCATGTGTCTGCCAGCCGTCTGGATGTCTTCTTTGGAAAAGTGTCTATTCATGTCTTTTGCCCATTTCTTCACTGGATTATTTGTTTTTTTTGGTGCTAAGTGTGATAAGTTATTTATCGGTTTTGGATGCTAACCCTTTGTCTGATAGGCCTTTTGCAAATATCTTCTCCCGTTCTGTTGGTTGCCTTTTAGTTTTGTTGATTGTTTCCTTCACTGTGCAGAAGCTTTTTATCATGATGAGGTCCCAGTAGTCCATTTTTGCTTTTATTTCCTTTGCCTCTGGAGACATGACAAGTAAGAAGTTGCTGCAGCTGAGGTCAAACAGTATTGCCTATTTTCTCCTCTAGCATTTTGATGGCTTCCTGTCTTACATTTAGGTCTTTCATCCATTTTGAGTTTATTTTTGTTTATGGTGTAAGAAAGTGGTCCAGTTTTCCCAGTACCATTTGCTGAAGAGTCTGTCTTTTTTTCCATTGGATATTCTTTCCTGCTTTGTCAAAGATTTGTTGCCCATGTTTGTGGGTCTATTTCTGGGTTTTCTAATCTGTTCCATTGGTCTATGTCTGTTTGTGCCAGTCTTGATGATTGCAGCTGTGTAATACAGCTTGAAGTCCGGAATTGTGATGCCTCCAGCTTTGGTTTTCTTTTTCAGGACTGATTTGGCTATTCAGAGTCTTTTCTGGTTCCATACAAATTTTAGAATGATTTACTCTAGCTCTGTGAAGAATGCTGGTGTTGTTATTTAAATATTTTAACAGTATTTGTTCTTCCAATTCTTGAGCATGGAACGTTTTTCCATTTCTTTGTGTCTTCTTCAACTTCTTTCCTAAGTTTTCTATACCTTTCATCGTACAGATCTTTTCTCTCTTTGGTGAGGTTTATTCCCAGTTGTCTTATAGTTTTTGGTGCTATTGTAAATAGGATCGATTCCTTGATTTCTCTTTCTTCTGCTTTATTATTGGTGTATGGAAATGCCACAGGTTTCTGTACATTGATTTTATATCCTAAGACTTTACAGAATTCATGTTCAGGCAGTTTTTTGGTGGAGCCTCTCAGGATTTCCACAGAGTATCATATCATCTTCGAAAGGTGAAAGTTTGACATCTTCCTTGCCAATTTGGATGCCTTTTATTTCTTTGTGTTGATTGCTAATGCTAGGACGTCTGCTAGTATGCTGAACAGCAGTGGTGAGAGTGGACATCCCTGTTGTTTTCCTGACCTTAGGGGGAAAGCTCTCAGTTTTTCCCCATTGAGAATATTAACTGTAGGTCTTTCAATAGGGCCTTTATGATGCTGAGGCATGTTCCTTCTATCCCTACTTCCTTGAGCGTTTTTAATCAAGAATGGATGCTGTATTTTGTCAAATGTTTTTTCTGCATCTTTTGACAGGATCATATGGTTCTTAACCTTTCTTTTCTTAATGTGGTATATCACACTTGTTGATTTGCAAATATTGAAACAGTCCTGGATCCCAGGAATAAATCCCACTTGATCATGTGACTAATTCTTCTAAAGTCCTGTTGAATTTAACTTGCTAGTATCTTGTTGAGAATTTTTGCATCCAGGTTCATCAGGGATATTAGCTTGTAATTCTCCATTTTAGTGGGGTCTTTAGTTTTGGAATCAAGGTATTGTGGGCTTCATAGAATGAGTTTGGAAGTTTTCTTCCATTTCTATTTTTTGGAACAGTTTGAGAAGAAGAGGTATTTAATTCTTCTTTAAATGTCTGGTAGAATTCTCCTGGGAAGCCATCTGGCCCAGGACTCTCGTTTGCTGGGATTACTGATTCAACTTCTTGGCTGGTTATGGGTATGTTCAAATTTTCTAGTTCTTCCTGTTTTAGGTTTGGTAGTGTGTGAATTTCTAGGAATGTGCTCATTTCTCCCAGATCGCTCAGTTTGTCGGCATATAATTTTTCATAGTATTCTAATTGCTTGTATTTCTGTGGTGTTGATTGTGACCTCTCCCTTCTATTTGTGATTTTGTCTATTTGGCTCCTCTCTTCTGTTTGATAAGTCTGGGGTGGGGTTTATCGATTTTGTTTATTCTTCCAAAGATCCTGCATCTAGTTTCATTGATCTGTTCTACTGGGATTTATTTTTGTTTGTTTCTATACCGTTTATTTCTGCTCTAACTTTTATTATGTCCCTTTTATTACTTCTCTCTTCTCCCTTTGCTAGAATAGGAGCAGCAATTAAAGTTAGGTTTTGTATTTGGGACCTTCCTTGCTTCTTGAAACAGGCCTGAATTGCAGTGTACTTCTCTCTTAGGACTGTCTTTGCTGCAATCCAAAGATTTTGAACTGTCACATTTTCATGTGCTTCCATGTATTTTTTTTTTCATTTCTTCTTTAATTCCCTGGTTACTCCATTCATTCTTTAGTAAGATGTTATTTCACCTTCATGTATTTGATGGCTTTCCAAAAATTTTCTTATGATTGATTTCAAGTTTCATAACGTTGTGATCTGAAAATATGCATGCTATGATCTCAATTTTTTTGTACCTGTTGAGGGCTGACTTGTGACCCAGTATGTAATCTATTCTGGAGAATGTTCCATGTGCACTTGAGAAGAATGTGTATTCTGCTGCTATAGAATAAAGTTTTCTGAATATATCTGTTAAGTCCATCTAGTCCAGTGTGTCATTCAAAGCCATTGTTTCCTTGCTGATTTTCTGCTTAGATGATCTGTCCATTGCTGTAAATTGGGTATTAAAGTCTCCTATTACTATGGTATTATTACAAATGAGTTTATGTTTACTATTAATTGATTTATATATTTGGGTGCTATCAAGTTGGGAGCATAAATATTTACAATTGTTAGATCTTGATGGATGATATATCCCTTAATTATGATAAAATGCCCTTCTTCCTCTCTTGCTACAGTTCTTTTTTTTATTTTTTAAGTTTATTTATTTTGAGAGAGAGTGGGGAGGAGGGTACAGAGAGAGAGGGAGAATCCCAAGCAGGCTCCATGCTTTCAGTGCAGAGTCTGATGCAGGGCTTGAGTTCATGAACTGTGAGATCGTAACCTAAGCAAAAATCAAGAGTTGGGCACAACTGACTGAGCCACTCAGATGCCCCAAAGTCTTTGTTTTAAAATCTAATTTGTCTTATGGGGCGCCTGGTGGCTCAGTCGGTTAAGCATCTGACTTGTCTCAGATAATGATCTCATAGCTCATGAGTGTGGGCCCCATGTGTCAGCTGTGCTGACAGCTCAGAGCCTGGAGCCTGCTTCGGATTCTGTATCTCCCTCTCTCTCTGCTCCCTCCTCTGCTCATGCTCTCTCTAAAAAATAAACACTGAAAAAAATAACATTTAAAATCTAGTTTGTCTAATATAAGTATAGCTACTCCAGCTTCCTTTTGACATCCATTAGTGTGATAGATAGTTCTCCATCCCCTTACTTTCAATCTACAGGTATCTTTAGGTCTAAAACAAGTCTCTTGTAGGCAGCATATAGATGAGCCTCTTTTCTTTAATCCATTCTGATACCCTCTATCTTTTGATTGGAGCATTTAGTCCACTTACATTGAGTGATTACTGAAAGATAGGAATTTAGTGCCGTTGTGTTACCTGTAGAGTTGGTGTTTCTGATGATCTTCTCTGGTCCTTTGTCATCTTTGTTGTTTTGGTCTTCTTTTTTCTTTTTCTCCACTCAGAGCCTCCCTTATAATTTCTTGCAGGGCTGGGTTAGTGGTCACAAACTCCTTTAGTTTTTGTCTAGGAAACTCTTTCTCTCTCCTTCTACAATGATTAATTTTCAAATGTTAAGCCAGCCATGCAATTCTAGGATAAACTCCACTTTGTTATAGTACATCAGCCATTTTATAGATCACTGGGTTGGATTTTCTAAAAATTTTTAAAGAATTTTATACCTATGTCTGTGGTAGCCAGCCTCTTAGATGATCAGCCCAATGACCTCTGCCTCTCTTGAGTTGACCAATACAGTATTGGAGAAGAGCTGCTATATCACTTCTGACACATTAGCTTATAAAAGACATGGTGGCTTTCATCTTGTCCTCTCTCTTGCACGCTTGGATCACTCATGCAGAGAAATTCCACCTTCCATGTCATGAGCTGTCCTATGCAGAGGCCCACGTGGCGAACGGACTAATAAGGCCTTTTGCCAACAGCCAAGTGAGTGGGGTTCACATCAGATTCTCTAGCCCTAGCCAAGCCTACAGATGTTTGCCAGCTTGGCTATCTGATTGCAACCTCATGAGAACCTGAGCCAGAACCATCCAGCGAAGCCATTCCCTAGATTCCTAATCCCCAGAAACTGTAAAAAAAAAAATTGTGTTGTTTGCAGCAATAAAAACAATAATAATAATACAGACACCATTAAATCACACAGGGCATTTGATCCTTCTAGGCCTTGCTTTTAAGCTTTGTTATGTTGGATAGGAACCGCATTTAATCTACGTGGGCCCTTAATCCTCTGCCCAGTATCCTATGAATTACAAGGCTTTCCTCTCCAGACACTGTTCTATCTTCAAAGAGTTTTCCTTCAGCCTCAAGTGTTTTGTTTTATACCATTAAAATTTTTTTTTAATTGAAGTACAGTTGACATACAATATCCCATTTTTAGGTGCACAATATTCAGCAATTCAGACAGAAAAAGACAAACGTCACATGATTTCGCTCCTATGTGGAATCAGATAGTTTCTTTCTACACACATACGCTGATCACACTCAACGGAGTATCCACAGGGGTGCTTTCGCAGATCTCGAGCCTCTTTTTTGGTGCACCTCTCTCTTGTCTAGCAGGCTACCCTATGAACTCTGGCCACCTTGGCTTCTCCAAACTCCTACCTCCATCCTCTCAACTCAGGGAGATTGCCAGGTATTTCCAGGTTCCTCTGTGTTATGTTAAGGCCTGAAAATTCCCTCCAGGCAGCAAGCTGGGACAACCATAGGGCTTGCTTCCTTTGCGCCGTCTTCCAGGGATCACAGACCTTCACTGGCTATGTCCAAGGTCTTTAGTGACACTATTTCATTTATTTTTTCTGGCTTATCAATTGTTTCAGATGGGAGCGACAAACCCAGCCTCTGTTTATTCTGTTTTCATTAGAAGTGGAAGTTGCAGTAGGCTTCCCTTAAGCTCCAGAGAAACACAACCAACAGGATGTGAGTATGTAGACAGAAATTTATTTTAAGGGATTAGCTTATGGAATTTAAGTCCAAAATCTGTAGGGTAGGCTGGCAGGCTGGAGACCCAGGGAAGAGCCAATGTTGCAATTCAAGTTCAAAGGCCATCAGCTAACAGAAATCCTTCCTGTCCAGGAAAGGTCAGTCTTTGTTCTACTAAGGCCTTCAACTGATTTGACAAGGCCCACCTACATAGTGAAAGCCAATCTGTTTTATTCAAAGTCAAACAATTTAAATGTTAGTTACCCGAAACACCCTCAGAGAAACATCGAGAATAATATCTGACCAAATACCTGGGCGCCATGGCCTAGCCAAGTTAACACACAAAATTAACCATCACAGTAATATTTCTAAAATAAATAATTACGTTGTTAGGAACCAGGATTTTCAGCTTAAGTTTAAAAGAGACACAAACAGAAAACCAAAGAAGCTTATTTTTAAAAATTGGAGTTAACAGTATAAACTCAGTCATATTTTTCTTCTTCAAAACAAACAAAATGGGGCACCTGAGTGGCTCAGTTGTTTAAGTGTCCAACTCTTGATTTCGACTCAGGTCATGATCTCATGGTTGAGATCGAGCCACACATCAAGGCTCCATGTTAAGCACAGAGCCTGCTTAAGATTCTCTCTGTCTCTCTCTCTACCCCTCTCTCCTGCTCATGCTATTTTCTAGCTTGGTCCTCTAAAAAGGCCTACAACCTCTGGCAATAAATATTCTTGGTGCCCAGATTATCATATCTAAATACCATATCCTATTAAAAGGAACTGAAGCTTCTTGGAGAAATGGCTTCCTTCAGTAAGTTGGACTTTTTCCGGTGCTGGGCACCACTGAGTACCTCTCTCCTGCAAGGGCTTATAGTCTCATTCAAAGGTGACCCCTGTGAAGTGTGTAAGAATTATCCACATTTAACTTGCATGAGGTTGAATCGCAGACTCTAGGAACACAGAGAGAGGAGGGTGAGGACGGTGGTGCCTAGAAACCGGCCCCTGGTACATCCCCTGACGATAGTCATTATTTACACTCTCATCCCAGAGCAGACTGGATCATTCTAGAATGTAGTCTCAGCCCTTCAGTCCAAGAGTGTAGGCTTGGTTTCACAAGTAAATCTGGATTTACAAATCTAAATTTTCACTGCAAGATTTCCCCTAAAGTCAGAAAAGTAAAATGTGTCACAATAAATGAGCCAATAAATGTATTTTATAAAACATCTAGATTGGTATTCAAAACAAAACAAAAAACAAATACCTGCCTCGAGTAGGACTAGAAATGTTTAAGCTGATCCTGAGGCATGAAGAAGCTACAGAAGAATACTAGAATTATGTTAGAAGGACACAGAAGCCAATTCAAAAGGGCTCACTGGTCCAAACTAATAATGCCTGTAATGCATGGAAACACACTGAACATCAAAAATCACCGAGTCCATATTAATATTCAGGATGAGGGAAGGCTTCTGTGGCCACCTCTGGAGAGTGCTGGGGCCAGAGCTCGTGCCCTTGGAAACTGGTAAAGATTCAAGCATTTATCCTGTTTTTGCTGTACTAGGTAATCAAACAACTGATGGAAGTGTTTCTTTATAAAGAATTCTTGCTAATCAGTACAAACGAGGTTGACAGGAAAATCTCATTTTTCAGCCCCTAATGAAATACTGGATTTGGAAAGAAGACTCAGTAGCAGCTAAGACATTAGAAGAAAGGTTGGTGGGGCTGAGAACACCTACAGAATTAGAACAAACAATCCTTAAGAACACCAGTCAGGGGTGCCTGGGTGGCTCAGTCATTTAAGCGTCCCGACTCTACCTGGGCTCAGGTCATGATCTCACGGTGGTTTGTGGGTTCGAGCCCCACATGGAACTGTCAGCAGGGAGCCTGCTTGGGGTTCTCTCTTTCCCTCCCTCTCTGCCCCTCCCCACTCACACCTGCACTTTCTCTCTCTCTCTCAAATAAACATTTTTTTCAGTTAAGAAAATCTTCACATCACAGACACACGCCTTCTAGTGAGATTCAACAGGAAGTACACAGAACCGTCTATAAAGTGTTTTTATGGGGGAAAAAATGAACCTGAATCTGATCAAGTCTCAGACGTAACGAGTTTTCAAGAAACATGGGAGAGAGAGGAAAATGTTACATGGAAATGAAATCCAAAATCTACAAAACAAGACTGGAAAAACTACCAGTTTTTTCCAAAGAAATAAATATTTTTTTTAAAAAATGGACACATACAAGTTAAACCCATTTAAGAAACATCACAAAGGCAGTAAGTGGACTTTAAACGCTCATTCAAATAAATTGATACTAAGAAGGTATTTATGTGATACTTGGGGACATCTGAACACTCTCTGGATCTTATCTGGTGATATGTTCATCCATTTAGGCTGCTGTAACAAAAACACCACAGACTAAGGACTCCAAAACAGAACTTTATTTCACACGGTACTGGAGGCTGGGAAATCCAAGATCTCGGCACTGGACGACCTGGTGTCTGGTCTGCTTCTTGGTTCATTGATGGATGATGGCCATCTTGCCATATCCTCGAATGGCAGGAGTAGGAAGCGAACTCTCAGGGTCTCTTTTATAAGGACCCTGATTCTGTTTCTGAGGACCCCACCTTCATGACCTAGTCACCTCCCAAAGGCCCCACCTCCGAATATTATCACATTGTGTTAGCGTTCAACATACAAACTGGCGGGGGGGTCGAGAATCCACAAACATTCAGTGCATGGCAGATGATATAAAGAATCATTATTAATTATAAAGGTTTTTAAGTTGTGTGGACACACACACACACACACACACACACAATTCTAGCTCTTATATGTATACTGCAGTATTACATCCAAAATGTAGAACTGATTATGAATTCTTCTCACAGAGGCACTGGAGGCGGGCATTAAATGAAAACAAGATCAGTCCATGTTAATTGTTAGAAACTACGTAACAGAGGGTTGTTATTCTGTTCTCTACTATCGTGTATACTTAAAATTTTTAAATAAAAAAATGGAAAAGAATAAGTCTCTGGATTCAGACTTTGGGTTCAATTTCCAGCTCTGCTTCTAACTAGTTTATGGACTGTACAGTAGAAGTTTAGACCTCACAGGACAGTAACTAGGACTGGGTGAGACGATGCAGATGAAGTGTTCTAAGCAATGCCTGGCACATGGTGAAGTGCCACCGTAAGGTGTTAGCCACAGTTATCCTTACTTGATGCTCACTATGGTATGTTCATGAGATTTAATCTCTCTGTCACAATCCCCATCAAAATACCACCAGCATCTTTCACAGAGCGAGGAACAAACAACCTAAAATTTGGATGGAGCCACGAAAGACCCCGAATAGCCAAAGCAATCCTGAAAAAGAAAGGCAAACCTGGGGTTATCACAAGTATGGATTTCAAGCTGTATTACAAAGCTGTAATCATCAGGACAATATGATACTGGCACAAACACAGACACAGATCAATGGAACAGAATAGAAAACCCAAAAATGGACCCACAACTATGTGGTCAACTAATCTTTGACAAAGCAGGAAAGAGTATCCAATGGAAAAGAGACAGTCTCTTCAAATGGTGTTGGGAAAACTAAACAGCGACATTCAGAAGAATGAACCTGGACCACTTTGTTACACCATACACGAAAATAAATTCAAAATGGAACAAAGTCCTAAATGTGAGACAGGAAACCATCAAAATCCTAGAGGAGAACACAGGCAGTAACCTCTGTGACCTCAGCCGTAGCAACTTACTAGACACATCTCTGGAGGCAAGAGAAACAAGCAAAAATGAACTACTGGGACTTCACCAAGATAAAAGCTTCTGCACAGTGAAGGAAACAATCAATAAAACTAAAAGGCAGCCTATGGAATGGGAGAAGATATTCGCAAATGACATATCGAATAAAGGGCTAGCATCCAAAATCTATAAAGAATTTATCACACTCAACACCCCAAAAACAAATAATCCAGTGAAGAAATGGGCAGAAGCCATGGATAGGCACTTTTCCAAAGATATCCAGATGGCTAACAGACACACAAAAAACTGCTCAACGTCACTCCTCATCAGGGAAATACAAATCAAAACCACGATGAGCTACCTCACACCTGTCAGAATGGCTACAATTAACAACACAAGAAACAACAGGTGTTGATAACGATGCAGAGGAAGGGAAACCCTCTTGCAGGCTTGGTAGGAATGAAAACTGGTACAGTCACATTAGAAAACAATATGGAGGTCCCTCAAAGGTTTAAAAGTAGAATTACCCTACAATCTTAGCAGTTGCACTGCTAGATATTGACCCAAAGGATTTAAAAATATAGATTCAAAGCGATACATGCAACCCAATGTTTATAGCAGCATTATCAACAATAGCCAAACTATGGAGAAGGCCCAAATGTCCATCATCTGATTCATGGATAAAGATATGGTATGTATGTGTATGCACGCATGCGCGCGCTCTCGCACACGCGCGCGCGCGCGCGCACACACACACACACACGGAATATTACTCAGCCATCAAAAGGAATGAAATCTTGCCATTTGCAACAATGTGGATGAAGCTAGAGTGTATTATGCTAAGGAAAATTAAGTGGAGTCAGAGAAAGACAAATACCATATGATTTCACTCATATGTGGAGTTTAACAAACAGATGAACATATGGGAAACGGAAAATAAAAGAAGACAGAGAGAAACAAACCATAAGAGACTCTTTACATACAGAGAACAAACTGAGGGTTGCTCAAGGGGAGGTGGGTGGGGGATGGGCCAAATGGGTGATGGGCATTAAGGAGGGCACTTTCGAGGAGTCCTGGGTTCCATACATAAGTGATGAATCACTGAATTCCCCTCCTGAAACCAACATTTCACCTTAGGTGAACTAACTACAATTTCAGTAAAAATTTTAAAAAATGATAGCAATAATAATCTTTTTGTCCAATTTCAGACCTTTTAGAAGTATATGCATTCAGAAAAATTTTAAACTCTAAAAGGAAATTTATCAAGTCTCATTTCAATCTCATACACATCACCTATGTTAGTCTATATCTTGCTGTATAGAATACGCACGAGTTCTATGCATCATTCTGTAAAACAAAACAAAAACAAGCAAAACAAAACAAAACACTTTGCCCACTAGAAAAAAATCTGAGAAGGAACACTTCCTGAGAAGCAGAATCACTGAGGTAGAAATGAGAGAGCTGATGTGGAAACAGTGAGTCACTCAATGATAATAATAGACTTTCTGTCCTTACGTCGTCTTCTAACTTGGTTCAGAGCTTTGAAAACACTATGTCTATATAAACATATTTGGTGTCACCGCTGACTCACTGAGCTTTTGGCAAGCCTCCGAGCCCTTCGTCTTTGGGAGAGTAATCGAAAACTGCATTCATATACTCCACCAGAGGACTCCTGTTCTCGCAGAAAGGCTTTCTCTCAAAGCGCATTACCTTCAATTCATACCATCCGATTGCTTCATACGTCCCTCCAAATTAAAACATTATTATACAGCGCCAGTGAGGAAGCTCCAAGTAATGGCCGAGGTCAGAGATAATGGCATATGAAGACCACGTTGCCTGACACTCCAATGGTGCACTGTCCACATTCCATTATCTGAAGGCACGTCTATATTCCACGGACTTCACCACAGCCAATGTTACCTCCAAGTTCTCTAACAGCAGCACCTAACTGGTTAATGTGAAGACCCTTGGTTTATTTATCCTTTGAGACTCGATAAAACTTTTTATCATAAAATTGCTAAGAAAGCACCATCCAAAAATTTGTGAAATACAGAAGAAAAACCCAACCATAATGTCATCACCTGACCACATTATTTTACTTTATATTTCTCGTTCCAACTAAACTCCTATTTTTGTTTATTTATTTTTATTTTAGAGAGAGTGAGTGAGCGGGGCAGAGTGGCAGAGGGAAGGGAAGAGGGAATCTCAAGCAGGTTCTAAGATCAGCGCTGAGCCCAGTGCAGGGCTCGATCCCATGACCGTGACATCATGAACTGGGCCAAAATCAAGAGCCAGACACTCAACTGACTGAGCCACCCAGGCGCCCCTAAAACTCCTATTTTTAAACCAAATTATTGCCTAACTTTCTCTTTTCCTCTACCACCCTCACTCTAGCTTTAGGAAATGCTATGAATTGGAGAGGGATAAAATTCAGGAAGAGTCTAATGTGGGGATGGTTCTTTCTAGCAGTGTGAGGTACTTGCAAATGGAAATCGTCCCCTACTTGCAAGTGGAAATCGTCCCCAGAATGCGTGTTCCCTGGCTCCGCCCACCTTTCCCGTTTGTGCTGTGCTTCTCAAGAGATATGTTCTTCACTTGGGGCCTCCCTTGTCTGATTTCTCAAACCCAGAACACATCCAAACTCTTGTTCTCCTCAACTTCACTGCCGATGTCTGAACTAAGTCTCTACCCGCAAGTCAGTGATTCTCCCTCCTGGATGCTCTCTAGAATCATCTAGTGTTTTTTCATAAATTAGGTGCCCAGGCCTTCCACCAGACTGAGAATCACAATCTCTAGAAATGGAGTATTTTTTTTTTTAATCTCTCTAAGCGATCCAGAGGGTTGCACAGGGTTGAGAACCATTGTCCTAGCAATTACAAGCATCCTGGTCAGTTCTTTCCAGCTCCATCTTCTACTCTTACCACCATGGCTACTGTCCCCTCCATCTTTTAAAGAATAAAGCTCACATGAGACAGATCTAGTTGGTTTCTGGCTTCCCCTTTTCTTGCTCTACACACACTGGCCTGTTTCCCCCTAGGGTATCTTCTTTTTGGTACTGCCCCTGACTTTTTGGTTAGCCTTCTTAGAGCAGTGGTTCCCAAACTCTGGGGTGCATCAGAATCACCCCAAGGGCTCGTCAGAACAGAAGCTTCCAAGCCCCACCCACAAATGCATAACACAGTGATTCTGAGAATGTGTGTTTCTACCAAGTTTCCAGGGGAGACTGATGTACCCGGTCAGGGGACCACACTCGGAAAGTCACTGTTACACGTCTGCTCACTAACCCTACAACTTGGACATCACCTGGCAAGGTGATGTGCCTATGTAGCCCCTCCTCCCCAGTCACCAAACTCCCATTAATAATCCATATCTGAATCACAACACACATTTGATTTTAAGGCAACTAAATCCAAAAGAATCAGAGTTAAATTATCTGAGAGCTTGCTATGAGCGAAACATGGTTCTGATTAATAAAAACCTCACTGGTTTTTCGTAAGACATGTTAGAATTATTAAGGTACGTTTTCTTGTTGGAACACAAACTTCGGGCCATAATTCGAGAAAGGAATAACCCTTCTCTCAAAATGACAGGGTTCGTCGTTGAGAAGTTGTGTCGTACCAAACTCCAGTTCATAATGATGACCTTTACCTTCCACAGACCTTGCTTCCTTGCATTCTAGCACTAAGTCATCTTTGCGTTAGTTAAGGGGGTTACTTTTACTCCCTGAACCAGAACGCAAGGCAGGTAAGGAGAGGGCGCTGTGCTTTTCATCCCAGCTAGGTGCTGGGCACATGACGGGCACTCAGCCCTCACTGGCTGACTTACTCCATCACTTTCCAACATGCCTTCCCCACACTGGGGCTCCCTGCGGGGCCACGAACTGCAAAAGCATCAGTCTTGGCCAGTAGAAAACCAGACTTCCAAGCCAAGTGAATGACCTGTGTCTTAGTCACTCTCTTGGATTATGCATTTGTCCTGGCCTCGTTTTACCTGGATAGCTGAGATCTGACTGTCCCATGAATCACTAAGAGGAAACACTGCGAACAGTAAGCCAGGGTTAGCAATAAACCCACACTGTTACCAATAACAGCCCAAACTGGGGAAAAGAAGGGCTAGAATTGAAAATAAAATTCTTTTTGTTCATCTTTAGATGTTCACCCTGTAGATGTCCCTAGTAATTCCTTTTTAGATATCAAAACTGCATCAGTTTCAAAAAGCAAGAGGGAAACTGAGGAACAAAAATCAAATATTCAAATGACGCAGCCTATTAGGCTTATATGTTCATTTGTGACTATCAGTAATTTTTTTTTTTTACAAAGAGTTTATTGTCAAGTTGGTTTCCATATAAAACCCAGTGCTCATCCCCACAAATGCCCTCCTGCATACCCATCTCCCCCCTCGCCCCCACCCATCAGTCCTTAGTTTGTTCTCAGCATTCAAGAGTCTCTCATGGTTTGCCTCTCTCCCTCTCCCCACCATTTCCCCCCTTCTCCCCAATGGTCATCTGTTAACACATTTGCAAGGATGATTTCAACAAATCTCAAAGTGATATTAACTCACATGTAAATTCTACCACACTGTTGCCAAATGATTCTAATTTATATTTTTATAACCATTTTACCCAATTCTGTATTTTCTGAATTAGGACAATTATTTACCAAGGACTCATGAAGCTGTACAATGTGGCCACCGCGTAATGTCATGCTCAGCAGCTCCCAGACACTGTGCCCTCACCGGACCCAGTGTCCCTCAGCCGCCACTGCTCTCCAGTAAAGCCACTACCCCCACCCTGCCCATCCCTCCCCTTCCTGGAGTTAGCCACCTGAGCCTAACAATGGGGAGAGAGGAACCGCAGGTGACGGTCCAGGAAAAAGGAAACGAAGCGTACCATTCAGGTGCTAACACTGGGCAGTTCTGGCCTCACAGTCCATTCGGAGCTCCTTCTGATGGAGAACTCAAACCTCACAAATCTGAGAAATGGAATGAATAACAAGAGCAAAACTGGGCTGTTACTGAGAGGAAAGAGAAAATATGCGAGACACACTATCTAGACCTTAGCTCAAAAAAATACATTTGGATAGATATAAATATTACGTACTTTCTAGGGCGCCTGGGTTGGCTCAGTCAGTTAAGCGTCCAACTTCGGCTCAGGTTTGAGCCCCACACAGGGCTCTGTGCTGACAGCTTGGAACCTGGAGCCTTCTTCAGATTGTGTCTCCCTCTGTCTCTGCCCCACCCCTGCTCACACTCTCTTTCTCAAAAACAAATAAACTTTTTAAAAAATGTGTATTATATACTTTCTTTTAAAAAGTGACCCTTAAAACTTCTACTTGTAGAGAAAAGACCCACCTATAACATTCCATCTTGTGACAACTTGTTAGTGAAAGATAAAACTTCAGAATTTCTTCTCTAGACATAATTTTTGGAATTTTTTCATTTATCCAGATGTTAAATTTTATGCTTCGGTCAATATTTAAAAGTTCTATAAAACGCATTTATAAAGCTCAAGATTTTCATGCAAACTCCATTTTAGACCTAGAGAATGCTTCCTTTTTTAAATTTATTTTTGAGAGAGAGAGAGAGAGAGAAAAGGAGACAGAGAGAGAAAGAGAGAGATGGTGGGGGAGGGGTAGAGAGGGAAGGAGACAGAGAACCCAAAGCAGACTCCACACTGCCCGTACAGAGCCCAACGTGGGACTCCAACTCAGGAACCATGAGATAATGTAACCCGAGTCAAAGTCAGACACGTAACCGACTGAGCCACCCAGGCTCCTTGAGAACCCTTCCTAATGACAGATGAGCTATGGCCCGTATCTTAAGGACCCACCTCTTTTTGCTCATCCTCTAGATGGAAAAGAAATCCTGCCGTGCTAGTGATTCGCTCACCTGGGGAAAGGCCAGAAGGCTGTTCTTCTGAATTCCCAAGTGCCACCACATATTTGGGTAAAAGAGTGTGAGCCAGTGACGTGAAGCCAGGTTTCCCCGCCTTCACTGTGCTGCCGTCGGGCCAAGCATCCTCAGCCGCAGGAGCCCCCATGGGCTGCGTGTCTAGCAGCATCACTGGCCTCTCTAGCTCACCCCAGGCCGGCGCCACCACCCCACCCTCCCCGCAGTGACACCACCAAAGGCCCCTCACTGGCAGCAAACTGTCTCTGGTTCAGAGCTGTTGGTATAAAGTGACAGGAGGGTAAAGTCCAAAGACAAACATTCATTTAAAAACGGACACTGTGAGGCGCCTGGGGGCTCAGTCACTTAAGTGTCGGACTCCCGATTTTCTGCTCAGGTTCATGATCTCATGGGTTCGTGAGTCTGAGCCCCGTGTTGGACTCTGGGTTGACAGCGTGGAGCCTGCTTGGGACCCTCTCTCTCCCCCTCTCTGCACCTCCCCTGCTCTCTCTCTCTCTCAAAATAAATAAACTCAAAAAAAAAAAACTAAAAATATGGGGGCGCTTGGGTGGCTCAGCTGGTTAAGCCTCCGACTTCGGCTCAGGGCATGATCTCACGGTTCGTGGGTTCGAGCCCCACATCAGGCTCTGTGCTGACAGCTCAGAGCCTGGAGCCTGTTTCAGATTCTGTGTCTCCTCCTCTCTCTGCCCCTCCCCTGCTCACGCTGTCTCTCTTCTCTCTCTCCCTCTCTCAGAAATAAATAAAACATTAAAAAAAATTTTTTTAAATAAAAATAAAAACCACAAGGCTACAATTTCCCAGAAGCGGCAGCTTGGTTTTTTGCATTATCGCAAAGTTTTCTCCCAAGTTTCATGTCTTCCTAGTGGAATAACTTCCTCAAGGTACAAATGACAACTTCAGAGACAGGAAGAAAAGTTTATTTGGCTGTCCAATTATTTTCTTAAAAAAATTTAATTTTTGATAAAATAACAGACTTTGAGTACCAAAGAAACCTCTCGACACACATGAGGACACACTATTACTATGCACAACTTGGCAAACACGTGTCTCCAGCTGCACGCATGGTGGTGCTGAGCACCCCGCCTACACCCAAGCAGTAGGACGCTTCCCAGCTGACCAATGTCCTCCTTGGCTTGGAAAACAAAGTATACAATTGAAAATATAAATAAGACCTTCAATGGGCTGAGAATCATAAAAATGCTTTCTGCAGTTCAGTCATCTGCATCTTGGGGACGACGCAGGAGCTGTGAGAGCTCGACAAGTGACGTGAAACCCTGTGGATATTCACGTGTGACTTTTCCAGAAGAGGCCCTGAGGCTCACAGTCGGTCTCTCAAAAATAAAAGCTATTCTTACTGTGGTAGAATGTGGCTTCCAGTTCATAGGCCGTTCTTCACCAGCTCGTGGACTCCGTTCTCATCAATAATTAAAGGCGCATGGAATTCTTTATCTGCCACATAACTTTCTATTCCCTGAACGAAGGGTTGAAATGAAACATAGTTAGAAAATTGGCAGGCGCCGCTCATACGATGTAGGACACGGTGACTATACTGAAGATTTAAGGCATGATCGCCAAAAAGTTGGGTTGAGATGCAGAATTTAAATTTTTCTTTACTGTTTATTTAGTTTTGAGGGTGCGGGTGCAGAAGGAGAGAGGAAGACACAGAATCCAAAGCACAGAGCCTGACACAGGGCTCGAACTCCTAGACCGCAAGATCATGACCTGAGCCAAAGTCAGGCACTTAACCAACTGAGCCACCCAGGCGCCTCGAGATGCAGAATTTAAAGGTGGGTAAAAATCTATTTAGTATGCTTTTTAAACTGGGGTTGAAGAGCAATTTATAGAGGCATAAAACAAACAACAAGGAAAGGAAAATTACTCTGATTATATAATTTCTGAAGTTAATAAGACGTTAGTCATTCCTCCCACCCTCACCAGCCAACACAGCTCACTTTCTTAGCAACGTGACCATCTCGGATCTGATGCTGGAATGAAGCAAGGGCTCTCCAGAAAAAGTATCTCCTATCAGACGAGCAGGAACCCCTAAATCCCCCAGTCCTAAAAGTGATAGTACTAAGTGTACGAACAAAATAACCCTTGGAGGGAAAAAATTACACTGCATTTTAAAAAGCCAGACA
>NW_027529438.1:2972029-2999922 GCF_008692635.1 Crocuta crocuta
GAAAAGTGACAGGGAAGAAAGCTCCAGCACAGGGGACACAGCCAATGGCCCTGCAGTGGCGCTGCAGGGTGACAGATGGCGGCTACACCTGTGAGCACAGCGGAACGCACACACTTGTGGACTCACAAGTTGTGCACCTGAAAACAATGCGACAGCGGGTGTCAACCATATTTCAATTAAAAATACAAAGCTAGATAACTTGTCTAAAAAACAGAGCCAACTTTTCTGAAAGATCATTGCATTTCAATGTGTAAATGAAATGAACTAAATATTAAACATTCCATCTGTGGGAACTAACCCAGTCGTGGGACAGATGCAACCTCTTTTCTTACTCCCAGGATGAGCAGGGCAGAACAGTATCAGGATCCGGGCGCCCGGGCGGCTCAGTCGGTTAAGTGTCCAACTTCAACTCAGGTCATGATCTGGCGGTTTGTGAGTTCGAGCCCCGCATCGGGCTTGCTGCTGTCAGCACAGAGCCCACTTCAGATCCTCTGTCCCCCCCTCTCTCTGCACCTCCCCTACTCGGGCAATGCTCTCGATCTCAAAAATAAATAAACATTTTTCTCATTAAAAAGATAAAAACAGTATCAGAATCCTACTTTTAAAAGAATGGGAAAAAGCAAAATCAGACTTACTTCTCCAGCATAGGAGATAAGAGGAGAGATTTCACACTGAATCGGTACATCATTGGCATCCTTCAAGCTAAGGAGAAAAAGCAGACATATTAAAGGTTTTGCTTCTCAATGTCACTGCCAGAGCAAAGGTACACACCAGCCCTTTCCTCTGAGAAGCTTGCAGATAAGCGAACTCTCCCAGTTAAACAAACAGAACAGGCTCTATCCTGATGGCCACCAGATTCTCTGAGGATTAAGCTAACATGAACTTGTCATGGTCCGGAAGACACTATGCAGGGCGAGTGCCAGTAATTACCAGTGGGTCTTCAAAGCACTTCATCTATATTGTTACACATCTCTGCTAACATACAGCTCATGTTTTATCACTGCTAAGTTTTAATGTGATAGAAAAGGGGCTATATATGGAGTATATACTATGGTCCAGGCCAGCTGCTAAGTACTCAGAATCCTTCATATTTCACCTTAATCCTTGCCATGACCTTGAGAGTTAAGCATTAACAGGCACAAATATTCTAAAGCGGTGCTGTCCAAGTACACTGGCCACCAGCCGCGTGCAGCTACTGTTACTGAAACTTAAATTTTTTTAATTAACTGAAATTCTGAAATTCAGTTCCTTGGTCACAAAAACCACACTTCGAGTGCTCAGTAGCTGTGAGTGGCTAGTGATGCCCAGTCAGACGGCACAGGCGTAGAGCATTTCCTTCACTACAGAAAGACCTACTGGAGCAGCGCTGTTCTAAAGGTCAGTTATTTCCCCGTGTACATCTTCTGTGCAATCCAAACCTCCTAGGTGAGCTGAGCTATGATTTAGTCAACGTTTCAAAGTGCTTCTCTGCTACGCTGACCCAAGTCTCTTTTCGAAGAGCCGAGGCAGAATGCAACCCAAGCAAAGGCAAGGTCGGAGTCACCATTTGCTTCCTCTAGGTCACATTCTAACATACATAGCCACTCGATCCTGAGTTTCTAAGTTTCCAAAGTTTTTAATATGAAAGTCAATAAGTAGCATTTTTAACATTGCTTAAAGGCAGGAGACCTCTAGGATTCTCCACCGGAAGGATAGAGTGCACACAAAAACTAGTCTTTTACAGCCTCACACCGTAGCTCTCTTTTGTTTTCCCAAATATGTATCTGAAGCTTTGGTGGGTGGAGTCAGTAAAATCACAGGGCGATGCCCACGGTTCCTCTTCTACCAGAACCATGTGGGGGCGCCTGGGTGGCTCGGTCAGTTGAGCCTCCAACTTCAGCTCAGGTCATGATCTCACGGTCAGTGAGTTCAGGCCCTGCATCGGGCTCGCTGCTGACAGCCTGTCAGTGCAGAGCCCACTTAGGATCCTCTGTCCCCATTCTCTCTCTGCCCCTCCCCACCGGCGAGCTCACAAAAGTAAATAAATATTCAAAAGAAACAAACAGAACCATGTAGCTGGAGTTTAAGATGTTCCAGATCCTTCTCCAAATTGTCCTGCTACCTACTTTCCACTCAAACCAGTCAGCTGCACACACACGGGATTATTCCCAGTCATTCTCAACTATGGTCAAATAAAACTTCGGACTACCCAAATCATACCCATCCTCCAAGATTCGGCGCAAGCGCCAACCTTCCCTGGACCACCGTAGCCCGTAGTGACTGCTCTCATTTATGTATTTATACAAAAAAAAATTTTTTTTGATGGGTATGTGCTAGGTCACTGCCTCCTAAATAAATATGAATTAGTACTTATGCCATACATGTACTACATCAACACACACTGCCTGACGGTGTTACCTAACTGTCACACACCGTGCCGTGCCAGCAGGGCTCCTGTGTCGGCGACTGCAGTGATGGGGGCTACAAAAGCTTGCCGGCTGAATGGATACATGAGCCATGGAGGGACATGGCTGACAGACTGATGTGGAGAAAAGATGAATTAAACTATGCGGCACCCGTCTATCCAGATCTGCATCAGATTCTATCGAAGGAGCTCAAGACCTCTGGTCCCAAGCCTCCGGGGCAGCCTGGAGTCATATTAAACTCCTGGGAAAAACAACGACCCGTGCCCCGGAGAAGACACACACACCAGCCCAGTGGCAGCAGAGCCGGAGGGGGATGTGGCGTGCCGCGATCAGAAGGTGGTTTTGAACCCAACGAACACAGAGCTGACCGAAATAGAACTTCACTTCTTGTACCACAAAGACACCTCAAGAAACTATTAAAACACCTTTTAAAAATGAGAGCAGTCACTTTTAAGAAAGCTGGATGCCCAGGAGGAGGAAGGACAGAAGCTCCCCATCACCAAACGCAAAACCGCAGGCGATCGGCAACTCCCACCCGTGACAGTTGTGTCCCCCGATCTCCTGGCCAAGCGTACTTTTGGGAACTGACTGCTCCATAGGCGTTAAGATGAAAAAATGAAAGTAATGTCATTTGGTCAAAACTCTGCATCCTTGTTTCCATTCTTTCAGAGTATCTCCCAGTTGTTTCCTTTTATACATACAAAGTACTCCCTTCTCATCTCTCGCTTTCAAGTAATCTTTTTCTACTCTCTTGAGGACATCCTTTAGAGATAAGAATTTTAGCAGGAATGATTTTATTTCTAAGTCTGCGATCTCATGTGGGGCCCAACTTTGATTTCAGTTTAATTATTCTACAAATGGCTAAAATGACATCAGTGGGGAGAAAAGTACTAAATAAAAGAACTCAAACAGGAACTAATGTTTAAATCACTTTGCATCTCAACTGAGGTAGCTGATGCTGATTTCAGCTGTATCATTAAGAAACTATTTCACTTTTGAGGTTAAAAGCTGTGGCTCGGGGCACCTGGGTGGCTCAGTCAGTTCAGCCTCCGACTTCAGTGCAGGTCATGGTCTCTCAGCTCATGAGTTCGAGCCCTGAGTCAGGCTCTGTGCTGAGAGCTTCAATTTCTCTGTCTCCCTCTCTCTCTCTCTGCCCTTCTCGTGTACGTTCTCTCTCTCTCTCTAATAAATAAACATTAAAAAAAAAAAAAGCTGTGGCTCAGGGAGAAGGATATTTGGGGTCAAAAATCCATTTCTTAAATTTTAAGAACACCTTGCTTCCACGTTTTAAAAATGGTGGACAGGACAGAAAATAACAAAGCATCCGCATCCCAGTTCGTGAAGGCATGAGGGGCAGTGGTCATCTGAGGTTCCTATAAGAAACTAGCCAGACCTGTGAGTCCACTTCCTTGTCTCCGGACAAGGAGGCACCGACACCGACAGGGACTCGTCTCTGCAGGGAAAACGTGAGTGACACCAGCAGGAAAATTAAAAAAAAAAAAAACAAACATTTACAAGGATGAAAATGGCATCCCTGGGACTCTCCTTCTGAGATAACTCTCGTCTCCAGATCTTCTGCCCTGGACATGTTTCCCAAATTATCTCCAACACTTAAAACTTCAAACTAACCCTCGTCACTTTTCAAACATAGCAAGAACATCAGGCCGTCTTTTCAGCTGCAAGGATGATAGCTTTTCCAAACTCTGTCAATACCCAGATGAGAGGATCCGTGTTACTTCTAGCTAAAAATTACCTGCCCTTCAGACAAAAAGCTTATTTCTTTGGGCGCAGGACGAGAACGGACTAAAATTAACACACAGAAGGGAGCTGTCGGCACGAGACAACGTTAAAAGAACAGTCACCTCTGCGTTATTGGATACGTCAGTTGCGGTTAGCCTTTCCACGGAGAGCACATCTCCAGTTCAGTGAGACGCCTCCACGAATGTTCTTTCTCTCTAGCTAAGCCCGGGGTCTCGACTTGCTCTCCCAGCCTGTCACCTGCCCGAGACCTTACCGGCCACTAGCAGCTGTGTCACTGCAGGCTCACACGTCCACAGTCGGATTCTTTAGTAGAGCATGCTCCCCATTTCCAGCATGCACGGAGACCCTGAGTTAGTGTCATCCCGACAGACACCTGCCACCGGGTAAGCACAGGACACCCCCACCACAGCCTCGACCATCCACCCACCCCGGGCGGCCACAAGGCAGAGCGCTAAGCTACGAAGGCCAGTTAGTACGGAGGGAAGCACGGCCCCGTCACCATGCGCCGCGGGCGGGCTGGGATATTTACTTGAGATTGACAGCAGCCGTGGCGGTCTCTGACTTGCCATGTGTAGCACTGCTATGTAGGAATAAATAAGCATTAATGGGAATGGAGAACAAATCACACAGTAACAATGATGTGGAAATGCAAAACACACTCGACTGAAAGGCATGTATTTATGGTAACGTATAAATGTGGCAAAGGAAATCGGAAGAGGTAAAAAAAAAAAAAATGAACTCCACGGCCAGCGATGAAGCACGAAAGACAACCTGACACGCCACAGAGCAAACCTGTTGACGAGACAGAGCCTGATGGTGGCTCAGGGCTGCGACACAGCTCAGCCCGGCGCCTGCCCGTAAAAGCAGGGTCCCAGACCAGGCAGTTTGCGGATGTTCCAGGGGCCCCCAGAAGCGTCTAGTGCTTCTGAGGCTGCAGCCGGGGCCACTTATCCTCCAAGAACGGAAGTTACATGGCAGACTGTTCTTTACGTGAGCGAGTAAATATCAAATGATTTCGGAGGCAGTAATTCTTGGCGCCAGCTTAAAAGGGCTTTCTCTTAGACTTCAATAGCTAGAAGTGCCTTCTTTTTTTTAACTTTTAAAATCCCAAAACATTTCTAAGGTCTGAGAATCAGCGAATGCCAGTGCCATTCGCTTCGCTCCCCTTCCTGGCGCCTCCCCCAGCGACCGTGAGGGAGCCGCGGTCCGAAGAGCAGCGGGCCTGCTTCTCCCAGGTCGCACGTGGGTGGCAGGTCTCTGGCGGGGAGTGGGGGGGTGGGGGTCTCACAGATGGCACTGGGAGTGAGGCCCCGGGCACATGAGCGGCAACAACCAGCCTCTCACGCTGCGGTGCGGGGCACCCTGGCAGGCTTTGCCCATGCGGCACACTGACCGGACTCCCTCCCAACTGCCCTTCACCAAGAGTCCTACACGGACACGGTGGACGCGTGTCCAAGACGAGATTCAGAGGCGTATCCTCTTTAACGGGAAGCAAAGTGATCACTCTCTGCAGTGGGCAAAAGCGGCCCAGCTACCCACGTCAACGCTCTGCGTTCTGAAAAAAGATCTAGGACCACAACAGAGGGAGAGAAGAGAGGCCCAAGGAGACGGAGTCCAGGGAGCATCCACGCACCAGAGATCAGACACGGACTTACCGGGGAATGGCTGGGAGGCGAGAGCCGTTTTCGTCGATGAAGTGGCCCCCGGCGTTGAGGACCCAGCAGTGATGGAGGGACAGCAGGGCGTGCCGCGCGGTGGTAGGATTGTCCTTCCCGTTCTGACTGTCCGCGTTCTTGAGGGGGGAGAACTCATCTTCACGGAGCACTTCGTACACCACAAACTTCCTGCAGTGGAGCCGTACAGGAGCCCCTTTATCACAAAGTTTAAAACTGCAAACCCAGCTCTGAGCTGTCCCTACGCAGCTAAGCCCCGGCCCTCGCAACGGCCAATCTTCACCCGATTTCAGATGAACGCAGAAGGAAATCACGCCTGTCCCCAGACTAAAGCTGGAATTCTTTTCTCCAGTGCAAAATGACGAATTATTTTCACCCCAAACTGCAAAACACTTCATCTTAAGTCAGAAAGGTCGGAAATCTTAATGCAAAACCCCATCGGTATCTGTTCTGGGGGTGGGGGGTGGGGGGGAGACAAAAGAGGAGGCTTAGAAGTGCACAGGGGAAATGAAGCTTCCACAGCTAATTTGTCTTCCGCGTTTTCACCCTGGCCAAATTCTGAGCCGCACACCTCAACCTCGAACGGGATCTTTGATGGAGAGCTAGAGAATCAAAAGTCGTGTTCTCTGAAACATGTCCTCAGAGGTCAGTAGGACAGCGGCCTACACACAAACTGGGCCAATTCTCTAGCTCAACCTTTCGAGTCTCTTAGCCAAAGTAAGTGACAATTTTAACAAAATTTAACCATTTTGCAGGAGAAGCAGACGATGGACTAACTAGAGTAAAGAACACAAACTCGTGGGCGACTCAGCTGATACTGTCGGGCTGGTGGTTTTACATTAGACAATGATAATGAACCCAGACAGGACGCCCACGGTCAAAACGCCACACCTCACACACACGCTCCCGAGTGTTTGCTAAAAGCAGTGCCCTGCCTGACAGACTGAAAGGCAACATTTCAAGGCCTGTAGCCACTCTTCCTGGTGCCGCTCAAAACGTACTTTGCAAACTGGAAGATGTCAAAGACGAATTTTTCCATCTTTATTCCATTTGGTTTGTCTGGCTTAATTAACTGCCCCTGGGAATCCACGTACGGAATCTTCTTCTGAGCCACATGGTGCTGCAACTGAGGTTCATAAATACTGAGCAGGAAAAAAGAAAAAGAAAAAAAAAGAGATAATCACTTTCCAAAGTTAAAATGCCAGAAAATCTGATAATCACACGCAGGGCCAAATGCATCCGACTGTCAAAGTGAAATGCATGTGTGACGCTTGGGTTCACAGTTAAATATTAAATGGACAGAGTCCCGTTCCCCTCGTTAATTTTAAAAGAATCTAGTAACGATCTCATCGTTAAAAAACACACACCACACAGCTCCCACCGCCTCTCCCACAACTTCTGTGTCTTCCACAAAAGGTTCTGTTCTTTCTCCCCACCTTTCACAACCGAGAGCCCCCGAAGTGTGGGACGGGAAGATGAGGGTTCACGGTTACTGTGGACGAACTACCGACACAGCGACTAACAGTGGGTGGGACGGGAGAGGCTCTGGAACTGGAGTCAACACTCTCAAGTACAGCTAAGTAACTTCTCGAAAAGCAAGCCATCGTCATGAGTGTCTAAAAACTAACAGATGAAGAAGCAGGGGGCGAGGACGTCCTTCCCTTCACAGACCACCAGCCGATTAAAGTAGCTGTTATTTTATGCCTTTATCCCGGCATGCTCACTTCCACCCAGACCTGAGGCTTCTTCCTTTACTGGTTCGTAAATGCCCGTCTGGGAGCCAGCTAAACCCGTGTGGGCAGCCTTTCAAGACCACAGATGACCTGCATCTGGCACCAGAAACTGTGCTTCGGTGGATGCAGGGCGGCCAGGCTCCCACCAGCCTGTACCCTGTCATGTGGAAACGACAACGTGAGATAAATTTCCACTCGAGAAAGCTGATCCTCAGGGGAGATGAATCCCGTAGAATACGGACTTGGGCCACCTGCCCCCTTCTCAAGTGACTTAGTTCCTGATTAACGATAAAGACGACACTTCTAAAGCCCCCATCTCGCTCATACTTGACAACATCTCTCAGAAACGGTACAGTGAAGAAGTGGTTGGCAATGTTCCCCGCGTTGAACAGCAGTCGCCCGTCGGGGCTCCGTTTCTGAGCCGTGGCCAGAGAGATCTCGCTGTACTCCACCACCTGGTAGACTCCATCCACCCTGCAGACCACGCCCACTGGCTCCGTAGGGTTCGTTTTCTCCACCACCTGCCCAGAGAAAGACAGCAAGCAGGGGAAGGAATATAATCAAATGCTACGTTGGAGATTTGCCACTTGCAAAAGCCACATCTACGGTTTTGCTTGTATTGCCTTTAAGGCATTATGTCTTAAAGAAGGAATCTTTAACTGCAGACAGCCACCAACCACCTTTATGCTCTTTGATAGACTACTGTCGAATTGGAAATGCAGTAAATGGTCTCCTTCCTGCTTATCACCCAACTAAACCATTGAACAGAAATGCTGTCATACACACCGAGCCCAGAGGAAATCATACTTGGCTGGGAATCATTAAATGAGGAGTCTACTTCCCCCCAAGTACCTTATTTTAATTAATTTACCCTTAATGACACTCAACTGGACTTTGAGAATAAATGAAATAAAATTTCTTTAACACAAAAGTAAGGCATTTTGTCTCTCATTCTGTACCGCCAGTATTTCATTTGAAGATGGTGCTCCTTTTCTTTTCACTCATGAATGCAATGTGTTCCTTGTTTTTCCAGGACGCGGCGAGGAGGGAGGGGGCGCTAGGGCAGGCGGGTCGCGGGGATCTGTTCCAACTTCAATCAGAAAAACCCACCCAATATTTATCTATTTTGCATGTCAGACTTTGTCTGAAGTTGATTCTACGCTTTAAAAAAAGTTTGATCATCTATTAAGGGCTCCATGCTGGGGAAAGCTGACAGAAAGGTGTACACCAAAATCACAGGAAATGTAGATGATGTCACTGAAAAACACAACAACCCCAAAATCCTCACAGGCGATTCTGATACCTCACCACCCGAACCCAACCCACCACTGACTTAAAGTAAGTGTTCAGACGAAAACTACGAAAGAACTGCATGCGACACGCTAAATAAAATCAAGACTCAGATGAGCTGAATACCCAAGGGAAGAATCAAACAATAAAGAGCATTTAAAGACACTGCTGTCCGCCCTGTTCAACTAACCATCCAGCAGCTTCGGACTAGCTGGAAAAATCTGTCCCCAGGCTGCAAAGTCCACCCTAAGCCTATGTGACATCCTGCCAATGAAGTGAAAGCTTTTCCTCCACAATTGATTTCTTAAAATACACCCGGCCAGCGGCAGTCTCCTCCAGGCAACGAAAGCCACTCCTGAGGACTAGTTTACACAGCAATTAGAGGGATGGGCGCGGGGGTCTAGCTTGGGGAGGCAGGGCTGCAGGACGAAGATCGCTGTGTGGTTTCACTCTCCGCCACCCTAAAGGGGCACACTGTTCAGTAAAAAGGAACTTGCTCCCAAGGAAACGGACTGAACTGGGGGGAAACACACAACAAAATAATTTCATCAATCACACGCCTATTTGCAATTCTAGTCCATCAAGCCCTCACCCCTCACCCCCTCCACAGTGGGAGGGCCTCCCTAGACACGGAATTTGGAATAGAGTCCGCTCTCTCCCATTTACACACACTCACTCACTCACACACACACTTTCCAGTCACCTCTATACGCCCCTACTCCTGACCAGCCGTGGAAAACAACCTGAGCACATTCACACTTCACAGTTCCCAAGTGTTAATCTGTCAGTGGAAGATGTACCTCTACAACTCTGACCCTCTGAATATTATAAAGGTCTTGGTCACAGAAGAACACATTTGTAAACCAGAAGTCAGTCTGCATCATACAGAAAGTTATACAGTACAAAATTAAGAAGTTTGCCTGATTTTCTCCAAGGTAAATCCGGAAAAGCTTGAGTTCAAAACATCACTTCAAGCTCAAAGTTACTATAAATGTTCTACATAGTGACCTTCAATTAACAATGGTTCTGCCTAGGATGCCTGGGGGGGCTCAGTCAGTTAAGCATATGACTTCAGCTCAGGTCAGGATCTCACTGTTCGTGAGTGAACCCCACACCGGGCTCTGAGCTCACAGCTCAGAGCCTGGAGCCTGCTTTGGATTCTGTGTCTCCCTCTCTCCCTGCCCCTCCCCTGCTCACACGCTGACTTCTCTCAAAAATAAATAAAAACTAAAAAACAAACAAACAAGCGTTCCTGCCCTGTTAGCTCTGTACTTCTGCGAACCACTGCCCTAAGCCTCTTCTCAAGGCTCTCACTCCCTGAAAAATACTGAATTCCTTAATTTACAAAGACAGAAGCCTTTTAAAGAAGTAATGAAAAGAATTCTACTACCACACTATGAATAACTCCCTAATTCAGGTGTTCTTAAAAATATGTTTTGATATCTTGGTTTTTCAATTAAAATAAAAAGGGTGGGAGGGCAGATTACATAAACGGGTTCTACCATTTCTACACGTTTTTAACAAACACCAGCCTTGTCACAACTGGACTCCATCTGACTACGTATTTGCTCGCTGGGGGACTTCTGCACTAGGTGTCAGATGCAGAACGGAGCAGGAAGACTTGAGAATCCTGGAGAAGCCCCAGGTGGTGGTGTAGAGGGATGGGTTACACTCGTATCTCTGTGTGACCAGAACACTCACAAACGGAAGCACATCTACTTTCAAGTTTTTCCGGCTGTCAGCAAAAATGCAATCAATCTAAAGAGCCTGGTTTTACGATGTGAAAAAAATACTAAAACTAGGAGTTGAGAAACATGAATTCTAATCCTGTTCCTGTTAATGGGTTGAAGGACCTTGAGTCTGGAATTCAGGGTGCTCATTTCTGAGATCAAACGGGTTGACTAGATGATCTCTGAGGTTCTTTCCAGGTTCACCACTCGGATCATATAGAATTTAAATTGACTTGAAGCTCAGAGTAGTAAAATGAAAGTTTCTGTTTTAGAACGAAGAGTGACACCAAGCGGAGCGAAGTCAGAAATACAGTCTAGTTTGGTTTTTGTTTTTTTGTTTTTTGTTTTTTTAAGGCTCAGCTACTTAAAATGTCCTGTCTCTATTACAATTTAATAACCATTTACGATACAGTGCGGATACTCACAGAGTATTAGAACAGAGAGGGGTCTTAAATAACGAAACCAACTTTTCACTTTCAGAGTCTAGAAGAGTCCTACTGGCTCTACAGTTTAATCTCTCAAAACCTGCACTGGAAAATCTAAAACTTCAGCTTTTATGACTTTGCATTAGATTTACAGACCAAGGTTAAGCGAAATGACATCTTTATAACAGAAAACCTCCAACCAAGGCTATGGCATGCTTTTATAGTATGCTTTTTAAATCCAAATATTTCAAATTTATATCTAGCCTAATCTGTGTCAGAAGCCTGTATTATATGGTTTTTGCTTTGGGCAGAAAGGTCTTCCCTTCGTGTCAATATTTTTTCCTTCTAACATCTTTATGGGTTTTTTTTTATATATATATATATTTAACTTCGTAATCCATTTGAAATTGATTTCAGTATGAGCTTTGAGGGAGAGATTTTACTCTATTTTCAGCCAGTTGTCTCCTCTATTTCCCCCACCGACTTGGAAATGCTACGTGTTTATACCGAGCGTTCTTTTTTTTTTTTTTTAAGTATTTTATTTATTTCTGAGAGAGAGAGAGACAGCATGAGCAGAGGAGGGTCAGAGAGAGAGGGAGCTACAGAACGTGAAGCAGGCTCCAGGCTCTGAGCTAGCTGTCAGCACAGAGCCCGACACGGGGCTCGAACCCACGAACCGTGAGATCATGACCTGAGTTGGATGCTTAACCGACTGAGCCACCCAGGCGCCCCTATACAGAGCGTTCTTACACATACGTGGATTGATTTCTTACCATTCTATTCTGTTCCATCAACCCATCATTCTACTCTGGTTTCAATACTACATTCCTAACTATTTTTTATTTACAACCGATTTTAATACCTGGTAGACTATCTCCAACCCTCCTCCCTCCTTCTCACCTTTCCTCAGCACTTTCCTGGCCATCTTTACGTGTTTTTTCTAAACTTCATGATCATTTTGTTGAGTGTCCCCCAAACAGTCTCACTGGGACTCTGACCGAAACTGTGTTACTCTTTAACTTGGTGACAACTGATACTTTTACAGATTTCCAGAAAAACAGTATTTATATTAATATTTTTAGATCTTCTGAAGCGTTTTCATGTACTCTGTTTTTTCCTAGATACACTGCACGTTGTGTTCACTACCATAAAGGCAAGTCTCCTATATCATCACCTGGACAACTAAAACAACGTGGAGAAGAATATGGCAGGGTCAGTCCCATCACCTGGCGTTACAGACCTTCCTCATTTTCCCCTCTATCTTAATACTGGTAGGTTATGTTGGTGGCTGCTAACCAGTAACAATCTCCTTCATGGCCCTATCTGCACATTTCCATTTTAGTCAGAAGGTTATCAGAAGGTACCTTGTGAAATGCCCTGCTGAAATCTACATCTGCTCTTCCCACCACACTTCCCTTACCTCCGACTCCAGCAACTTTCTCATAGGAAGAAAGCAGGTTAATCTCATCAGAACAACTTGATATTTAAAAAAAAAGATTTAGGGGCACCTGGGTGGCTTAGTCGGTTAAGCGCCCGACTTTCGCTTAGGTCATGATCTCACGGTTCGTGGGTTCGAGCCCCGCGTCGGGCTCTGTGCTGACTGTCAGCTCAGAGCCTGGAGCCTGTTTCAGTCTATGACTCCCTCTCTCTCTGACCCTCCCCTGCTCACGCTGTCTCTCTCTCTCTCTCTCTCTCCTAGAAATAAATAAATAAATAAAAAAGAAAAAAAAAAATTTAATGTTAGCTTATTTTTGAGAGGGAGAGAGAGAAAGAGAGAGAAGGGGAGGGGCAGAGAGAGAGGGAGACAGAGAATCAGAAGCAGGCTCCAACCCACGGGACTCAAACACACAAATCAGGAGATCATGACCGGAGTTGAAGTCGGAGGCTTAACCAACAGAGCCACCCAGGCGCCCCAAATACAACTTGGTATTAATGAATCCACCCCAGGCCTAGCGATGATTGTTCACTTTTCTGGGTACAACAAACCTGGGTAACCATCCTCACACAAGCACAGAACATTATTTCTAGAATCAAATGTGGCCAATGTAAGAGAAAAAGTAGGTGGGGGAATAAATTATTTAGTTACTTGTGAGAGAGAAATGGTTCTAAAATATTCCGATCACCTTAACAATTCTAGTTTGAGTCCTGGAGTACGTACTCTGACACAGAACATCCACTTAGAGCCTCGCTGTGGCTGAGAAAGGCGTTACCTTTGCACCACAGTCTGCTCCTTTCTGGATACAGAAGCCAATGAACCGGGGGTCTGCCACTTTCACTAGGATGTTGTCGACACAGTAGACGTGAATGCTCCAAATGCCCCGTCGCTCCATGTCTTCCACAATATTCTGGGCTGCGAGGGCCCGATAAAGACCACCATTCCCGTCTGGGAAATAAGACAGCCCATTATGAGCACACCAAAACCCATTAAGAAAGTAACCCGAAATTGTTCCCCGGATTAATGCTGTCAAACTGGGGTGCCGAGCTCCAAAAAGCAGCTTTACATCACAGGGTCAAGGAGAGTATGTATCCAGAAGGAAGAATGGGGAGTGTCAAAATAGTAGACTACAGGACTCCGAAAGTAATTTAGCAGAAATATTGAAGGAATAACATTATTAATGTAGGACCAGGCAACCCAAAGACTATACTTTCCTAACTCAGCCCTTTTAAGCCTACAACACGTTGTGAAATATAAAGTATTTATCAAGTGATGATTCTTTCATAACTTTTCAAGTTTTACTAATATTTGGGATTTTTTTTATTTTTTAAATTTTTTTTTTTTAATTTTTGAGAGAGAAAGAGAGAGAGACAGAGTATGAGCAGGAGAGGGGCGGAGAGAGAGGGAGAAAGAGAGACTCAGAAACCAAAGTAGGATCCAGATTCTGAGCTGTCAGCACACAGCCCAACGTGGGGCTCAAACCCACAAAGTGAGATCGTGACCTGAGCCAAAGTCGGATGCTTAACCGACTGAGTGACCCAGGCACCCCAAGTTTTACTAATATTTGTATGTACAGGGCCACCACTAACAACTTCCCCCATATCAAAAATAAAAATACATGAGCATTTTATTTTATTTTTTTTAATTTTTAAAAATGTTTTATTTATTTCTGAGAGAGAGAGAGAGAGAGATAGCATGAGCAGGGGAGGGCCAGAGAGAGAGAGAGAGAGAGAGAGAGAGAGAGAGATACAGAATCTGAAACAGGCTCCAGGCACATGAGCATTTTATACCAAATAACTTGTTAGGAGACCAGGTTAATATGAAGTTCAGATTTAAAATAAATATAGGTAAAAGCCTATTCTTTTCCCATCTATTCACAGTGCTGCTTTACGTACTTCTTCCATTGACACCCTCAGCCTCAGCTTATAAAATTGGACAACTCTGGGGCACCTGGGTGGCTCAGTCAGTTAAGCATCCAACTTTGGCTCAGGTCACGATCTCATGGTTTGTGAGTTCGAGCCCTGCATTGGGCTCAGAGCCTGGAGCCTTCTTCAGATTCTCTCTCTCTGCCCTTCCCCCGCACTCGCTCTCTTTCTCTCTCTCTCAAAAATAAACATTAAAAAATTTTTAAATAAAATTTTTTTAATTGGACTTCACAAAAATAGAGTTAAAAATAAAGTCTTCTATAATGAAGAAGGAAAAAGAACATTAAGATGAAATAAAAGCCTGTAATGGAGACGACCACTGTTAACACTGTATTTATCTTCTTTCGGCTTTTCCTCCAAGCAAAGATTCACATACATATGAATCTGTCGACACGGTTATTTTTCTAGCTAGGCTCACAGTCAGGGTCGCTGCAGGTGTCTACACTGGCAGGGCGCTGCCAGGGTCTAGGGTCCTCCAGCACGCTGGGGTGTGCGCGCACCACCTGCACGCGTCCAGGGCGGTGGCCCCAGACATACTGAGCGTGCAGCCTCGCGCTTCCCATGGTCTCACTTAACCTCCGAATCTACCTCTCTGTGTCATTTGGGACCTCCACACAGGTGTTTTATCAGTTTGAGAATTATTACTACAGAGAAATGACGATTTAGCCTCTTACTTATTAAACAGCAAATGGCTTCCGGTCTTTCACTGTGAAAAGGAACAGAGCCACGAACCCCGCTGATGTAAATACCGGGCGAAGGTACTGCGTGCCCCGCAAGCTGGCAGAGTCATTCTCGCGGGCAGACAGCTGCAGTGTGAAAGCGTGTCCATGTCACCCCGGGGGTATTTTCAGTTTTCTTAAATTACCAAATTGTAATACAATTTTAAACATTAATTAAATATTAATTTTCTAACATCCAAATCACTGGGGCAACTGGGTGGCTTCGTTGGTTAAGCATCTGACTTTGGCTCAGGTCATGACCTCATGGTCCGTGGGTTCAAGCCCTGCATCAGGCTCTGTGCCGACAGCTCGGAGCCTGGAGCCTGCTTCTGATTCTGTGTCTCCCTCTCTCTCTGTCCCTCCCCCTGCTCATGCTCTGTCTCTCTCTCCCTCTCTCTTTCTCAAAAATGAATAAACATTAAAACATAAAATTAAAAAAAAGGAGAGAGAGGAAGACCATAACACAATGATCTCTGTTAGTACCGTTTCCAGTCGCCCTCAAGTAAGCATGCTTACACACCTGGTGCCATGGAAATCTTGTTCTTGTCTTCCAAAATAATCTTCCCATCAAAACTCATGGCAGGGAGCATTCCCTGCTGAAAAAAGATGACATTCTCTTTTTTTAAACCAAAGTACTTGTGCTTTGTGAAGAATTCCTTTGTCGATTCCATTGTTCTGCCACTGGTCATTATATACCTTGTGAGAGAAAAGCAGACCTTCTGAGACCATGTGAATCAGGGCACAGTTCAATCTTGTCTGTTTTCGAAGCTAAAAGAACTCATTGAGCACACTGCTCTTTGTTCATCCACTGCCTGGATAAGGTAGCACTAGCTGCGACCCATGAGGAACTTTTCAAGAACTTCATCAACCCCTACATATAAGACACATCTATGTAACAATATTAAACGTACCTCCCGCAACAGAAAGCCTATACCTGGCTTAAACAAACATTTTAGAATTCTGTGAAAGGTGTATTCTAAACTTAAAACTCCTATTGTAAATAAATAGGGAGAAAAGGGGAAATATATTCTAATGATCTCTTACGGTTCTTTTTACCAGAGTTTTAAAATGTAATTTGGGCTCTGCTCACCCTCCATTTAAAATCATAAAAGTGTAATTATGCTCCTTCTGTTCTCACAAAAATCCAGCCCACGCTAGTACAGCAAAGGGGGAAAAGACTCTACTCTAAAACCACAACTAGCGACTAGAGTAGCTTTTGTTTGCCCTTACTAGAATGTAAACCACACAGAAGTAGGGATTTTTGTCTGTTTTGGTTGCTGATGTATCCCCAGTACCTCAAAGGAGGTACGCACTATCTGCTGAATGAATAAATAGAGAAAATGGTATAATGTCCCGCCATACCAGGTATCTGTCTAACAAATTATCCCGGGTATTTTGAACTTTGACTGCTACAAAGAGCTGGCTAAACTGCTCTGCAACAGAAAAGCACAGAGATTCTGAGTTGTGAGGAAGAGGGAAGAAAAATCCAACATGACAGTGGGAACCAGGGCCGTAAAGAAAATATTGGCTGCTCAAAACACAGACATCCCACAAAAATCCCCGAAGGAATCAGGATGGAAAGAACAGTCTGTGGCACGCCAGTGCTCATGCTGAGAAGAGCTAGCAAAGCGGGGAAATTTACAAACGGCCTATTTTCAAAGGCCTCACAGAGCTACAGAAGCACCATGGATTGGAACTAAAATTCCAGACAGTGGGCATCTTTCAGAGGGGCTAAGGATACTCGGCTGCCTTCTCCTGGGGGTAGCTGGCTGACCTGAGATACAGGCTGGTGGCAGGAATTCCAGCCTGGACCGGGCGGAAGGACAGAAAGACCAACAGAGCTTTCGTTGGGTCACATGGGGCTAAAATAACAAGATTAGGGACCTGTGGGAGCTCAAACACACAGCTGGTTTCCCCCTCAAAATACAATTTCCAAAGCTGCTCTGGGAAAGAGATTTAAGAACTGAATCAAAAACTTTTACAAAGCAGAGCAGAATTTCCCATAGTGCCTTGGTGCTCAGGGCACCGGCAATGGCCAGGGGGAGCCCGGAAAACACAGCGTGCCAGCAGACCCTGGGACCCCAGTGGGGGCCCCAGCAGGGAAGTCAGCAGGGCTCTCAGCTGGCGTGTGTGGGAAGGGCGGGCTGTGGGGAGAGCTTGATAACCTGGTACTTGAGGACAGGAGTTTCTAGACTGTGACAACTCCGTGAGCAGAGCAGTGACTAAAAACAGATTCGTTATCATGTCATCGTGAAATTTCAGATGCCAAAGATAAGAAGAGACCTTAGATGCTGGTGGGGGAGGGCAGGAGAGACTGGGAAACAGAATGGCTGTCAACAATGGTGGAAACAGCAGAGCAATGCCTTCAAATTTCTGAGGGAAACTGATTTTCAATTAAATATTTATACATAGCAGGGCACCTGCGTGGCTCAGTCATTTAGGCCTCTGACTTCAGCTCAGGTCATGACCTTACAGTTTGTGGGTTCGAGCCCCGCGTTGGGCTCTGTGTTGACAGCTCAGAGCCTGGAGCCTGCTTTGGATTCTGTGTCTCCCTCTCTCTCTCTGTCCCTCCTTTGCTTGTGCTCGCTCGCTCTCTCTCAAAATAAATAAATAAACTTAAAAAAAAAAAAACTCTTTAAAGAAACTTACACATAGTCAAACTACCAATCAGTATCACGTTTCCACACTGAGAAAACCCAATGAACCTCCAAAAGTTCTCATTGCAGGGATCTCAAGTAGGGATGTAAAAGTCGGGGGTGAATATATATTGTGCATGAAGGCTACAGTGATCACCTATCTAGTTAAAGTACAGATTCCTTTTAGATAGTAAATCACAGCTCCTGGGAAAATCATTAGTAACAGGAAACATGCCTGCTTATGAATAAAGTATACATGTGTTTTGAATATTATAGATCGACACATGGCCACACACTCTTGTAATGATGCAGAGCTTACCACGGGATGATACATTTGTTGCCATGATATTTTTCAGCTAACTGCTGAAGCTTCAGGATGCGCTCCGCCTGAATCTGAAAGAGCGTCTTATGAGAGGGCAAACCAACGTCATACATTCCCTTGGGATATGCAACACCGAGTCTCGTCCCCTGCCCGCCAGCCAGAAGGAGAACTGCCACTTTGTTCTGAGAAATCTGGAAAAGTCCTAGAAAAGAAAACACTTGTATCACAAAACTCTATAATTCAGCATTGTACGATTACACATATAAAAAGTAGCAGCAGAGTCACCCCATTTGCCTAAGGCATAAAGAACAAGAAATGATCATCGATAACTATAACTCTCTTGTTAATAAAAACATTTCTACTATTTAAAAATTATATAACNGCCTGGGGGGCTCAGTTGGTTAAGCATCCAACTTCGTCTCAGGTCATGATCTCATGGTGCATGAGTTCGAGCCCCACATTGGGCTCTGTGCTGACAGCTCAGAGCCTGGAGCCTGCTAAGGATTCTGTGTCCCCCGCTCTCTCTCCCCCTCCCCAATTCACGCTCTGTCTCTCTCTCTCTCAAAAAATAAACATTAAAAAAATTTTTTTAATTATATAACTAAACCAAACACCAAATAATGAATAATATGCTTTAATGAGTTAATAACCCTTTTTCCGGTAACATCAGAAGGCAAAGCCCAACAGAAGTAAGGAACATTTTACAAGTACCTGACTACTTACTAGATGTGGCAAGTCAAGAAAAAAGTAGGATGAAAGAAGATACCTAGGCTTCAGGATAAATGATGATGGTACCAAATTAGCTCCAGCCTATAAATCGATCAGAAGTAAACAATTAACTCATCGACAACCATGTGAATTTACCAGATGCGCCACCATCCAGTAAACGTACAGAAAAGAAACCGTCAGCAATGCGGTTACAGTGGTCAAGGAGCCAGGCTCCGAAGCCAGGACACCTGGGTTGGAAACCTAACTCAGCTGAGAAAGTTGAGAGGCTCTGCCCGCAGAGGGGCATCAGGAGACAATGGGGTAATGGAAATGTTCTATACCTTGACCGGGGTGAAGGTTACACGAGTGTATAAATATGGTAAAAACTCCTAAAACTAGTGCATTTCATAGAATCTAATTATTTATTAATAGAATGGATTAAGATGCCTGTGCCTTTGGGTTTTTTTAAGGGCCATCTGTACCTGCTCACGAGAATGCGAAACTCAGAGTCTTTTTGTTGATGATTTAGTTCTGTTGCCTGGAAGGCTGTCAGTCTTCAACGGCTGAACACTCAGCAATAAGTAATAAGCAAACATAATGCCTGAATGAAAACAGTGTTCTCTGCACCAAAGTAATTCAAGATGGATTTAAGATCCAAATGCAAACACACGAAACTATATATGTTATTAACAACAGACGCTCTCGGTTTGGATTTAAAACAAAAAAACAAAACACAAACTCCTACCCTGCGTGGCTTATAAGGGATCTCATCATGCGAAGCCCAGACCACGTTAGCATCCGAGGCGGAGGGGCATGTGGGGAGAGGCCACAAGGAAGCTGGGTCTCTGGGAAGCTAAAAAAGCTGGAAAATGCCAGATGAGATCAAGCAATGGTTGATGGGTTTTGTTCTTATTGTCTGAAGCTCATACATTCCTTAAAATCCTCAGACCTTCTGTGAATGAAGCTTATCGCTGCCCAGAATCGCACATGGGCGGTGGTGGCCAGTGTTTATTATTATTATTATCATTAGTAGTAGTAGTAGTAGTAGTACTATTATATCCTTAGTGATACGGGTTTGTCGAATTCACCAACTTCGTGCTTTATATGTATTAACGAGGCTTTCCTAAAGCTAAAGGTATATGCTAGTATATATTGAGAACATAAAGAAATATTCTAACCAAATCCATTATAAAATCCAAACTTTCCCCAGTCCTAATTCTACAATCTACCTTCAGTAGGAAATACGTAAAATTCAAGGACATGACACAGCAATTATCCAGCTATCAAAAAACTTAAAAGCACCTTGGATATCCCCATAATTTCCACTTCTGATGTGAAGCTAACCTCAGCTACCCAAGACCTAATTTTCTCTCTTGCTTCTTTGCCCCAAACCAGAACTGTCTTTTTTTTGTTTGTTTGTTTATTTTTGAGACAGACAGAGACAGGGTGTGAACAGCAGAGGGGCAGAGAGAGAGGGAGACACAGAATCCGAAGAAGATCCAGGCTCTGAGTTGTCAGCACAGAGCCCGATACAGGGCTCAAACTCACGAACCTGAGCTGAAGTCAGATGCTTAACAGACTGAGCCCCCCAGGTGCCCCCAGAGGTGTCTTTTTATACCCTCCATGGCATTTCATTGTATCCTATCAGAGTCTGATAATAAAGATCTGGGGTAACATGAGACCCCCTAACTAGTAACCATAATGGAAGAGATGGGTCTCATTTCCCTCACTTCAGAGATAACAGGCTCAGAGAAGTGGAAGTGGCCAGGGTCACAACGCTAGCAAAGCTGAGTGAGGCTTGGAAGCTGACCCAGGCCTACTGGCCGGCACTGTGCTGTCCCCCACCCCACCCCCACCCACCCTGGTGTCTCCCTTCTCACCCAAACTCTGAACAGACACGTTACAGCGCCACAATTTTTAGGGCGTAAACTTCCCTTCCTGTCTCCTTCTCACCTTTTCTTCTCTTTTCCACTGAATTCATGAGAGCTTGTGCTTTTTTTTTTTCTTCTAACCTATCTCAACCTACCACCCCACAGGGGAGAAAAAACTGCCGGGGGGAGCCCACATTCTCCAAAATTTGCCAAACACTGACATCTCTAACCGCATCCCACATCTGCGTCCCCCCTTAAGCAAGCACCACAGCCCCCAATGTAACAAAGGCTGGGAGGGAGTGAAGGGAGCAGGGAACAAGGCGGGCAGTTTTGAAAGCGGTTTTACATTTGCTTATTCCCTGAGCTAGCAAAGAAACGATGGTTTCGAGCGAAGAAGTTCGACTCTGCTGTCATTGACCCGAAAAGCATTATTTTAATGAAATACAAGACCATAATCCCTTATGCCTACCTCCCTGGGTCAGATTTGCTTCAGGGGCCCCTGGGCGGGGGGGGGGGNTGCATCAGGCTCTGCACTGGCAGCACAGAGCCTGCTTGGGATTCTCTCTCTCCCTCTCTCTCTCTTAGATGCACGTATGCGTGCTCTCTCTCTCTCTAAAATAAACTTTATAAAAAGAAAAAAGATTTGCTTCAGAAGGCAGAACTCCTCAAAATGTAGAGAACGAAATGCAGAACACGCAAAGCACCCTATGCTGCCCCCAGCAAGTGTGAGACAGGACCCTGTCATCCCAGGAAGTGGGATAAATAAAGTTCATCAAGAGTTTCATGTCTGTTCAAGTTCGGTTTTGCTGCAAACCAGGCTTGGCACCGTTTCAGAACAGCAGATAAATGACTTTGGTCTGTCTGAAGCCTCACATACCACCGAAGGGGTCAGAATCAGAAGTATGCTTAACATCTTCCAAAAAAGTCCCAGATCCATACTGTGGACACAGAGGCCTTTGTTCTCTTTGTTCCATTCCGTTTCTGCACAGAGCACACGTGTCTTAAGTTGTTTCATTGTTAACGTGGCTCCAGTCCTCCTTTCTGATGCCCTTCTTTTATCTTCAGCCCCAAGGTCAGTTATCTCCCTCGCCCACCTTGGCCGTGGATGGTAAGCGGCTGCGCCCAGGGAGGGCCCCACGCCCCAGCTCGGGTGGCCTAACACCCACCCAACACCAGCCAGCGCCCTCCCCAGGTTCGAACCAGTTTTCACACTATCACGGTCTACACGTTTCCCTGGACGAGTTCCCTAAGCCACTGCTCAGTCCACTTCTCCGAAGTTTCCAGTTTTGCAGCTCTCACCCAGCAGCTCACAATGGCCTCATTCTTTATTCAAATAAATGCTTCCTCAGCCCCCGTCTGCCATACTTCCTTCAACGCTTTTTCCATCCGTGGACCCGATGACCCATCCGGTCACCGAGTCCGAAGAGCAACCCTGAGCTTGTGCCCGCCAGGGGCAGGGCTGCGGGGACATCTCCGTCTCGCCTCCGTGTGACCGCAGCTGTCGCGGAGAGAGACGTCACATCTACATGTGCTTGCGATGGAAAGGTTTCTGCCTTAACCTCTTGCTGCTTTTGCGTCTCGCCAAAGAGCAGACAGAGAAAGACTCGAGAACAGAAAAGCCCCCAGGGCATCCAGACCAGATGCACTTCCAGAAGGAAACGTGACTACGCGGGCTGTTAACGGATTCAGACGGTGTGTTCACAGGCCGGAGCCCCCCTCACCTCAGCTGGGTCACTGCAGTAAAGTGCAATGCTTACAAAGTGTGTAACCCATAAATCAGTACCTGTCTCACAATGACAGATGAAATACCGCTTGAAATTAAGTGGGCCAGTAAAACTCAGTAAGCTGTTCGGTCACATGCCGTAACTCTTGATTTCCATCTGTTTGTGTCACAGCCTAAACTGTACGTGCAGCACTGCACCCATGGGAAGTGTTAACCGTTAACGTATGTAACCCGTGTGACAATTAGTTAATGATAAGCTTCTATCTCCAAACTTCTTCTGCAGAAATATAGGGAGGTCAGCGTTCCTTCTACTGCAGGGCATTTAATGACTTCCCCACAGAGGGGATCTATTTGGGGCCAAATCAGAGGTTTAAAAAAAGAAAATCAAGCCTGAATGAGCAGTTTCCGGGGCTGGGGGACACCTCTCTCCTGGAGAGTCAGGGATTGTAGGCCCAACGGCCCGAGAACGTTTCCTGATAACACTGATGAGAAACAGAGTGCGCAGCAGCCTGAAACAAGTCGCACGCTTCCTGGGTAACGTCCTGCTTGGCCTGGCTCCTCTCGCGCACTCTGACTTGGGCGCGCGCCCGAAACAACGACGGCGGCTCAGGTGCGGCTCAGGTGCGTGCGAGGCATGGCACCTGCCAGAACTTTCCATCTGAGCTGTCAGCACTCCCTGGACGATGAGTCGGGTGAACAGCTATCCGACAAGGGGAGATACGGGCAGGACAGCCAAGAAAGTTACTTGAAAAGATATTTTAAGTCTTTACCTTTTTGAAACAGTGAAACTATCGCTTTAGAGATGAACGATTTCCTGAAAATGTCAAGTACAAAAAGCAGACCAATAAGGGAAATCGCTATTTGAACTAGTTTTAGGTACTGGAGGGTTATTGTGAATTTCATTAGATACAAAATAGCACTGTGAGTAGCAGGAGAATATTCCTATTCACAGAGGTAAACACTGAACTCAATAAGGGTAAAAATAACACCATGTTTGAGAGATCTGTCTTAAAGCACAACAGCAAAGAAAAAGAAACGGAGGGCTAGATGGAGCAAGAGCAGCAAAATTTGGATATTAAACTGGGTGATACATACGTGAGAGCTCATCATATTGTTTTTGTCTCTGAATATTTGTTTCAAAATACACTTGAAATTTTTCATGACAAATTCATGAGCGAGCCACAAAATTATACACAAAGCATAATCCCAATGTGTGTGTGTATATAAGAAAATACTATAAAATATTACTAGTGAGTATTTATCTCTGAATTATGGGAGGGCAGAGATTTGTATTTTTTCCTTTATAATTTTTAGTTATATTTTTCCAATTTCTCTAATATAAGCACGTGAAGGGGCACCTGGGTGGCTCAGTTGGTTAAGCGTCTGGCTTCGGGTCAGGTCCGGATCTCACGGTTCGTGGGTTCCAGCCCCGCGTCGGGCTCTGTGCTGACAGCCCAGAGCCTGGAGCCTGCTTTGGAATCTGTGTCTCCCTCTTTCTCTGCCCCTCCCCTGCTTGTGTGCTGTCTCTCTCTCTCTCAAAAATAAGCATTATAAAAAAATTTTCCAAATAAGCATGTGTTACTTTTAGTTTTTTAATGGTTACTTATTTATTTTGAGAGAAAGAAAGTGCAAAAGCTGGGGAGGGACAGAGAGAGCATCCCAAAGCAGGATCCACGCTGCCAGTGCAGAGACCGACGTGGGGCTCAATCTCACGAACCGTGGGATTACAACTTGAGACAAAATCAAGAGTCAGCCGCTTAACTGACTGAGCCCCCCACCCCAGGTCCCCCAGTATGTGTTACTTTTAGAATAAAACATATCTATGAATAATATCACTGTACTAGATTCCAGAAAATGTAGAAGGTAATGTCATGAATATATTTTTCTAAACAATCCACTTACTTTTCTACCACAGTGCTATATGGTACAGAAGCAACATTCAGATTAATTTTATAAATGTCTCACAGGCAAAAGAGGCTAATACTAGATATTAATATGTTATTATAAAATTGGAAGACTGTGCTCGGTATAAGCACACATTTCTTTGATAAAGATTTTTTTTTAATCAAGCAAATACATTTTCCCAATGTATCTTTACTAAAATGATATGTTCTCATAGAAGTTTCTAATTACTTCTCTCTCTAGATCTCAGCTTTGTAAAACAAAATTTTCAGTTACTTCTCTACATTCCATTTTCTACAAGTGGCCAGGATACCTTANATCAGTTGAGCATCTGACTTCAGCTCAGGTCATGATCTCATGGTCCGGGAGTTTGAGCCCTGCCACTGGGCTCACTGCTATCAGCTCAGCGCCTGGAGCCCACTTCAAATCCTTCGTCCCTTCCTCTCTCTGCTCCTCCCCCACTCACACGCTCTCTCTCAAAAAATGAATAAACATTAAAAAAAAGAAGAAGAATTAAATGAAAGGGGTGCTGGGCTGGCTCAGTCGGTAGAGCACGCAACCCTTTTTTTTGTTTGTTTGTTTATTTTTGAGAGTGAGAGAGAGAGAAAGAGAAAGAGAAAGAGAAAGAGAAAGAGAAAGAGAAAGAGAAAGAGAGAGAGGGAGCATGAGTGGGGCAGGAGCAGAGAACGAGAGAGACCCAGAATCCAAAGCAGCCTCCAGGCTCTGTGCTGTCAGCACAGAGCCCAACGTGGGGCTTGAACCTACGACTTGTAAGATCATGACCCGAGCCGAACTAGGACGCCTAACCGACTGAGCCACCCAGGCGCCCCTGGAGCATATGAGTCTTGATCTCAGGATTGTAAGTTCAAACCCCACATAAGTTATCTAAGTTTAGAGATAACTTAGAAATAAAATCTTAAAAAAAAAAAAAAGAATTAAATTAGAATAAGATCTCTCTTAACAGGAAGCACAGTCATCACTTATGTATTTACCCTTCAGAAATAATTTCCCACCCTAGGTGTGAAAATGTCCATTTTAATGTCAATAACCACCAGACATTCTGCAAGGCTGTACAAGGCTTTAATTTCCCCCATCCTGAGGAGGGGGAACCAGAGGGCACTATCTCTGATACAACCACCAGGATTTTCCTCCTACTTGAAATATAATAATTAAGAGTCTCCTCAAGGCAATCAATCTCTTCCTCTTGATAACTTGCAAAAACTTAACTTCGTTATGAATTTGTACACACGTGGAAGTTTCTGGCTAAGCAAATGAAGAGCGACAGAGTCTCCTTCGTCCCTACCGTTTAAACCACAAATATCGTTTCCTTCATGGTGAGCCAAAAGGAAGTTTGTTTTGTACCCTCTTGTAGTATACTTGGTTTTAAGAGTTCTAGATTTCCGAGGAAGTGAAAAGTCATACATGTAGACTAGTTCCATGGATTCCAACAAAAAGATCATAAAGAAGACTCCAATGACAAGAGGTTGTGACTGCCGTTCACAGTCCCCGTTATACAAGGTCAAAGCTTTGGCTCTCCATAGAACTTACTTCCAAGACTTCATCCGCACAAAACCACAAGAACTACAGGCAGCTGGGATACCCGAGGGTACAAAGAGCCCCCGTGTGACTTTTGTTCCGCTGTGGGAGCCCTTCGGAAACCCTGGGGTGGAGGGGAGGATTAATGAATCAGAAGTTGGTAAGGGCCAGGGATGACTACAGCCCTCCATTCAGAAGGGTCCACCAGGCAGCCACGGTGGCAGAGCCCTACTCTAAGGAGAGAGCTTAGCCACTGCCAAGCACCTTAGATCTAAAAGGCTACTTCCTAGGGAATCACCCAATTATTTCCAATATTTTATCATCTCCAACCCCTTTTACATAAAACTTCACGTAAAGATCACATATGTACAACATGTCGAAGTAGAACTGCTCTTAGTGGGGAGATGAAGGCGTTAGAGACCCAGCTGCTGAGTATCCATCCCCCTCCCACACGACCCAGTCTCCCCAGCAGTGGAGCCCCTTCCATACACAGTTTGAAACGCAGTGACTCCGCATGCCCCGAGAAAGACATGGAGAGGTATACGGAAGGTTGATAACGGCAATCATCTTTCTTTCTTGTGGGGGCAGGGGATGCCAAAGAATGAAAGACAGAACAGGGGCGCCTGGGTGGCTCAGTCGATTAAGCATCCGACTTCGGCTCAGGTCATGATCTCATGGTTCGTGGGTTCGAGCCCCACATCGGGCTCTGTGCTGACAGCTCAAAGCCTGAAGCCTGCTTTGGATCTGTGTCTCCTTCTCTCTCTGCCCCTCCTCCACTCACACTCTGTGTGTGTCTCTCTCTCAAAAATAAACATTAATAAAAATAAAAAATAAAGTGCTCCTTCCTTTGGGAAATTGTATGACTTCTCAAGAGCTAGGTCAAACATGGTTTTCCTTAGAAAGCCCTCTCTGATTTTTCTAGAAATCAAGTTCAGGGGCAAAGTATGCATGAAAACATATGGCAGGGACTAGGAACAGACCCCTCCCTGGCGTGTTGCCCTTTGAAATCCTGGTGGACAAGGGCGCCTGGGTGGTTCGGTCGGTTAAGTGTCTAACTTTAGCTAAGATCATGATCTCATGGTTCATGGGTTCAAACTCTACATCAGGCTCTGTGCTGACAGCCTAGAGCCTGCTTCAGATTCTGTGTCTCTCTCTGTCTCTGCCCCTCCCCTGCTCTCTCTCTCTCTCCCTCAAAAATAAATAAACATTTAAAAAAATTTTTTTAAATAGCAACAGTGTGGTACAAATACAGACTACAAGACTATATCTACAATATGTTTACACATCTATAAAAGTAAATATACATATAATCAAGTACTAGGTGGCAATGTGAGCAAATAAAAATAGATTTGATAAGATTTAGGGCAATTTCTCTGCAGTGTTTCTGTTATACTCATATTATTTTTTGTAATAAAGTAACATTTTTTTAAGCAGAAAGAAAAGTATGAGCCCCATCTGTTCATTCCAGAGTGGAGGAAATGAGGTCCGGATCTGACAAGGAGCATGTGCGAACACTCGGGGCCCAAGCCACGCCGTTTAGTCACGCTTACTCACACAGAGGTAGCGGCTTACACACCCACAGCTCCTAACCCCACCCGAAATGGTTTCCTTCAGCTATTCTGCCATTCCCAAAGGCATAACCAGAACTGGTTGTGGGGACAGATGTTAGGATACACTTTAGGAGAAGAACCACCGAGATGATGCAACAAACGTGTATCAACCCACGGGAAACTAACCACTGTTCCAAACGCTCTGTGACGTGCACGGGCAAGGTCACGGGCTGCTCTTCAGAAGTCTGCTGTGCCATGATGCAGACAGACACAAACAACCCGCATTGTGAGAAAGAACGGACGCAAAGTGAAACACGGACAAGGAACTCCCACGCGGCTCACTGAAGAAAAAGGCCAGGATCCAGGAAGCTTAAAGGAGGAGGACACGCTGTCCACACGGCAGAGCTACGCACGCCACACACAGCTTGGGGAGGCGGCCTTTCAAGGGGAGCTGGTGAGACGGGCACGGGGCGGGGGCGGAGGCCAGTCCAAGCTCAGGAGAAGCCTGAGCGAAGGCAGGAAAGACAGAGTTCAAGGAGAGGGAATTCT